>NW_026694552.1:2400000-3000000 GCF_021218885.2 Marmota monax
CAGAAGGGAAAGGAATCAAACCCCAAGCTAAAATTTTAAAACTTCTGGAATTGGTATGGGGGCCAAAGGAGGTGGCAGTACTCCACTGCAAAGGCCACCAAAAGAGAGATGGCCCAAAGGTAAGACAGAACCACCACACTGATGCTGCCACCCAACAGGCTGCCTAGGAGCCGCTGCAGGAAATCCCCAAATCTTGCTTTCTCCAGAAATGCTACCTATTCCCAGGTACTCTCCCATGGAAGAGGAATGGATAAAAAAGGAAGCGGGGAGTAAGGCCAAGACCGGCTGTGGGCTCACAAGAGACCACCGAGTTGATATTCCAGAACAACGAGCTTCCAGTCTGCTCCACCAACAACATGAACTATCCCACGTGAGGACAACTGCCATGGAATCCTTATGAGCCAGTACTATGTCATGGCTCAGCTCCCAACACTCCGCTCCTCTGTCTCCCAGAGACCCATGACCTGCTGACAAAACAACACTCCCCAGGGACCCAGAAATCCACCAGGAACACAGCCTTGTGGACTGTCCCCATTTGAATATATGAAAGTGATTTCACTGAAGTCACCCCAAGCCCAGAATATAAATATTTATTAGCTTCTGTCTGCACCTTCTCAGGGTGGGTGGAAGGTTTTCCACCATGAATGGAAAAGGCAAGGGAGGTCACTAAGTCTCTCCTGAGGAACATTATTTCCAGATACAGGATGCCACTAACCATAGGGTCACACATGGACCAGCGTTTGTGGCTGAGGCTGTACAGCAGATGGCAAGGGCTTTAAAATTTCATTGGAAACTATGTGACCTGAACCCTCAGGATAACTTTAGCTAAACTATGTCAACAAACTGGCCTGTCCTGGATAGACATGTTACCCAAGGCCCTCTTAAAACTGACATGTTAACGCCAGGCAAGTATAGGATTTTCATCATTTCAAATCCTATATGGGCAAACGCCCCTGTTCATCAGCTTAAGGTGAGACATAAGAGAATTGGGAGACTTAGATTTACATAAGCATCTACAAGGATGGGGCTCCCCATTTCTCACATACACAAGTGGGTCACAGATAGAATACCCATACACTTGGGTATAGCTGTTCACCCCTGCAAAACTGGGGACCAGGTATAGATACAAGACTGAAAAAAGGGACCCTTAAAAACAACATGGAAGGGGCCCTACACTGTAATCTTAACCACTTCTATTGCTCTCAAAGTAACAGGAGTAGAAGCCTGGATCCATCACTCCAGAGCCAAACCTGCTGGCCCAACTGAGGATCAGAGGAGATGGAGGACAGTCCTTATCCAGAGAGACCCCTGCGCCTGACACTACAAAGGAGGAGACAACGATCCCCAGGCCCTGCTCTGGCCACACCGGAAGCTGGTCAGTCACTGCATGGCTGAAGCCTGAGGAGTCAATCACCTGGTGAATACACGAACTGATTTTTTTCTCTATAAATATTTCCTTACTGTTATATATTGCCTTCCTTTTCCCAGCGTGTATGCTTATTGCTATTGCTTGCTGTTATTCATCTGGTCCCCCACAGTCCTGCCAGATTCCCCCTCCTCATGTGACCCATGTATCCAAGTAACTCTATCCCACCAGGGAGTTGCATGGACCTTCCTCTATTCCACACATTTCTCCTGCCCAGGAGAAATTCAGGAGGGTTGTATTCATAACGGAACTATGTATTCCATTTGTAAACACGGGGACCGATATACATGCTTTGACCCACAATACTCACCAAATGAGGAGTGGTTAGAGGTGCGGCGCCGTTACATGAAAGGGACTCTAATCACTGGAACGCTAATCACCAACCCGAAGTTACCAGTGTCCGTTCTCTTTGATGCCTGTGAAGCTATGGATGGATCTTGGTTGCAGGAGGAGGCAACTCCCTGTGGAAGCCTATCATGGGAACGAACATACAGGCTTCAACATAAATATATGTGTGAACAACACACATCCTTCTGGGCCAGATGCAGGGCTATGGATGAATTCTATTGTCCCTATTGGGGATGTGAGTCCTGGACTACATGGGATAAAGGAAACAAAGTAGCCATCCTTCAAAAGGGCACAGCTCCTCCTGACTGCCCAACTAAAACCTGTAACCCAGTTAATTTCACCATTTACAACACAAATGAACCCAGATGGAAGGAGGGCTTTATGATTGGCATACGCATACATGGGTGGGGTACTGATCCTGGAATTCTGTTATACTTCCAAAGGGTTACAGTCACACTTCAAACTGCCTCTCACCAGATCGTTCATTCATTTTACGAGAAAGGAAACACCCTACCACCAATATTTGTCAAAACTAAGAACTCCTTCTTAGCCTTAGCAGAGACCACTGCACAAACCTTAAAGGTCTCTTCTTGCTATGTATGTGGGGGAACAAATATGGGAGACCAATGGCATTGTCAGGCTACAGAATTAGACCCATTGGAGCTTTACAATGAGACCAGGCACCCCCAATGTCTCGATGGAATATGGTTCCTCAAAACGTCCATCATAGGCAGAAACTGCCTTGCCAAAAGAGAAAAGCAATGCAGTGTTCCTGTTGGGAGACTAATACGTTTAGTCTACAGGTACTATAATGTGACAACTCTGAAAACCCAATCCTGGGGTTCCTCAAAATACAGGGAGTCTAATCCTAACCCCCTCCCTAATTTCTCTCACCTCCAACAGGCATGGGGTGATGTCAGTGCCAGACTCCAATGCCGAGCCACCAAAGGATTATACTGGATATGTGGAAAGATGGCCTATTCTATGCTTTCTTGTAACTTGTCTAGGGCATTTGTATTAGGGACAATACGACCATGTTCCTTCTTGCTCCCATTATCAAAAAAAGAACAATTGGGAATTACAATATGTAAAACACAGGGCACCAAGAAAACCCGAAGGGACCTACAGATTGGTTTTTGGAAGGATGATAAGTGGCCCCCAGTATGTAGTATTCAGTACTATAGACCTGCCCCTTGGGCAGAAGATGGGTCTTGGGAATACTATACCCTATCTATATGATAAATTGCATTATAAGGTAACAGGCACTTTAGGAGATTATAACAAATGAATCCGCAGAGGCCCTCAATATATTGGCTCAAAAACAAACTAAGATGTGGAATGCCCTTTACCAGAACCCTTTGTTTAGCCTTAGAGTATGTACTTGCCTCTGATGGAGGAGTTTGTGAAAAATTCAACTTGAGTAACTGCTGCTTACAAATAGATGGCCAGGTAAAATTATAAAAGAGATCACAGATCATATGGTAAAAATTGCCCATGTGCCTGTACAGACTTGGAAAGGATGAGACTCAGCCTCTTCAGAAGATGGTCCTCTTGGATGGGTGGAATTAAGGCAATGATTGATGATCATGGTTATGTGATGATGGCCATATTTATTGGGTGCCTGTATATTCATTGCCTCCTGCCCTCCTAATTGGTGGTATAAGAGGTTTTATAGAGACAGTGAAAGTTTAAAACAGACAGCCTCTCATCTATTACTTATGAGATGATCCCATCATATGAAAAAAAAAAAAAGATGCTTCCTGAAGGCTGCAGATGCATCCTGAGTATCAAGAGGGGGGAAATGAAGCAGCAACGACTTAAGATGTTTCTTTTTCTTTTTTATCTCTGTTAATAACTGCATCCTGATAGTTTCAGCTTCTGTAATCATGCTTGCTTAGCAGCTGTGGCAAGAACCAGAGCTGCCAGAAAAGAAAAAAAAAATGATCAAGTCTACTTCCACAAGAAAGTCTTAAAACTGGAAGTCTGTTCTGTGTAAAAGACACTGAGAACAAGGGGCTGTGCTCAGCTTTAGAAGAAGCCTCCACCGAGTCTGCACCACTGCTGAATAAACCTTGCTCTTCTGCAACTCCAAATGCTGCTTGTCTCTTTCCAGTTGCATAATTTTCTATATTTTTGGTAACAATACAATAAAAAATATATGAAATTTATTTAAAGTACACGTCAATATCAGGTTCTTACCACAAGATGCAGGACTCACGCTGTCAGACTAAGAAGCCATCTCTGAGATGAGCCTAAAAGGCCACAACCAAGCACATAAGAAGCCAATGGGATAAAACTCCATTTCCTTTTCCCTTGACAGTGTCAAAGGGACTGTTCTACTTTAGGTGATTTTGTCAACCTGGTAGATACTATTCTACTACATGGTTATGAATGATCTATGAGCTCACTTGAACCAGGACTCACTCATATCCTACCAGGGATGGAAGTATTGGGTTCTCCTGAGCACCGCTCCCTTTAGTTGAGGAAGAGCTTCAGCAGCCATCACCACTCAGATCTTCAGAAAACCTCTCCTTCACACACTTAATACAAACCCAACTAGGAGCTTCACAGAGAGAAACAGAACCCAGAAATCACTGTGCCTCATCAGCCTAATGATGTGCCTGCACAATGCTAGGCACTGGCTCAGTGACCAATGGCACTGGTACACCTAGGTAAGAATCACAGCAGTGAGAAGATAAAATGGGCTTCACACCAGAGCCTATTCTTTCACTTTTACTCATCTTTCTTCCACTAACAAAAAATTTTGAAAAGGAATAAGAAGTGGCCTGCATTCGTGCAGGCATTTATGATCCCTCAATAATGGCATGCTGCCTTGAGTCAGAAGGTTCCCACATCTCTCTCCCTCTCGAGTCAGTGGGGCAGCAGGTCTGAGAGCAGGAAAGAGACAACTAGGGTCTTGTGTCCCATTCTCCTCACACCCCAGGTATGGTAGACCCCACCAGGGGACACACACACCCTCACTTAGTTCTAACACCTGGAGGCTGGATGCTCACCAGACCAACTCTTTCTCCTTAAGAATGGCGTCACAATTGCCAAGTCTACCATAATTACATCAGGTTTCTATGACAACTGTGATGTGCAGATCGGTCCTTCCCACCAGAAATGCTTCTCCAGAGGCCCATTTTTTGTCCTCTTATATTTCTCTAAAAGCAAGATACCACACTCTTTAGGCCAGCACATGAGAAAGTATACTATTTAGAGGAACTAGGTTCAGACACAGTCAATGGGAAGAACTCTGTCTACACCCTCAGAGGAGTCCAAAGTCCTTAAGGAGGGGCCTAGCTCCTATCACCAGTCCATGGAAGTCTCTAGTAAAAAGTCATCAGGGTCCCCAGGATGATGTCAGGTTACTAAGGCAACCAGCAGTGCAGACCCTTGCATCAAATTGGAAGTGTTTCTTCTTGGCTCTTTGTATCTTTCTTTTAACTGAGGAAAAAAATAAATCCCTTCATACTTCAGGCCACCACATAAGAAAACACTCTAATTAGAGGGACTAACTTTGGGATAAGGCAATTTGAGGAACTCTGCCCAATTTGGTGGAAAAAAGCATGTTCCTGATGCCCAAAATTGTCTTGGCTTTAAAAGTAAAGCTAGAGCCAGGTGCAATGGTACACACCTTAAATCCCAGTGGCTTGGGAGACTGAGGCAGGAGGATTGCAAGTTCACAGTGAGCCTCAGCAACTTAACAAAGCCCTAAGCAACTTAGCAAGACTCTATATCTAAACAAAATACAAAAAGGGCTTGGGATTTGTCTCAGGGGTTAGCACCCCTGGGGTTCAATCCCCAGTACCCTGCAAAAAAAAATTAAAAATAAACACACACACAAAAAGAGAACTTTTAAAATAAAAGTTACACTTAGGGAAATAGCACCAGCACACAAATTCCCAAGAATATCTCCTAGGGATCCTGGTGATGAGGTAGCCTTCTATAGGTGAGCACATAAAATACACCATTCTGAACAGTTATCCATCTCTTGGAAAACTAAGATACGGCTCATAATTACTCAACTCTATGAACTAAAAAACACAAAATTTATCATTTGGAAATCTGAGTTATTTCAGGGAGGCAGGAGTAGAATAACAATCTCTTCAGTTGAGAAATAATACTCTTTTCAATATTGGTTAATCCTGAGGAATTCTTCATCTCTATACCTGATATTTTCTTCAATGTGGAAAGACACCCATGACAAAAACACATCTCCCTCTCTGTATATTCACTCCTTCTCCATCACATGAATGACTTGGTTTGGGAAGATAAATAGGGGTTGTACATCCAGGGTCTCTTCCCTCAAGAGTCTTGGTAGTCACCTGCCCTTGAGGAGCACTTGTTCTCTACCCTCTGTGTGGATCTTAAAATGGGCCCACAGCTCTTCTCTTGATTTGTTTTGTCTTTCTTTCTTCCTTTTTCTTTTTCAGTGTTGGGGATGAAACCCAGGGCCTTCACATGCTAGATAAATACTCCACCACTGAGTTATATCCCCAGACCACTTTTTGTGTTTTTATTGCTCCAAATATTCCTTTTTACTTCACAATTCTTATGTCTTTAAGGAGCACCCAAAAGACACTGATGCTCCAAACCTGAGATATGGGACCAAAATATAAAACATCATAACAACGTTATTCCTATAAAGCTGATATTGAAGAATGTGACTTAGACTGGCTTGCCAGTCAGCTTCCTACTAATGATCCCCAGAATTGGGCAGACTTATCCAACCTGCAGGGCTATTTAGGGACAGTCACAAAGGCCAAGGCCTGCAATACTTACCTATCAGCTGTCAAATGAAGGAGTCTTGCCTGTGTGAGCCCTAATGAAAGTGACTTTCTTGCCAAGGGCAACCCCTGTAGCAGGAGACAGTGGCTAAAGGACAACACGTTTTAAGGTGAATAAATGTCCCTTGTCATTGTTACACACTCATTACACAACCTGCTGAAGATAGTTTTTCATATGGCTCAGGTACAGTTTGTACTAAAGTATTCTCAATTCCTGAACATGAGTGATTGCAGTGGATGCTCATCTTATGGAGATGGGTTGGAATTAGGTTCCAAACTTCAGTAGAGGTGTGAAAATCATATAGAGAAAATTCTTTCGGAAATTCCTTCACAGAGGAATTCAGGAAATGTGCAGAACTTGACACCTACACACAAACTGCCCTACAGATTATAGCCAAATTTATAGCCAAGAAGTTTCAGGGATAAGAGAATTCCTATATTGTGCAATGATAGCAAACCACACACAAAAAAGAAAGACTACACGTTAGACCACAGGATTGTGATTTCCATTTTTGCTTAAAACTCTCAAGCAATACCCATTTATTATCATTCTGGAGTCTGTGTATTGATAAGGATATCTGGGTATTTTTTTCTCTATGTGGTATCTGTCATTTAAGGCTAACTCTCCCCACGGTGTTGTCATCTCTGTCATCTGGAGCTCTACTCATCTGGAATACCCAAGAGAGCTCACTTCCACGGATCATGAGTGCTGATGTCATTTCGTGGGAGGTCAGTTGGGGCTGTTGACAGGAGTACCTTGGTTCCACCCTATATGTTACCCATGTGCAGGCCTGCCAAATAAAATACACCTATTAGAAATGAATTGAAAATAAACAACAAATCAACAAATCACTTTAGTATAATTATTTGACATTCAAAAAATTTGTTTCTAAATTCAAACTTACCTTAGCTTCCTGTATTTTTATTTGCTACATCTGATAACTCCATGTGATGGCCTCAGAATGTGTAAGTTTAAAGATCATCTGAGATGTCACTTTCACTAGGACAGGTCTAGGGAAAATAAGATGATCTAATGAGAAAGAAAAAATCTTCTAGCAAAACAAGACAAAATCATATTCCTGGAAACATTGACAAACGCTGGTTAATGGGGGGCTGCAGTTGTAGCTCAGTGGTAGAGGTTGCCTAGCATGTGTGGGCACTGGGTCCCGTCCTCAGCACCACAACTCAATGGAGTATTACTCAGCAATAAAAGAGAATAAAATCATGGTATTTTCAGGTAAATGGATGGAGCTAGAGAAGATAATGTTAAATGAAGTTAGCCAACCCCCACCCCCCCAAAAAAAAACATGCCGAGTGTTTTTTCTGATATAAGGAGACTGATTCATAGTGGGGTAGGGAGGGGGAGCATGGGAGGAACAGATGAACTCTAGATAGGGCAGAGGGGTGAGAGGGGAAGGGAAGGGGCAGGGGGTTAGCAATGATGGTGGAATGTGATGGACATCATTATCCAAAGTACAAGTTGTATGAAGACATGAAGTGGTGTGAATATACTTTATATCCAACCAGAAAAAAAAAATTAAAAAAGGTATTGTGTCCACTTACAACTAATAATTTTTAAAAGCTAGTTGGGGATCTTGGGCTTAGCTCAGTGGTAGACCACTTGCCTCTCAAATGTGAGGCACTGGGTTCAATCCTCAGAACTACATAAAAATAAATAAAGATAATGTGTCCATCCACAAGTAAGAAGAATATTAAAAAAGAAAAAAACTAGTTGGGCTGAGAGCAGTGGTGCACACTTACAGTCCTAGTGGCTTGGGAAGCTGAGGCACAAGGATCAAGAGTTCAAAGCCAGCCTCAGCAATGGCAAGGCACTAAGCAACTCAGTGAGACCCTGTCTCTAAATTAAATACAAATAGAGATGGGGATGTGGCTCAGTGGTCGAATGCCCCTGAGTTCAATCCTCATTACCAAAAAAAAAAAAAACTAGTTGGTAGGATGAAAAAGGCACTTACCTACATTGTAGGTACCCACTGGACATACCTGTTTCTGAGTCCCATATTATTAAAACTTAATAACCTGAATAGCTTTGTAAATCAGAAATCCTATTTTCCACCAACTAGGGAGTCCTGATGAGGGTTTAGAAAAGACTCATCAAGGTAATTTCAATGTGTATTTTGGTGAAGGGGCCCAGGCTAAGGGACCTGGTCAAGTTGCCACAGGATTTCCCTTCTCCAGGGAGGAAACCACCTACTGTTTATGAAGCAGATTCTTAAGAGGGATCCTCTTCTTGTTCTTCAGTTTCTGGATTAAATCTCACGATAACCCTACTAGTGTTTCATGGATATCCTCTCTTCATGAATGTATTTGAGTACCAAGCATGAGCTCCTAACCACAGAGCTGGTGTCAAGAAGGTTGGTCACCAGGCCCACTGCCAGATCCAGGGAGAAACTGACAGCCTGGACAACTTAAGTGATTGGTGGCAGATCCTTAGTAAATATACTGGCACACATACAAATGAGGAGGTAAAACTCTGTTCTCCCTGTATTTACCCACTCTGAAGCAGGGACGCATTCTTGGTGCCCCTTCCCCTTCACTGAGTAGTTTTATGGCAGTACTGAAGGCAGAAGCTATTGGAAGGCAGTGTTTCTCCCATCCTTTATAGAAACTTAAACTTTGGGGGGAAAAATGAGCTGCTTGGAATTGGTAGGGAGGGAAGGGCCTCTAAGGACATAGAGAGGGGAGAGGAAGGGAGATTATCCCCAGACAGAGATGGAATTGGAGGTCTACAATTGACTCTAAGACCTGAGTATGGCTTCATATCAATGCTTGGAGGCCTCTGGGAGGTTCACGGAGGTTGGAAATCCATCCATGAGAAAGAGTGTCCTTTTTGGATGGAAGAAAGGATGTAGCATGGTTGGGGTCCTGAAGGCACTGATCTAGCTAGGAAAATGGTCATATCTACCCCATGCAGTTCACACATAAGAATGATGATGGCAGAGGCCACACTAGCCAGTATATTGTGGTTAGGTTCCCACAACTGAGACTGTTAAAGGACATGTATGTTATAACAGGTCTCATTGAACTTTAAAATCTCTTTACTGTTATGATCTAGGCTATATGGGCAATGACCTATCAGACTCCACTTTACCCTGAGACTCCATATCATGTAAGAAATGCTTCTCCCGTGGGAAAGCCTCACCTCTGTAACCATTAATAGTTACCTAGCATAACATACTTGGCAACACAAAATAGTAATTCTTATACAATGTAAAATGGTTCTCTTTGCTTTCCATTTTTCTTGGGCAATGTACCTTGTCAGAGATTGATTGTCTAGATGTTAGTAACCATTTTCTAACTTGTACTCAATTATTGTCTTTTTGACCCACTTCCTTTCTGCTTGCTTGCTGCTAGGCCAACCTGGAAAGTCCTGTAGGAAATACCAAAGTACCCATTGCCTTGTCTCATTAGCTGCTCAATTCAGCTTCTGTACTCACTTGATTCCATTGGCTAAACCCCCAAATGTCCCTTTTGTGGTTTTTTGGCTTAAATATGAGGCCAGGTGAAGGTGGGCGCACCACTATGATTATCTGGTTCTTTGGAGAGCAAACTGTCCACCGCTGGACAGCATTAAATGCTTAATGTGTGGCAATGTGTGGTCTGAGAGTTATTTGAGGGTCTTGGTATAACATTTCTAATGTGTGCTAACTAAATATAAGTGTACCTATTTTACTAGATCTCTGCAAACAATGGGCTTTGCAATATTATGATTTGTTGATATATTTTTGTTGGAATTTTAGATTGATTTTCATTTTCCTTATCATATTTCCATATAAATGGCCTAACTCCATTTGTGCTGCTATTAAAAAATACCTAAGACTGGGTAACTTATAAACCACAGAAATTTATTTCCTCACAGTTCTAGAAGCTGGAAAGCCCAAGATCAACATGCCAATATCTTGTGAGGCTATTTTTGCTGCCTAATCACACAGCATGGCAGGAGAGAGAGAAAGAGTGAAAAGGAGCCAAACCTCCACTTTTATAAGGAGCCCACTCCTGTGATAACAGCAATGATCCATTTTGAGGGCAGGGACTTCACAGTACAATCCATTCTCAGAGGTTTCACCTCCCAATACTGTCACATGGCGATCATATCCTAACATGGCTTCTGGAGGGGACAAACTTGCACAACATAGCAACATACTTCATATGTGGGTACCTAAATTTAATGACAATGGTCCCATCTATGCCTTGTAAGGTTCTGGAATAATTTTAACAAACCCAATCAATGATTTGGTGTTTATATTGCACTGCATTTAAATGGAAAATGTGGGGACATGAGAACTTCATACAATTTGGGAGAGGAAAAAATTGTCACAATTTCTTTGTGTAGACACTTACCAACATTTAAGGAAGAAGCAAGTGAGACTCCTGTCAGTTGCTGTACTCTTAGGTCTGGTCTGCAGAAAGTCTAGGGTCTGTGCATAAGTATGGTATGCAGCATGGCTAAGATTATTAAAAAAAAAAAAAAAAAGATCATCTCAATAGAGAAATATCAGAAACAGTTTACAGGAAAAACAGTTGCAAATGGGGAACCTATTCTATGATGTCACAGGTTGATGGCTAAATGCATTTTGGTGTAATCTTCTCACAATGATTCTATGAGGAAGGCATCATTATTCCCAATTTACAGATGACAAAATCAAACTCACTGATGAACAATCAATTCTCCAGAGTCATCTAGTAAGAAGTGAGATTCTAACTTTTGCCTTTCCCTAAGGACACTCAGTAGTTTTTCCCTTATACATCGTGACTATCTAGGGCTTTAAAATCCTATAGTTTTAGTATTGTGCCCTTGCAGGTATTCATTCAAAAACCCTAGTAACTTAGAAGAAGCTGATGGTGCAGATGGAATCTCACTGCAGGGCAGTATAGGAGGTAATGGGACTAGCATCAGTATCAAGAGCTCATGATTCCTGCCTCTCTCCTTTATCTTCGTTTTCTAATTTGGAGATCAGTATGGAAATAGTTCTCCAATATCAAACTAGAATATCAAAAAGGGGACAGAAAATGAAACAGAATTAAAGGAAGTGTTTCATGATCTTTTCTCTCCTGAAATCCTTCAGGAAAGCATCCTGTAAAACCCACACATAGGGCTGGGGTTATGGCCCAGTGGTAGAGCACTTGCCTAGCATGCGTGATGCACTGGTTCGATCCCTGGCACCGCCTAAAAATAAAAATAAAATAAAGGTATTGTGTCCATCTACAACTAAAAAAAAAAAAATTTAAAAACACACATAGCTAGGTATGGTGGAGCATACCTGCAATCCCAGCGGCTCGGGAGGCTAAAGCAGAAAGACAAGGAGTTCAAAGCCAGCCTTAGCAAAAATCGAGATGCTAACCAAATAAGTGAGTCCTTGTCTCTAAATAAAATACAAAATAGGGCTGGGGATGTGGCTCAGTGGTCAAGTGCCCCTGAGTTCAATTCCTGGTACCAAAAAAAAACAAAAAGAAAAACCACACATACAGACAGACACATAATGTCCTCAAGGCTTCATTCATGACATAAGTGTGAGTACATGCTAGTTCCTTTAAAAAATATTTTCCTAGGTAGATGGACAAAGGACCTTTATTTTATTTATTTATTTTTATGTGGTACTGAGGATCGAACCCAGTAGCTTACCCATGCTAGGCAAACACTCTACCACTGAGCTATAACCCCAGTCCTTACATGCTACTTTTTATTGCCACATTTTCAGGTGGTCTCTGGGACAGTTATATTGCTGGGTTTAGGTACCTGTCATTAGTTTTCTGGGAACGAGGGGGAAGGTGGGTAGGGTAGATATTTCTTTTTATTTAAAAAAAAAAACTTTAGTTGTCAATGGATCTTTATTTTATTTACTTACATGTAGTGCTAAGCATAACCTGGTGCCTCACACATACTAGGCAAATGCTCTACCACTGCGCTACTGTTGAGAGCCACAGCCTAAGCGGCCCCAGCAAACTTCTAGCTGATTGGCTCACAGCGGCCCCAGCAAACTTTCAGCTGATTGGCTCACCGAGGCCCCAGCAAACTTCCAGCTGATTGGCTCCTCTGCAGTGATGCTCATTGGGCTGTTTCCCCGCCCTTTCAGACCATGGAGCTGCTCATTGGGGGACTCTTTTGGCTCCGCCCACACGACCCAGCCAATCAGCCTCAAGAGCAGGAGGAGTGGGGGTTGAGAGGCTCCCCGGAAGCCGGTGGTGGCAGTTGGGCTCTGAGGGAATTCCTGAAGAGCTCCTGTGGTGCGGTGTGTGTGTGTGTGTGTGTGTTCTAAAAATAAAGTTCGTTTCTGCTTGACAAGTGCCTCGTGAATTGTGCCCAGCCAGACTGCAGCAAGTTACAACCCCAGACCAGGATGGAAATTTCTTGAAGACCTACTATGTGCTGAATGCTCTGTAATAGGAATCTTATTTACCCTTTACTATAGTTTCTGTCAGGAAGGCATCATGAAAATGTTTAGTGATGGACAAGAGAAGTAATAAAACCTGAAATTCACTAAAGGTTTTCCTATTGTTTCCTGAAGCCACCAGGAAATCTGAATGTACAAATCTCTCCAAGGGCTCATATACAATTCTGCCCATGATATTGATTAATTAATTCATATAATTAGACATATTACTTTTAAATTATGATACTAGAAATTTTAAAACTATCAAATACTTTTTCTAGACTAACCTACATTTTCAACCAAACAGATCCCTCAAAAGTAGAATTAGAGGAGGGAAGATGGCGGCGAGGGGAGTGCATTACCCCCGTGTGCTGCTTCACTGTGTGGGAGTGTGACAAGTCAGGACGGCTGAAGGATATCTTGTTGGGAATTTCCAGCAATAGTGGGGTGCGCCGGAACCTGGAGGAAGGATTTCCATCGCATGAGGATCGGCTACGGGGACTCAAACGCGAGAGGTTTGTCGCACGGAGGGTAAAACTGCTTATTCAGCGAATCGCCCCGCGGCTGGAGTCTGCAAGGCGCGCTGGGATAGAGACGCAGGGTTACAGCGCTGCAGTTTCTGCCAGACGCGCAAGCACCGCACTCAGGGCTGAATTCTGGGTTCGAGACGGGGAAGGAAGCGGTCCATCTCGGTTCTCCACACCGGTCAGACCACAGAGGAGGCCAGCAGCCACCATGTTGGTAAACTGACGTCACCACACCTGTTTTTGACTGACCGCAGCTCATTCAGCCATAGAACAGGTAATTTCAGGCTGCAATTCGCCTGCGGCTTGCAGACAGATTGCTAGGGTTCAGCGCCTGGGGGCTTCTTAAAATCTGATCTTATCGGAGTGAACACGGAGCGCGGGGCGGCCGAGTCCCGGCTCCCGGAGCCGTCCCGGAACCGCCCTGGCTCCGGGCTGCGGAGCCTGCGGAGGCTGCTTCTTGGACCCTGCTAATATCAGAGCAAACACGAAACACCAAGAGGCCGAGTTCCGGCTCCCGGAACTGAGCCCGCGGGGACTGCTTCTTGGAGCTTACACTTGTAGGAGCTTACACCGAGCACAGAGCGGCCGAGTTCCGGCTCCCGGAACCGTCCCGGAACCGCCCTGGCTCAGGGCTGCGGAGCCCGCGGAGGCTGCTTCTTGGACCCTGCTACTATCAGAGCATACACCAAACACTAGGCGGCCGAATTCCGGCTCCCGGAACTGAGCCCGCGGGGGCTGCTTCTTGGAGCCTACACTTATAGGAGCTTACACCGAGCACGGAGCGGCCGAGTTCCGGCTCCCGGAACTTCCCTGGACCGGGGCTAGGAGCCCGCGGAAACTATGTCTCGGTCCGGGTCCTGCTGAGGGCAGGTCAGGACTCACCCATTGCTTGGGTTGCCTGGCAAGGGGAACGAAATGCTGCCATTCGCATAGGATACCAACATGGCAGAGATCTGATGTCAGCAGAAAGCGGTGGAGGAGAGATCTTCATCAATACCAGCGGTGACATAAGCAGTTGGTCTCCTGGTAAGGGGGGTGAGGCTCAGTCACCCGAGTCTCCTCAATTTGTCCTCGAGCCAGAGGGAAGGAGCCGGGCCGCCGCCAGCCCCCGGAGCAGGCCCAGCGGCTCGCCAGCGTGGTGACCGCGTGACCCCAATTGGAGAGGGGGCGGAGCGGAGCCGCCACCCAAACCCGCCAGGTGGGCAGACCCACGACCCAGTAGTACATGGGCGTGGTAGGAGGGGCAGGGCAGAGCCGCCCTTCGCGCTTGCAAGGTAAACAGACCTGTGACAGCCTGGCGGGTCAGGCCCAGTGGCCTGCCAGTGTGGTACACACGTCACCCCAACTCGAGTAGGGGCAGAGCAGATCCTTATCCCACGCCCGGATCAGGCCCTGCCGGTGTGGTGGTCACGTGACCCCAATTGGAGTGGGGGTGGAGCGGAACCGCCACCCGTGCCCGCAGGGTGAGCAGACCAGTGATCAACCTGCAGATCAGGCCCAGGGGTCCGCAGGCGTGGTAGGAGGGGCAGGGCAGATCCGCCGCCCGCGCCTTCAAGGTAGGCAGACCTACAACAGACCTGCGGATCAGGCCCAGGAGCCTGCCGGCGGGGTACAAATACCACCCTAATTGGAGTAGTGACAGAGCAGAGTCGCCTCCCTTGCCAGGAACAGACCCAGCATCCTGCAGGCGGGGTAGTCACGACACCCCAATTGGAGTAGGGGCAAAGCAGAGCCTCCACTCGTGCCCGAAAGGTGGGCAGATCTGCGACCGACCAGCAGGACAGGCCCAGTGGCCTGCTGGTACGACAGACACGTCACCCCAATTGGAGTAGGGGCAGAACAGAGCCGCCACCAGCTCCCAGAACAGGCCCAGTGACCTGCCGGCGTGGTAGCCACGACACCCCAATTGGAATAAGGAGAGAGCAGAGCCGCCGCCCGCACCTGCAGGAAAGATACGCAAGCAGTATGAAAAGACAAGGAAAGAAAGGACCACAAGCAATGCAGGTCAACGCAACTTTAGAAGAGGTAACAGCTGCAGCAGATGGAATGTCAGATAAAGAATTCAGGATATACATGCTTCAGATGATCTGGAGTATCAAGGAAGACATTAAACAGCAAAATCAGACAATGAAAGATCACTTCGACAACGAATTACGCAAACAAATCCAGGAAGCAAAGGATCAACTATACAGGGAGATAGAGGTTATAAAAAACAAGCAATCAGAAATCCTAGAAATGCAGGAAGCAATAAACCAACTTAAAAACTCAATGGAGAATACTACCAACAGAGTAGAACACTTAGAAGATAGAACATCAGACAATGAAGACAAAGTATTTCAACTGGAAAAGAACATAGACAGCTCAGCAAGACTGTTAAGAAACCATGAGCAGAACATCCAAGAAATATGGGATAACATTAAGAGACCAAACTTAAGAGTCATTGGGATACAGGAAGGTACAGAGCTCCAAACCAAAGGAATGAGCAGTCTATTCCATGAAATAATACAAGAAAACTTCCCAGACTTGAAGAATGAGACAGAATCCCAAATCCTAGAAGCCTACAGGACGCCGAATGTGCAAAATCATAAGAGATCCACACCTAGACACATTATAATGAAGATGCCCAACATACAGAATAAGGAGAGAATTTTAAAAGCTACAAGAGAAAGGAAGCAGATTACATTTAGGGGCAAGCCAATCAGGATAACAGCTGATCTTTCAACACAGACTCTGAAAGCTAGAAGATCCTGGAATAACATATTTCAAACACTGAAAGATAATGGGTTCCAACCAAGAATTGTGTATCCAGCGAAATTAAGCTTCAGGATGGAGAATGAAATTAAAACCTTCCACGATAAACAAAAGTTTAAAGAATTCGCAGCTAGAAAACCATCTCTTCAAAACATCCTAGCCAAAGTATTACAGGAAGAGGAAATGGAAAATAACAATGAAAACCAACAGTGGGAGGTAGGACAGTAAAGGGGGGGGGGGAAACAATCAAAGAGGAAAACAAACAATGTTTAGTAACAGAAATAAACAAATATGGCTGGAAGAACAACCCATATCTCAATAATAACCCTAAATGTTAATGGCTTAAACTCACCAATTAAGAGACACAGGCTAGTAGAATGGATCACAAAACAAGACCCAACAATATGCTGCCTACAGGAGACGCATTTGATAGGAAAAGACATACATAGGCTGAAGGTGAAAGGTTGGGAAAAATCATATCACTCATATGGACTTCGGAAACAAGCAGGCGTGTCCATACTCATATCAAATAAAATAGATTTCAAGCCAAAGTTAATCAAAAGAGATAAAGAGGGACACTACATACTGCTTAAGGGAACCATACACCAACAAGACATAACAATCATAAATATTTATGCCCCAAACAATGGTGCAGCTATGTTCGTCAAACAAACTCTTCTCAAGTTCAAGAGTCTAATAGACCACCACACCATAATCATGGGAGACTTCAACACACCTCTCTCGCCACTGGACAGATCTTCCAAACAAAAGTTGAATAAGGAAACTATAGAACTCAATAACACTATTAATAACCTAGACCTAATTGACATATATAGAGTATACCACCCAACATCAAGCAGTTACACTTTTTTCTCAGCAGCACATGGATCCTTCTCAAAAATAGATCATATATTATGTCACAGGGCAACTCTTAGACAATATAAAGGAGTAGAGATATTACCATGCATCTTATCTGATCATAATGGAATGAAACTGAAAATCAACGATAAAAGAAGGAAGGAAAAAGCATACATCAATTGGAGAATGAACAATAGGTTACTGAATGATCAATGGGTTATAGAAGACATCAAGGAGGAAATTAAAAAATTCTTAGAGATAAATGAAAACACAGACACAACATATCGGAATCTATGGGACACATTAAAAGCAGTTCTAAGAGGAAAATTCATTGCTTGGAGTTCATTCCTTAAAAAAAGAAAAAACCAACAAATAAATGATCTCATACTTCATCTCAAAATCCTTGAAAAAGAAGAGCAAAACAACAGCAAAAGAAGTAGAAGGCAAGAAATAATTAAAATCAGAGCTGAAATTAATGAAATCGAAACAAAAGAAACAATTGAAAAAATTGACAAAACTAAAAGTTGGTTCTTTGAAAAAATAAACAAAATCGACAGACCCTTAGCGATGCTAGTGAAGAGAAGAAGAGAGAGAACTCAAATTACTAGCATACGGGATGAAAAAGGCAATATCACAACAGACACTTCAGAAATACAGAAGATAATCAAAAACTATTTTGAATCCTTATACTCCAATAAATTAGAAGATAGGGAAGGCATAGATAAATTTCTTAAGTCATATGATCTGCCCAGATTGAGTCAGGAGGATATAGAAACCCTAAACAGACCAATATCAATTGAGGAGATAGAAGAAACCATCAAAAGACTACCAACTAAGAAAAGCCCAGGTCCCGATGGGTATACAGCAGAATTTTACAAAACCTTTAAAGAAGAACTAATACCAATACTTTTCAAGCTACTTCAGGAAATAGAAAAGGAGGGAGAACTTCCAAATTCATTCTATGAGGCCAACATCACCCTGATACCTAAACCAGACAAAGACACTTCAAAGAAAGAAAACTACAGACCAATATCTCTAATGAACCTAGATGCAAAAATCCTCAATAAAATTCTGGCGAATCGGATACAAAAACATATAAAAAAAATTGTACACCATGATCAAGTAGGATTCATCCCTGGGATGCAAGGCTGGTTCAATATACGGAAATCAATAAATGTTATTCACCACATCAATAGACTTAAAAATAAGAACCATATGATCATCTCGATAGATGCGGAAAAAGCATTTGACAAAGTACAGCATCCCTTTATGTTCAAAACTCTAGAAAAACTAGGGATAACAGGAACATACCTCAATATTGTAAAAGCAATCTATGCTAAGCCTCAGGCTAGCATTATTCTGAATGGAGAAAAACTGAAGGCATTCCCTCTAAAATCTGGAACAAGACAGGGATGCCCTCTCTCTCCACTTCTCTTCAACATAGTTCTCGAAACACTGGCCAGAGCAATTAGACAGACGAAAGAAATTAAAGGCATAAAAATAGGAAAAGAAGAAATTAAATTATCACTATTTGCAGATGATATGATTCTATATCTAGCAGACCCAAAAGGCTCTACAAAGAAACTATTAGAGCTAATAAATGAATTCAGCAAAGTGGCAGGATTTAAAATCAACACGCATAAATCAAAGGCATTCCTGTATATCAGCGACAAATCCTCTGAAATGGAAATGAGGACAACCACTCCATTCAAAATATCTTCAAAAAAAATAAAATACTTGGGAATCAACCTAACAAAAGAGGTGAAAGACTTATACAATGAAAACTACAGAACCCTAAAGAGAGAAATAGAAGAAGATCTTAGAAGATGGAAAAATATACCCTGTTCATGGATAGGCAGAACTAACATCATCAAAATGGCGATATTACCAAAAGTTCTCTATAGGTTTAATGCAATGCCAATCAAAATCCCAATGGCATTTCTTGTAGAAATAGAGAAAGCAATCATGAAATTCATATGGAAAAATAAAAGACCCAGAATAGCAAAAACAATGCTAAGCAAGAAGTGTGAATCAGGCGGTATAGCGATACCAGACTTCAAACTATACTACAGAGCAATAGTAACAAAAACAGCATGGTACTGGTACCAAAACAGGCGTGTGGACCAATGGTACAGAATAGAGGACACAGAAACCAATCCACAAAACTACAACTATCTTATATTTGATAAAGGGGCTAAAAGCATGCAATGGAGGAAGGATAGCATCTTCAACAAATGGTGCTGGGAAAACTGGAAATCCATATGCAACAAAATGAAACTGAATCCCTTTCTCTCGCCATGCACAAAAGTGAATTCAAAATGGATCAAGGAACTTGATATCAAATCAGAGACGCGCCGTCTGATAGAAGAAAAAGTTGGCTACGATCTACAGTCAGTGGGGTCGGGCTCCAAATTCCTCAATAGGACACCCATAGCACAAAAGTTAATAACTAGAATCAACAAATGGGACTTACTCAAACTAAGAAGTTTTTTCTCAGCAAAAGAAACAATAAGAGAGGTAAATAGGGAGCCTACATCCTGGGAACAAATCTTTACTCCTCACACTTCAGATAGAGCCCTAATATCCAGAGTATACAAAGAACTCAAAAAATTAGACAATAAGAGAACAAACAACCCAATCAACAAATGGGCCAAGGACCTGAACAGACACTTCACAGAGGAGGACATACAGTCAATCAACAAGTACATGAAAAAATGCTCAACATCTCTAGCTGTCAGAGAAATGCAAATCAAAACCACCCTAAGATACCATCTCACTCCAGTAAGATTGGCAGCCATTAGGAAGTAAAACAACAACAAGTGCTGGCGAGGATGTGGGGAAAAGGGTACACTTGTACATTGCTGGTGGGACTGCAGATTGGTGCAGCCAATTTGGAAAGCAGTATGGAGAGTTCTTGGAAAGCTGGGAATGGAGCCACCATTTGACCCAGCTATTCCCCTTCTTGGTCTATTCCCTAAAGACCTAAAAAGAGCATGCTACAGGGACACTGCTACATCGATGTTCATAGCAGCACAGTTCACAATAGCAAGACTGTGGAACCAACCTAGATGCCCTTCAATAGACGAATGGATAAAAAAAATGTGGCATTTATACACAATGGAGTATTACTCTGCATTAAAAAATGACAAAATCATAGAATTTACAGGGAAATGGATGGCATTAGAGCAGATTATGCTAAGTGAAGCTAGCCAATCCCTAAAAAACAAATGCCAAATGTCTTCTTTGATATAAGGAAAGTAACTAAGAACAGAGTAGGGACGAAGAACAGGAGAAGAAGATTAACATTTAACAGGGATGAGAGGTGGGAGGGAAAGGGAGAGAGAAGGTAAATTGCACGGTAATGGAAGGAGACCCTCAGGGTTATACAGTGAAGGGGGTAGAGAGAGAGGAGGGGAGGGGAGGGGAGAGGTGGGGAGGGGGGAGGGTGGATGATGGGAAAGGCAGCGGAGCACAACAGACACTAGTATGGCAATTTGTAAATCAATGGATGTGTAACTGATGTGAATCTGCAATCTGTGTATGGGGTGAAGGTGGGAGTTCATAACCCACTAGAATCAAAGTGTGGAATATGATATGTCAAGAAATTTGTAATGTTTTGAACAACCCACAATAAAAAATTAAAAAAAAAAAAAAAGTAGAATTAACATTTGGATGCTGACAGTTCACAGAAAATATTATAATTAGGAATTAAATATTGCCATGCATAGTGACACAGGCCTCTAATCTCAGCTATGTGGCATGAGAATGGCAAGTTCTAGGCCAGCCACAAAAATTTAGAAGTAACTTGCTTCAAAATAAAAAAAAAAGTAGATGGAATTGTAGCTCAGTGGTAGAGCACCTGCTTGGCATGTGTGAGGCACTGGGTTTGATTCTCAGCACCATATAAAAAATAAGTAAAATAAAGAATAAAAAAAAGTATCTGGGGATATAATTCAGTGGTAGAGAGCTTCTGTGTTCAATACATAGTTCCAACATTGTATAAAATACTATGAAAATTTGGCCACAGATGTGCAATGCCTATATACTGAATAACACAAAATATTGCTGAGGGAATTAAGAAGACTCTAAATCAATGGTGGAGGAACCATATTCATATGATGTAAGTCTTAGTATTATTATGAGATCTATTCTCTCAAAACCAATTTACAGATATAATGCAATCCCAATAAAAATCCTACCAAAAATGTTAAAGAAACTGGCAAGCTGATTCTTAAATTCAGGTGGAAATACAAAAGATCCAGAATATGAGAACAATTTTGAAAAAGAACAAAGTTAAAGAGCAATACACCTGATTTTGAAACGTGAGATCCTTCAGTAACCAAGACAGTAACCATGTCAACATAGACAAATCCATCAAAGGAACACAATGAAGAATGCAGAACTACACCCACATCAACATGGACAACAAATTTTTCACAAATTGAGAAAGGCAATTTAGGAAGAAGGATAGTATTTTCAATAAATGGTGCTAGGACAATTGGATATCCATATGTATAAATATGAACTATGATCCATATGCCTGCAATACCATATACAAAAATCAACTAAAATGGATGATAAATGTACACATAAAAACCTAAACCTATAAAATATCTAGGAGAAAAAGAAGAAAGTCCATGTGACTCTGGATTAGATTACAACTTCATACATAAGACACCAAAACCATAATTCATAATTGAAAAACTCAGGGCTGGGTATATAGCTCAGTTGGTAGAGTGCTTTCCTCACATGCACAAGGCCCTGGATTCAAATCCCTAGCACTACAAAAGAAAAAAGAAAAAAAAAGAAAGAAAAATATAAAGAAAAACTCAACACTTTGGAATTCCTCTAAGTTAAAATCTCTAGCTGGGCACAGTGTTACACCCCTGTAATCCTAGTGCCTCAGGAGGCTGAAGCAAGAGGATTGCAAGTTCAAAGCCAGCCTCAGGAAAAGTGAGGTGCTAAGTAACTCAGTTGAGACCCTGTCTCTAAATAAATTTCATAATAGGGTTGGGTAGGTGGCTCAGTGGTTGAGTGCCCCTGAGTTCAATCCCTGGTACCTCTCCCCACAAAAAAAACAAAAACAAAAACAAAAAAAACTTTATCTCCCCAAAGTCACAGTTGAAAAAATTATAAGACAAATACCTGGCTGTGATTAAATGTTTGAAAAGCATATAGCTAATTAAGGATTTGTATCTAGAATAGGAAAAATCCCACAGAAGTTAAAAGAAGAAAATAAGGCACCCCACAAGACATACAGGCAAAAGATTTGAATAGACACACTGCTAAAGAATATATATGAATGTCAAGTATGCAAAAAGATGCTCATAATTAATCATTAGGAAAAAGGAAGAGAAAATAACAATGAGATACTAGCACATTCCCATGAGAATGGCCAAAATTGAGAAGACTGACCATACCAAGCACTGACAGGATTGTGGAAGACACAACTCTCATACACTGCTGGTGGCAATGGAAAAGGTATAATCATGGCCAACAGTTTGGTAGTTTCTATTCATGTTAATCTTATATTTAAGATGTGATCCAGTCATCTATTCCTAAACATTTACTCTAAGGGGAAAAAATCTACATATTCCATGAAAAGACTTATGAGGAAATCTGATAGGAGTTTTATTTACAAGAGCCCCTACTGAGACCAGCATGGTAGCATATATCTATAATCACACCAGCTCTGGAGCTGAGACAAAAGGATCACAAGTTCAAGGCCAGCCTCAGCAATTTAGTGAGACCTAAGCAATTTAGTGAGATGTTTTCTCAAAATAAAAACTAAAAAGAGCTAAGGGTAAAGCAACCCCGAGTTAAATCCTCAGTACAATTTTTTTTAAAAAAGCCCCAAATTGGAAACAGTCCAAATATCTATCAACAGGTAAAAGTATAAAACACTGTGCTGCAACTATACCTTGGAATACTATTTGGTAATAAAAAAGAATGAACTAAGTTGGGGGCCGCATAGCTCAGGGGTGGAGCACTTGCCTAACAAGTAAAAGGTCCTGAGTTTAACCCCCAAAACTGCAAAAGCAAAAACAATAAAGAATAAATAAAAAAGAAATAACCATTGTTAAATATAATAGATAAATCTAAAAATAATCAGGATTAACAAAATAAGCTAAATAAAAAAAGAAACCACCTTCATGATGCCAATTCAATAATTTCTTTAGACATAAAATATATCTATAGCAACAAGTGTGCTGTGCTTACCTGGGGATAGGGCATTGGGTGTGATATGAAATCTAGGAATATAGAAGTGAAAGTATTTTGTCCTGGAAAATAAAAACTTTAGGTCTACCTCATTATTTTAAGGATTATAGCTGTGTATTATTATAATCAAGAAAATAGCTGGCATTATTTCTGAAAATACTGAATTCTTGCACTTGGCATTTTCACTAATACTTGAAAAATTCTTGGCTTCTTTATTTTTTTGTTTGTTCTTTTTATATATACATGACAAAAGAGTATATTTGACATATTGCATACATGGAGTATAAGTTATTTTAATTAGGATCCAATTTTTGTGGTTGTACATGTGGTGAAATTTCACTGTGGTGTATTCATATATGAACATAGGAATGTTATGTCTGATTCATTCCACTGTCTTTCCTATTTCCATCCCCACTCCCTTCCATTCATTCCCCTTTGTCTAATCCACTAAAGGCTCATTCTTCCCCTCCCCCTTGTTGTGTGTTAGCATCTGCATATCATAGAGAATGGTTGACCTTTGTTTTTTGGGGATTGGCTTATTTCATTTAGCATGATAGTCTCCTGATCCATCCATTTACCAACAAAAATCATGAAGTCATCCTTTTTATGGCTGAGTAATATTTCATTGTATACATATGCCACTTTATCTTTACTCATTAGTTGAAGGGAACACTTATTGGTTCCATAGGTTAGCTGCTAATTATGAGTTGAGCTGCTAAAAACATTGATGTGGCTGTGTCACTGTCATATGCTGATTTTTACTCCTTTGGATATGTACGAAGGAGTGGTATAACTGGGTCAAATGGTGGCTCCATTCCAAGTTTTCTGAGGAATTTACATACAGATTTCCAGAGTGCCTGCAGCAATTTGCAGTCCCATCAGCAATGTATAAGTATACCCTTATCCCTACATCCTGACCAACATTTGATGTTGTATGTATTCTTGATTGTTGCTATTCTGACTGGAGTTGATGAAATCTCAGTGTAGTTTTAATTTGCATTTCTCTAATTGCAAGAGGAACATTTCTTCACATATTTGTTATCGATTCTTATTTCTTCTTCTGTGAAGTGCCTGTTCAGTTCCTTTGCCCATGCATTAATTGGGTTATTTATTGTTTTGGTGTTAAGTGTTTTAAGTTCTTTGTATATCCTGGAGGTTAAAGCTCTATCTGAGGTACAAATAGAGCAATAATTTTCTCCCATTCTGTAGGCTCTCCCTTCATATTCTTGATTGTTTCCTTTGCTGTGAAAAAGTTTTTAGTTTGACACCATCCCATTTATTGATTCTTGATTTTACTTCTTGCACTTTAGAAGTCTTGTTGAAGAAGTCAAATCCTAAGCGACTAGGAGTTGCTTGATGGAGTATTGGACCAACATTTTCATCTAGTGGACACAGGGTGTCTGATCTAATATCTATGCCCTTGATCTACTATAGGTTGAGTTTTGTGCAGAGTGAGAGACATGGTTTAAATTTCATTCTGCTACATATGGATTTTTTTGAAGTTTATTGAAGGAGCTATCTTTTTCCAAGGTATGTTTATGGTGTCCTGACATCTTTAAAAAAGTTCACTACAGAGTATGTTGCTGGGGCATGGTCCTGTAATCCCAGTGAAATGGGAGACAGGAGGACTGCACGTTTAAGGCTAGTCTCGAGAACTCAGTGAGGCCCTGAGCAACTTAGGGAGATCTTGTGTCAAAAACTAAAAATATTTGGGCACAGTGGCACATACCTATAATTCCAGTAGCTTGGGAAGCTGAAGCAGGAGGATGGTGAGTTCAAAGCCAGCCTCAACAGCTTAGTGGTACAGTAAGCAATGCAGTGAGACCCTGACTCTAAATAAAATATACAAAAGGGCTGGGGATGTGGCTCAGTGGTTAAGTGACCCTGGGTTCAATCCCCAGTACCCCTACCCCCCAAAAAAAAGATAAAAATAAAAAAGAAAACTTTGAAAAGCTGGGGACATGTGAACATCTTACCACCATTTTACAGAGGGAAGCTAGGCTCAGAGAGACTTTCCCTGTCTTCTTCTTGCTGGTACCACCTTTACATGGAAAGCAGGTCCAGGAATCCCTGGAGCAGGACATCATGCTGTCTGGGGCCAGAAGGGTCCCACATCTCTCTGCAATGATCTAACAGATTACAGATTGCTCAGTGTATTTGATTATGTGTGTATTTGTATGTATGATTATGTATGCTTCTGTATAGGTGAAATAAATGATAGCAATGATACTGGAATGTGAGAGAAGGACTAGGATTAACCTGTTAATATAAAGTTAATTCACTACCTATGATTCAGTATGCAATTTTCTCAAAGTATACTTGGATTAGTTGCAAGTGGATAATACCCCATAGTGTAAACACTAAAAAGGACAAGAATAAGTAAAACTGATAAAGTGAGAAAGAATAAAAAGGTAAGTATAAAAAGTACTTACAGGCTGGGGTTGTGGCTCAATGGTAGAGCACTTGCCTAGCATGTATGAGGCACTGAGTTTAATTCTCAGCACCACAAAAAAAATAAGATAAAGGTTAAAAAAAAGTACTTATACCCACAAAAGGTAGAAAAAGAGTGGGAGACAGAAATATGGACACTGCACAAGGGCAACACATAGAGAATAGGAACAAATAAAATAGGTGTTCATTCAACCACATCAATATCACTTTGAATGTCAATGGTCTAAATAAACCAAGTAAAAGACAAATTACCAGAAGGGATCCAAAATCCAAACCTCAAATGTATTATGTCTATAAGAAACTCACTTAAATATAAAAAGGCCTAATATTAGCATGGTATGTCTTTATCCATCACTTGACTTTTAGCAATACACAAATGAGAGCTGGAATAGACACATGAATTTCAAGGTGGGCTGATATCAGAAAAAGAAAAGTTTACAAGAATAAAGATGGGAATTGCATAATGACAAAGAGACCAAATTCTCAAGAAGACATTATAATCCTCAATGTGTATGTGTCAAAAACATGGAGCTGAGGTTGTGGCTCAGTGGTAGAGTGCTTGCCTAGCATGTGTGAGGCACTGGGTTTGATTCTCAGCACTATGAATAAGTAAATGAATAAAATATATGTCCATCAACATCTAGAAAAAAAAATCAACAATAAAAAACCATGAGGCTACAACTAAAAGAATTTGAAGAAAAATATATGAATTCACTGTCATAATTGGGACATCAACTCCTCTTTACAAGGAAAGGAAAGTTTGGAAAGCAGGCAGAAAATGATGAGGACATGGGTGAACAATACCACCATCAATCAATGGAATAGAATTGACAGCCACAGCCTGCTTCAGCCTACCCACAGATGGGCTGACAGGGTTCAAACAGGGTGTGTTTCTTCTTCCTGAGTGAGCAGGTTAGGAGTGTGGTACCAGACACAGGCTAGGGACAAACACCACTTCTGACAAACTGCATGACTTTGAATATTTTAGTTCACCTTATCATCCCTCTAATGCCTCCTCTGCAAAATTGGGATTATGCAGTACTGACCTTGGAAGAGAAAATGTTTTAAAACAAACATTACTTTGTTTCATTTTGGCATAGGCAAATATATATAAATCCTATTATTTAAAAAATCAAGTATTGGTATTGGGTTATCTGGCTCATAATCTTGGGTGTGTCCCTCAGTTTCCTCTTTTGTTAAGTGGGGGAAACGTTTTCCTTATGACATAGATTGGTATTTTGAGAATTACTTGAGGTGATACCTGAAAACCCTTTAGAAGAGTGTTAGGTACAAGGTCAATGAGCAATATCCTGAGATGTTGTACAAATACTTGCAAGATGAGATTTTTACAGCTTTGTTTTAGAATTTGTATTATTCATCAATTGACACATTATATTAAATCACTAAATTTCACTATGACTACTATTGGATAACCAAACTAACTATCCTGAGAATGTCAGGCACTCGGAGCAACTGATCTCAGAAAACAGCACCACCACGTCTCCACATGGCAGAACAAGCCCAGGGGCCTTTGATTCTGTCTCATCCTCACACCACCCCCATGCCCAGCCACTGCAGGTCCCTCCTGCCCTTCCTCCAGACATGCGCTGTCCAGGCATACCCCTCCCTCTGCACACTGCTGCAGCACAGCTCCCATCTTCCCTCATCCTTCCCATGGCCTTGGGCAACATTCTCCTAAAGGTTGTCAGCACAAGATAGTTGTCCCTTTCCAATACATTCACAGAGAGGCCAGTGTCACCTGAGTAATAAAAGACCCAGATCATGTCATGCCCATACTCTAAACCTCCACACTCAGAATAAAATCCAAACTCCTTACACAGCCCAAACCCTGTGGCTCCATCTGCCCTCTTCACCCACCTCCCACCAGTCTGCACATTGTCCACCAGGATCCAGCCACTGAGCTTGCACTCTGATCCTGATTCAACTGGTGCCTACACATTGCAGGGACATGGACAGAATGGCTTGTCCATGCCTTGCTTCTTTTTGTCATTCAGCACTTAGCGCAAATGTTGCTTCCTGAGGAAAAAACTTCACTACTACCCAACCTATTATAATCCTTGTCATTTTCTACTGTTTTTTTTTCCACAACAAAGCACAGGTCCTTATATGAAATCACCCTGCTTATTGATATGTTTTCTTGCTTATTGCCAGTTTTCACAATTAGAATGATACCTCCAAGGAGGCTGTCTTGTTATCTATGTTGTTTTCCCAGAGCCTTGAACACAAGTCAGTGAACAAATATTACTTAATTGGATAAATTGCTTGCATCCAGTTTGATCTGACAGAAAAGACACAGATATTGGGACTAGGACTGTGGCTCAGTGGCAGAGAACTTTCCTAGCATGTGTGAACACTGGGTTTGATCCTCACACCACATATAAATAAATAAAAAATAAAGGTACATAAATAATTTAAACAAAAAGACACAGATATTTAAAGTCAACAAGGAGAAGTGACCAACAATGAAATTATACATCAAAGGTATACCTTGTTATAAATTCACAGCACCATTTTTCAAACCTGGATGAGTACCAGAACCAACTGAAAGAATTCTAATAATATAGACACCTCCTAACCCACCTCAATGGTTTTGATTCAGCACTTGATGTGGACACAAAAATTGGGTATTTTAATAAGAAACCCCTGGTGATTTTGATGAAGTGATCAATCAATGAAACATACTTAGAAAAATGCTAACCAAACAGCTCACATTCGTGTACCACTAATTTCATGCAACTCATGAAGGTTTCTGGGACATCTGGGGTGTCTCTGTTAATGTAATTACTCCAAATCGCCCAGATCTTTGCTTTTAACTAAGACCACAGGTTATTTTCTCATATGGGATCATACTTGAAAACTCCAAAGTTTTCCTGGTGGTCAGAAGATTATGAATTTTTATCCTATTGAATAAACAAATATTGTAAAAGGGAAATGACTTACCTATAGTGTCCCTGTGTTCTGTCTACTCTTTTCCAGTAGCCTAACAGATTCCACACCACACATGGTTCTTCTCTTCGAGCTCTTGGTTCTGGTATAGCATGCACACCCTTCTCAGATGTTTAACTAGAAGAGAGAGGAGAAAGAAAGCATAGAGATGAATAGAGAGGAAAGTAAGAGTATGGAAAAACACATGAAATGCAGGGGATGGAGTGGCCATTCCTTGCTTGTCCTCACTGTATTAAATGTTAAATGTTAAAAGGACAATGATACTTGTCCTTTTCCCAGCTTCATCACACAACCCTGCCCCATACATCATTGACAATGAAGGCCACTCATAATGGAAATATGGACTTATTATTGCTTGCTGTGACTTTTCCAAGTCATCTCTCTGTAGCCATGGTACTGTTAGTGTCAGAAGCATGACACTGGCACAATGAAGGGATTAAATCTAGGGCCTTTCATATGAAGTTCTGTACCGCTGTGCTACATTCCCAGCCCTTTTAAAATTTTTATTTTGTTTTATGACAGTTATCCTCTTGTTATGTTGCCCAAGGTGGCCTCAAACTTGGCAATCCTCTTGCTCAGCCTCCTTGAGTAGCTGGGATTACAGGCATGTGCCGTAGCACCTGGCTCTAATTAATCTTGACAGATTCAAAAAATACTTGGAGCAACTTATCTTAGAAAACAGCATTACTATTTCTCCACATGGTGGAATAGTATGCTGATGGATGATCCTTAATTCTCTAGTACATAATGGTGACACCATACATTTTGCAAGGAGTGATACATGTCTTGGGATGGTTGTTTACTATTATAGCACTCATGCCCAGAAGATTCACATGTATGTTAAAATAGTTCCATTTTATGCTGGCTCCAAATCTGCACTTATTATCTCTTCCTTCCTCTGTGTAGTTTGAGGAGTCCATACATAGCAGGGTCCCTCAGACAGGAGGGTGGGAAACCCTCTGTGACTATATCCCTGTACAGTTTACCTGACCTTCTCCCACTTCCTCTCAGTCATCCCATCTCCAAGACACTATGAACACGGCTTCCCAGACTCCATTGCATATTCAATAAGTTGTTTGAACTTAACTATGTAAAAAATAAGTTGGCATTTCTTTTTTTAATATTTATTTTTTTAGTTGTAGTTGGACACAATACCTTTATTTTATTTATTTTTATGTGGTGCTGAGAATCAAACCCAGGGCCTCACACATGCTAGGCAAGCACTCTACCACTGAGCCACAGTCCCAGCCCTAAGTTGGCATTTCTTTTGCTATTAAAAAATTCCTGAGCCAGGCATGGTGGTGCATGCCTATAATCCCTGAAGCTTGGGAGGCTGAGGTAGGAGGATTGCGAGGTCAAAGACAGCCTCAGCAACTTAGCAAGTGCTAAGTAACTCGTGAGACCCTATCTCTAAATAAAATACAAAATAGATCTGGGGATGTGATCAGTGGTCTAGTGCTCAAGTTCAATCCCCAGTACGTCCCCCCAGCCGAAAAATTCCTGAAACACCTGTTGTCCTTCAAATCAAGATTCTTTGGAGACCTCATATATAAAGTTATTATTTTGTGGAAGGAGTTTTAAATTTTCTTTCTGAGTGTAATTCAAAGATTGTTCAGTTTTTCCTGCCTGTTGGCCTATCTGAAAATCTAAGAATGCTAAAATATATTATTTGGTTCTATTAAGTGTTCCATAAGCCTAAGCATTCTATAGACCGTGCCCCTGGCTTTGTGTGACCCCCTCATACCTCTGTTCTATTTCACCTAGATCCCTTAGAAAATGGGAATGGATCTTGGATGCAGGCAGAAGAAACTCAGGAAAAATAAGCAGTGCTCATTTTAGCAGAAACTGTCACATTTTAATTCAAATCAACTGGATTATCTTATTTTGTTAGTCCTCGGTGAACTGTGTTGACTCTTCTCTAGTCTTTATCTGTTACCCTTGGGAAAATTCTTTTGAAGACTATCGCCTTAGAATGCACTTCCTGTTTTTTATTCTCTTTTTGTCAATAGGTTTTGATTAACTATATTAAATCTAATTTTAACAAGAGGCAGGCTATAAATGGATATACACACATTGCTAGAAATTCAACCTTTCTCAGTAGCTCAGCCCAATCCTTCTGTGGATGGGGCTGGAGTAGCTTTGAGCACGCCATTGATGCCAGGGTGTCAGAACTTAGCATTTTTAAAATTCAGCTTTTTATTTCCTTGACTGATCAATTTATGAACTATAGGATAATTAATTGTCTTTTAGTTTCTACTTCTGAATTTAGATGGGGTGTTAGTTTTCTGTCACTATGACAAAATGACTGATAAAATCAACTTATAAAGCAGAAAATTTTATTTTGGCTTGTGGTTTCAGTCCATGGTCACTTGGTCCCTACTCTTTGGCTTGTGCTGAGGCTGAACATTGTGGTGGGGAGCATGTGGTAGAAAAAGCTGCTAACATTATGGTGACCAGGAAATAGGGAACAAAAAATGAGAGGAAGGGACCAGAATCCCAATATGCCCCTCACTGGCACACCTTCAGTGTATAACTTCCTTCCACTAGGCTCTACATCCTGAAGGTTATACCCACCTCCAATAGTACCACGGGCTGGTGTCCAAGACTCTGGCACATAGCCTTTGGGGTCATTTCAGATCCAAATCATAACAGGTGGTAAAAAGAACACATAGGAACAGTTAAAGTCTGAGTGTCCAAAGATACAGAAACACTTTCACGAATGAACTTCATTGTAGGCAAAGCAATGTAAGCAAAAAAAAGGGGAGTAGTGGGCAAGTGAATATTTCTTTGAGACCCAACCTAATTTGCTCCAGTTTCCACTGGCCAAACTGGGAAGCTAGCAAGATGGATACTTGCTCAATCTTTTTGTGACAAAAAGTAAGTGGATCCAGCACACTTGCCACACTTATTACCTATGTTGTAAACACCTGCAGAGTTCCCCTGTTCAGAACACTGGACACATCTGATTAATCATGAGTAGTCACTTTCTGGCCAGGAGAAGGAGGCTTGGGCATATAGCAAAAGCCTTGTCCTAGTGGTTTGCAAAATGAATTATGAAAATGTGGGCACAAGTGATTGAGGCCAGGTTAAATCACTTGAAGCCTTTCCCTGTACAGCCAAATCTTTGTACAACTGTAGAACACTCTTTACAAATGTAACGTGAATCCTTGATGTTCAGATCTCGTATATTGTACTTCTTTTTAAAATTTATTTATTTGTTCTAATCAGTTATGCATGATAGCAGAATGCTCTTCAATTCATTGTATACAAACGGAGCACAATTTTTCACTTCTCTGTTGTACACAAAGTAGGGTCACACCATTAGTGCAATCCTACACACCCCTAGGGTAATTGATGGTCATCTCATTCCACCATCTTTCCTACCGCCCTCCCCCTCCTCTATCTTCCCTCCCTTTTGGCCAATCCAAAGTTCCTCCACTCATCCCATGCTCCCCCACCCAATTATGGATTAGCATTCACTTATCAGATAAAACATTCAGCCTTTCTTTTTTGGGGATTGGCTTACTTCACTTAGCATGTTATTCTCCAAATCCATCCATTTACCTGAAAATGCCATAATTTTATTCTTTTATTGTGGATTAATATTCCATTGTATATATATATAAATATAAAATATTCCATTGTGTGTGTGTGTGTGTATATATATATATATATATATATATATATATATATATATCTACCATAGTTTCTTTATCCATTCATCTATTGAAGGGCATCTAAGTTGGTTCCATAGTTTGATTATTGTGAGTTGTGCTGCTATGAACATTAATGTGGCTGTGTCACTATAGTAAAAATATGGAACACTTCATGAATTTGCATGTCATTCTTGTGCAGTGGCCATGCTAATCTTCTCTATATTGTTCCAATTTTAGTATATATGTTGCCGAAGTGAACACTTAGTATGTAATTTCAATAGAAAATTCATATAAACCATTTTAACAATAAACATGTTAAAATATGCCAAAATCAGAATTATTGACTCAAACATTATTTCTTAAAAAACTCTGAAGCCACTAACTGGAAAAGACAAAGTGCAAATGAAGATGATTACTGTGACTTTGCTTTTGGAAAATGCTGTGTGTATATTTTGTTTATATGATTGTGTATACCTAACCTATGGGGACACATCCACAGAGCATGTAACATTTTATTAACAAAGACTCCTTTGGATCAGGAGATAGGTGTGAGGTCAGTGAGAAATGCAGTTTGATTGAAATTAATAAATGCTTCTGTGTATTGTTTGAAATTTTTTATTCAAAATTAAAGGGAATTGGATAAAAATGTAAACCAAAACACATGTACAAAATTGACAAAAGTCAGGGGTACATATATTCCATTCTTTGGAAAAATATTCATTGTATTTAATTTCATAAGGGTAATGAAGTAAATAGAGAAATGGGACTGGCTCTGTGTGTGTGCGTTAGCTCCTCTAGCTACCACCTTGAGTAGAGCTCACAGTTACAGCTTTATGTTCAGTTCACACCAGAACTGACGTTCAATCTGAAAATGAGATATCCCAGAAAATGTGCTTTATTGTATTCCAGGAAAATACAGAGGTAAAAATATATTCCAAAACAGCTCTACAGTTCTGATCCACTCAACTCAAGTTCACAGCCTGCATTCCTTCCTCCCAGTTACTTCATTCTGGCCAAGAGGTAGCACTGGAGCTATATGTCCATATGTAATTCATAATGAACAGGCATACATTTTGTGGACTAATAAATGACCTGAAATGATTGAATTTGATACTTGTTCTGTTTAGGAGCTTCATTTATATTTCAAAGCAGCTCCATTTGCTCTTGACCCCAAATCTACATGGCATTCACTGATTTCTCTCTTTCATCTCAGTGTAAGTAGAGGTGTGTGTACTGCAGAGGGGTCCCTCCCAGAGAATGTAGTCTTTGCCCTCCATTACTCCACCCCTGTACACTCCTCCCAGACCTTCTCCCTCCACCTCTTAATCATCCCCTTTCCAGAACACTGGACACAGCCCAGACCCTGCTTTAGTAGCCCCATTGTCTCAGTCACCTCCCTCCTGCCCTTCTTTGCCTCTTGCCCACTGGTGACTCCAAGGCACACTAGAGCTATCTGACATTTCATGGTATACTTTTTATAGTATTCTTTCATGGTTTCGCTTTTTTTTTTTTTAACAATTAGAATCATTGTGTTTATAGGTTCACAAACTAGGTTTTAATTGAGTTTTCTTCTGCTGCTGCTGCTCCTTGTTGCAGCCACTTTTTTTTTTTTGTAACCAAGGTTCATTTTTTTTAGTTTCCCAATTTACTTTTTTTATTTTTTTTTTGATTTAAAAAATAAATGACAGCAGAATGCATTACAATCTTATTACACATATACAGCATGATTTTCATATCTCTGGTTGTATATAAAGTATGTTGACACCAATTCGTGTCTTCATACATGTACTTTGGATAATGATGTCCATCACATTCCACCATCCTTGCTAATCCCCTGCCCCCTTCTTTCCTTCCCACCCCTCTTCCCTATCTAGAATTCATCTATTCCTCCCATGCTCCCCCTCCCTACCCCACTATGAGTCACCCTCCTTATATCAGAGAAAACATTCCTCATTTGTTTAAGGCTGGGGGGGGGGGAGATATTGGTGCAGCCACCTCTTTGTAAACACAGACTTTTGATAATGCAGGTGTGTTGGTTCCACCTTGTGACAGAATCTTGAACTGCAACGTGAAAATGGCTGAGCAGGAAACTGGGAGGGAGGGAATCTGACCAAGCACATCCTACAGAACTTTCTGGAAGCCTGTGTATAAAAGGGGACATTGCCAATGTGTAGGTAGGTATACTGAGGACCTCCACACAGAAAATGAAGTCTATCATTATTGGGAAGAGAAAGCGCTATGTGAGAGGACCAAAAAAAATCTTATTTTTATACTTTGAAACTTCTGGATAATTAGCTGGAGACATACAAACAAAAAAGGATTCACACTAATTATGATTTTTGGAAAGCAAATTTCCCCTTAATTAATATGGGCATCATTCCAGGAAGATATATTTCTGATTGCATTTTTAATTTTCAACAAAATTTTAGGCTTTCCCCCCTGACTGGGTTTTTCATTGTGTGGATACCCCAGAATTAAGTTAGGATCAAAGTAATGAAAATTTAGTTTCTTTTACAGTTTTCCAATGACAAATGATAGTGTACCAAACACCCTGTTATCACAATATGTGTACTTACATACACCACATAATACATGTATACCTATGCAAATGTTTGTAAGCATTTCTGTTGACATAATGACTTGTAAATGTTCTTACTCATTTATATTCCTAACAGTGAAGCATAAAAGTACCTATGTCTCCACACATGAGAGACAATGAAAATCATTGCTAATGTGATAGTGAAAGGATCTTGTGTCATTGTTGTCATTATGACTTGTTTTTGCTACCTTATGGAATTCATTCCTATGCATGTAAAATAATATTCACAATGCTGAATTATTTAGAGTGTTTTTATAGTTCCTACTGTCAACCCTGTGTGCATTGCATTTTCAGAATATAATCTGCTAAAGGGCACAGTTTAAGGCATAGTTCACACCATCGTTTGAAAGAGATAAATGGGTTCTATGTGAGCCTAGCAAACTGTCTTGGAAAATTCTCATATGATAACAGTTTGGGTTTTATAGGAGTATGTGTAAGGTGTGTGTGTGTGTGTGTGTGTGTGTGTGAAAAAGAGAGTGTTGTATGCATCAGCAAGTGACACTCTGTGTTTGTGCATGCACACGTATGGTGACAACCATATTTCTGTATTCTTTTTCCCTCTTCATAGATTTGCATCCTGTTTGGCCTCCCTTCCTACATTCAGGTCCAAAAGTGAAGGAAGAGAATTCTCAGCATGGCATCCTTATAACATAAGCCTTATTGACATCCTTCATTCCATCCTGAAGATGACTTGTGAGAAAGTATTGGTACAAAGTGTGTGCAACTTTGGAGCCCTCTAATAAGTGATACCATCCTAACATTCATAAAGGTAGTGCTGCTTGAAATGCCCAAGGCCACAGAGGAGTAAAGAAAGTAACAGTACTGATAGTCTGTCACAGAGGACAGGACTTGGACCCTGTAGAGGACCCACTATCAAACCTGTGCTACAGGTGGAGGTGATGAGGTGTAAATTAGCTTTTATGCAAATGAGCAACCCAAGGGAGCATGGGTGGTGGGAAGGAGGGGGGACAGTCATTGTTTGGAGTTACACAGGACATAGAGTCGTTAGGGTAGGATACAGCACAGTATTATAAAATACATGTGCATTAAACAACTTGCTAAGAGCCACGTTTGAGTGTTATTGTGATACAATGGAAGCTCAGATCTGTTGAGAGCCACAGCCGAAGGGGCCCCAGCAAATTTCCAGCTGCCAGCAAACTTCCAGCTGCCGGCTGATGATTGGCTCACAGCGGCCCCAGCAACATCTAGCTGATTGGCTCCTCCGCCCCAGCAACATCTAGCTGATTGGCTCCTCTGCGGTGATGCTCATTGGACTGTTTCCCTGCCCTTTCAGACCATGGAGCTGCTCATTGGGGGACTTTTTTGGCTCCGCCCACGTGACCCAGCCAATCGGCCTCAAGAGCAGGAGGATTGTGGGAGGTGGGGAGAAGCTTGTGTGGGAGAGAGAGGCTTGTGGAAAGCCGGTGGTGGCAGTTGAGGCTCTGAGGGTTTTTCCTGAGAGGCTGTTTTGTTTGGCGTGTGTGGTTCTAAAAATAAAGTTAGTTTCTTTTGACAAGTGGCTCCTGATTGTGCCCAGCCAGACTGCGGCACTAGATGAAAAGTAAGAAGACAGGAAAGAAAGGACATGATGAGGTGGGACCCAAGTCTGCTTCTTCTAGCTACTTTCCCAGATGATGCCTCAAATCTTCTGTTATGGAACACAGGAAACAGGGTGGACTGGCAGTAACATATATCAAAATCCTAACATATGCCAGACATTCTGTGGGCCTTTCTTTTTCTTATTACAATAATTATGTGAGGAAAGCACCCTGGGGCCCATATGACAGACAAACAAGCTCAGATTCACAGAATATATGTCCATTTCCAGGGTGGAACATCAATCTCTCACCTTCTACTGAGCCCAACAAGCTGCCTTCCATTTAGAAAATGGGTTTCCAGTGCTTCAGGGCTGACAATGAGAAACTCACTCAATATGAAGCCTGAGTATGTCATGTCCCCTTGGTAATCACTCCCCTTTTATTGATAAAGATGATGGTGGGCATGGAATCCTGCCCTGTGGCCAAGAGGCCTGGGTGTGGGTTCCATATGGATTATCTGATTTCTGACATACTGAACTGGACCCTGGAAGCAGCACAAGTTGTTGGCATTTAGAAAGGAAACCTGAATCTTATTTTAACTGTAATAATTCTAGCTACAATTAGTAATTATCCCCATTACTTAGATCAGGCAACAAAAATTGAAAGTTAGGTAACTTGGCCTAAGGAAGCAACCCTATTAATAAATGTTCTAGAGCTCAAAATCTAAAATAATTCAAAACATTAAAATTTGTCACCTCTGAACTCTAAGCTGAGATAGACATTTGATATACAAGGCATTGGAATTCACTGGGATTTGGTTGTTTTCTTGAAGACAATGTGCTGAAGTACTTTTTAAATAATAACTATAATTATAAAATGTATAATTCTATTCACGTAGGCAAAGTACAAAACAAAGTATGCAAATGGGAGAAACTATTTCTAATCTATACTCAATCATGAGTTTGTAACCCATGATGCATACAATTCCCCCCCTCTACACACACACACACACACACACACACACACATTTGTGGATGAACTTTCATTTTTATTTACTTATTTTTATGTGGTGCTGAGAATCAAACCAGTGCCTCACACATGCCAGGCAAGTACTCTACCACTGAGCCACAACCCCAGTCCTGATGTGTGGAATATTCTTAAACAACTGACATATGTTAATTATATCAAGAAATAATACACATTAAAAGCAAAATCAAATCCTAAACAAATACTTGGAAAAACACCAAAAATAAACATATTTAGTCAATCAGGCAAGTCACAAAATATAAGGTCAAATATGGTCCCACTATAGAAAAAATTACAACTATCAACCTACCTAGGCTAATGGATATGTATAGATAATTAAATACAAGTTATAGTATTACATAGAGAGAGAAAGTCTAGAGAACAAGTAAGAACTAATCAATGGAAACTCTCTTTGCATTAAAGGATGAGAAAATTATAGGGAAAGAAAGAGGAGACAAAATAATTTTAATTACTAATATACATTTCAATTATGTTTGATATGTCTTGGGCATGTGCATGCCTACATGTGTGTATGTGGGATTGAAACCAGAGTCTCACAGATGCTTGGCAGTTGCTCTACCACTGAACTACATCCCCAGCCTTGTTTTACATGTCTTAAATAACAAAATAAATTAACTGGTAGTGTGGCAAAGTGATTGAGATAAAGTTTCATAAATAAGGAAATTCATAAACACATTAATAGACTAAGAATCATGACCATATACATGGGAAAATTGCACAAAAATAATAATTTAATAAAATTAAGCACATTTTTAAAATGTGTAAACTATAGTATTTTAAATATGAGAACCTTATTGTTTAAAATGTTCAAAAGAAAATGATTGTGAACTAATTATACATATGATGCCCACATAATCACTGCTTTGGAAACATGCTCATAATATACTGTTTTATGTGTTAAAAAGAAGCAGATCAAATCAATTTGACAGTGTTTCTGTATATGTGGGTGTCCCTATGTTTCTATGTCTCAACCTTCTTTACAATAATATTCTCACATAAAGTCGAGCAGTTTTCTATTCAGTCCACACAGAGGCTAGACTTTTAATACCATGGTAAAAGATCCCAGGGTGGGAATAAAGATAGTAGGATCACCTCCAATGTGTGGAAAAGTCCAGAAAACTTTGGCATGTACAAATAAATCCAGGCAGCTTCCTCACAGCCCACAAATCCCATACCTGTGTCCAAGCCTCCTGCTGGACACTTTCACTCCTACAATTCAGACTCCCATCACCAGGTGGCATCATTCTCCATCTTTTCCAGGTCATTTCTACCTCAAGGAAAGGTATCATTTCTATGAACAGAAATAGAATTTTTCCTCAAAGCAGATTATGAAACAACAAAGTGTATGAACTCAGTTCTCACTGAAAACTTCCCATGTGTATAAAGCTGAAAGAACACATGCATAGTTTCATTCTCTGCTTACTCCTATGCCTACATGTAATAAATTTAAAAAAAAATAATTTTAGTTGCATTAGACATAATAACTTTATTTTATTTATTTTTATGTGGTGCTGAGGATTGGACCCAATGCCTCACACATGCTAGGCAAGTGCTCTACCACTGTGCCATGTCCCCAGCCCTATGTAACAAATTTTTGAAATATATACTGGGGTCTAGTTTGTGCTGGCACTGCCAGGCCAGTTCTACATGCACATCCCATACTCCTCTCTCTTTCTCTAGACCTTGTACAACAGGATATCTCCAAAGGAAGCAACATGGATGTTAAAGGTTCTGCTATGTTGTATTATCTTAATGGACTGCATTTCAGGCAACAAGAGTCCAACAGTCACCCTGAATCTTGGAAACTCAGAATCTGAGCAAGACATGGTACAGTTGTGTGGGGAGAGGATGAAACTTGGGAAACTGATGTACCTAGTGCTAATAGGCTACCTTCTCCTCACTCACAGATATGGAGTGAAGGAAGATGAAACCCTCATATGGCTTCAGTGTTGATTCTTCTCATGAGCAGGGAACTACAGACTCTTCCTTTAGCCCTGTGCTAGGGCAGGGTTGGTGAATTGCCAAACTAGTTTTGTGCCCATCTTTTCCCTAGCAGGGAGGCCCTTCCTAATTACTATCCTGTGGTGATATATTTTCTGTTTCATTAAGACCTCCTCCCCCAGTTAGGAACATGGACCCAGAGCCACAGAGACAAAAAAGAGGAGAGACCAAATTTTCAAAGACAAGTACAACACTTATGTATGATGCATTCAAAATTCATTCTATTGTCATGTATAACTAATTAGAACAAATGAAAATGAAAAAAAAGACAAGCACAGGCCTGGGAACCCTGTCCAAATATCTAATTTCTCTGATTTAGTGAAATGGTTTTCACAGACTTCTCACATGATGTTCACCTTCCTCGGTTCCCCTTGGATAGTTGTGAGAAAGTAGGCATTCTCATGTCCTACAGGAGCTAATATCAAATGGCACAAACTTCATGGAGTGTACCTGATGCTATCTAGCAATATTACAAAGGCAGACACTCCTGAAAACAGCAATGTGCCTTCTAAGAATCTATGTCAAAGATACAATGCAAAAAGATAAGGGAGAATTCATAACAGCACAAGTTTAGAAACATAACAGATATTCACAAACAAGAGGCTGGTGAAATAATCTACTATAAACCTGAGGACTACGCAGGTATAAAAAACAATGCAGAATCCCTCTCTTGCTGCTATGGAGTGATCTTCAGGATTCATTTTTAGGTTAAAAAAAAGAAGATCCAGAAAAAAGTATTAGCTGCAGCTGTCCAATAAGAAGCCATAATTGGGCTGAGGTTGTAGCTCAGTGGTAGAGCGCTTGCTAGGAAGCATGAGGCACTAGGTTTGTCCTCAGCACCACATAAAAAATTTAAAAAGTGCTGTTTCCATATACAACTTAAAAAGCTTAAAATTGTTTTAAAAAGAAGCCATAATATAAATGTGGAAGTTCATACTTCAAATTTGAATTAAATTATAACTCACTTCCTCAGTCACACTTGCCATGGGCTCAATAGTCACAGGTAGCCAGTGACAATCACCTTGCACACTTTGGATAGAGAATGTTCAGACAGAGAACACTTTCATTTCTGAAGGAATTTACATTGGACAATGCTGGTGTAGAACATGCTACCTTTTACTGCTAGGCAAATACATACCATGTTTGATTATCTTATTAAAAATTGGACAGTTGAAACCAAAACTGAAAAAAAAGATTAGCTATAAGGGGATGGTGAAGCAGCCCAGGATGGAGACAGATGATGTTCACTCTCTTAAAAACATAATAGATACTTACTGATTCCAAGCACTGACAAGAATGAGAACAATGAGCACTACAGGAGCAACAAGCAAGGACCCTGACCATGAGTAAAATTTGAGGTTTTCATAAGAACCATCATTGTAAAAAACAAACAAAAAAACCCCAGAAATATAGAAGAACAATTTGGAAATTTTCAACCTAGCATATATAATAACAGCTGAGGTCCATGTAAAAGTTTACAACCTTTGTAGTTGGCATTTTATATTATCTAGTAAAATTACACAGGAATATATTCTTTTTTAATATTTATATTTTAGTTGTAGGTGGACACAATACCTTTATTTTATTTTTATGTAGTGCTAGGATTGAACTCAGTGCCTCATGCATGCTAGGCGAGCACTCTACCACTGAGCCACAACCCCAGCCCCAGGAATATATTCTTGAAATCAGCAAATCTCTCCTATTCCAAGGATACGATGCAAAAACACAAAAAGGCAAAAACACAGGGCTACTACTAAAAGAAGGTTTCATTACAATAGAAGCCTAAAATTAAGAAAGCTCACCACCCAAATGGGCTGGTTGAGTAATTGACAGCTCACATACATCCTAAACTCCAATGAAATGAGGGATTTCTCCTGGAGCAAGAGCCAAAATAGGAAGTCTCATAGACACAGACTCTACAACATTACATAGTTGTAGAAGCCTTTATGAGAACTCCAGAGATCAGGGAGGAAGTAAAAATACTCTCAGACAAATGTCAGCACAAAGAACAGACACACTGAAACAGTTAAGAAATGCCCATTTGCCCCTCAATAGATCATCCACCAAGTCAGCAGAGCTCAGCATAGTTGAAAGAAAATGCCCAATTTATACCCTTATTTGGGGTGGGGTGGGTAGTGGGGATTGAATGCAGAGTCAGCCATTTTTTATATTTTATTTTAAGGCAGAGTCTTGCTAAGTTGTTTGAGGCCTCACTAAATTATCCAGGCTGGTCTTGAACTTGGAATTGTATGTTTAAAAACAAGTTACATTTTTTTCTGTTAAATGTATTTATGTATATGTGTGTATGTATATAAATGTGTGTGTGTGTGTATTTTGCCCCTGTGACACTGGGGATTAACCCAGAAGCATTTTACCTGAGTTATATACCCAAACTGGAACTTGCAATTCCCCTGCCCTAGCCTCCCGAGTTTCTGGTATTACAGAAGTGTCCCACTGTGCCTGGCTGTTTGTGTTTCTTACATACCTTTGATAGGGTTTTTTTTTTTTTTTTAATGCTTCTATATTGGTAAGAATTTAGACAAAGATATATCAATGTTTTGTTGAAGATGTCTTCCCCAGTGTCACTGCAATCATCTAACATGTTTTTGCCATGCAAGTTTTGTCATTGTTAATTTTTTATTAATTTTTATTGGTGCATTATAATTATACACAATGTTGGGATGTATTATGATACATTCATACATGAATATAGCTTAATTTGGTTGATTTAATTACCTAGTCATAATTTTTATGTCATCAAACAAGTCAATCTTTGGAATTCATCCTTTGTTTCTTCTAAAACTTTAAAGATTTGTTTTTAACATTTAATTTAGAACAATTTGGGTCTTATCCTGCTGTAAGATGGAGAAAAGGATCCCTATCCCTTTTTATTTTTTAATTAAATGATTTTCTAGCTATCACAATGCCACTTACAAAATCATCCATGATATCTCCTTTCTGATTTGAAATGCTGCCTTAGTCATATTATAAATATGTCTATGTCTGGATATTCTGTTTCATTGATCCTTCTGTCAGTTCACAGGCCGATGAAGTAAATGTCAAAATAATATTTTCCCTTCATGTACACCTTTCTCATTAGCATAGAAGGAGACTGGGCTTTCTGTCTGGAGGCCATAGGATTCCTTTGGTCTGTGGATGGCCCTCTTTCTACTCGGATTTGAAAAATCTGTTAGGTTGGCCACAGCCCCGCCCTCTCACTTTTCATGTCTGCATGTTCAAGTTGCAATTCAGCATTCTCTCACGAGATGGCACCAACATGCCAACATTATAGAAAGTCTACAAAGATGTGGAGGCAATGAGAAAAAACTACAGTACCTCCTTTAAAATGCACTTTATGAACTTACGTACATAATAATTTTATTTGATAGAAAAACTGGTAAATGTAAAGAAGACTGCAAATCCTTATGCTCTGGGGCATTCATACAATGAAACAGCAAGGAAGCCCTGGGGCACCCTCCCTGCAGGAGCAGGCATCACACAGAGCCAGGAAGGCAGAAGATGATAGAGAGGATGGGGTACACAGTGGGGCATGATCAGTTGTTTCCACAGTGTCCTGGAGAGGGGATGACTGAGAACAGGTGGGAGAAGGTCAAGGAAGCCTGTACAGGGGTGTGGTAACAGAGGGTTTTCCACCCTGTTGTCTGGGGGACCCTGCTACTGTATAGACATCTCAAACAACACTGAGGAGGAAAGAGATAAATCAATGATATGATGTAGATTTGGAGGTCAATAAAAGATGGAACTACTTTAACATACATGTGAATTTTCTGGGCATAACTGCTGTAATAGTGAACAAATCATCCAAGACATTTATCAGTCCTTGACAAATGTAGGATTTCAACATTATATACTAGAGAATCAAGGATCACCCCTCAGTAAATTGTTTCACCATGTGGAGAAATGGTAATGCTGTTTTCTCAGATCAGTTACTCCAAGTACTTTTGGGATATGTCAAGATACTTAGAGCTGGGTGCTGTGGCACACTCTTGTAATCCTAGCTCCTCAGGGAGACTGAGCAAGAGGTTGCCAAGTCTGAGGCAAACCTGGGCAACATAACAAGAGGAGACTTTGTCTCAAATAAAATAAAAATTTTACAAGGGCTGAGAATGTAGCTCAGCTGTAGAGAGCTTCATATGCAAGGCTATAGATTTAATCCCCAATACAACACACACACACACACACACACCCCAACACATACACAGCATCAGCTGGATAGAAGTCATTGCAAAACTATTAAACTTTTAAAAACAACATGTGAAACTATGAAATTATGCAATCTATATAAATTTGAAAGTATTCATAAAAACAGCTCCTAATTATTGAATCATTACTGTGTAGCTATCACTATTCTATAGGTTCTCATTTATAGTGTCAATTCTCAAGCATTGTTCCATCAGGAACAAGACAACAATATCTATTTTTGCCACTTCTACTAAATGCAGTATTGGAAGTTCATATTCAAAATGTAGAAAACTAAAGAAAAGATAAAACATAAAATTGTGATATAATCCAGACAGGTATGGCAGTTTATACCAATAATCTCAGTGACTCCAGAGGCTGAGGCAGGAGGATGACAAGTTTGAGTCCAGCCTTAGCAACTTAGGAAGACCCTTTCACAAGACATAGCTGGGGTTGTAGTTCAGTGGTAGTAAAGCACCTCTGGGTTCAATGCCCAGCACACACACACACACACACACACACACATATACAGAGGTTATAATCCTGCAGTAGTGGAGGAAAGATAAGAATTACATCTGACTTCTCTTCAAAATGCCATGCAAAACATAAGAGAATAGAGTGGAATGCTTAAATGTTTAGGATAAAAGCCACCAATAAAGAATCCTGTACCCTGTGAAATTAACCCTCAAAAGTAAAGGCAGCATGAAGACTGTCTCAGACAACAAAATTTTAAGGAATCTACTACCAGAAGACTTGCCTTATATTAAATTAATTTCTTTAGAAAAAAATTCTTTAGGTCAGAAACTTGGATTTACATAAAGAAATAATATTAGATGAGGAGTTTGTGAAGGAAAATAAAATGCTTAATTTTCTTATTCTTAATTACTCTTTAAAAACTTGTTCAAAACAATAGCCACAATGATTTCTTTATGTTTGCATGTATACTAACACACGCACACACACACACACACACACACACACACACACATATATATACTTATGTATAAGTGAAATAAATGACATGAGGGACAGGAAAGAGGAATTGTAATTACTTTGCTTTATAAGGTAATTTCACTACAATTAAGGTGGTATTTTGTCATTTGACAATGGACTTGCATTAGTTGCAAAGGTATATTGCAAGTTCTCTTTAGCAAGCACTACAAAAGTTTCAAAAAATACCTGGAGGGACTGGGGTTGTATCAGATGGTAGAGCATTTGCCTTGCATGTGTGAGGCACTGGATTATATCCTCAGCATCATATTTTAAAAAACAAATAAATAAGATAAAGGTATTGTGTCTATCTACAACTAAAAATTTTTTTAAAAATACCTGGAATGCTAAGAAGAGAGAAAATGGAATCAGAAATGGTCAACTAACTCCAAATAGGAAAAAAATGAGTAGAAGAAAAAAATAGGAACAAAGAATAAGAGTAACAAATAAAACAGTAGCACACATGGCAGATATTCACTCAACTATATCCACAAGCACTTTAAGCATCAATGGTTTACACATATCAAGTAAAAGAAATTACAAGAACGGATCAAATGTCCAGATTCCATCAATTATTATTTACATGAAACCAACTTTAAATATAAAAACTCAATAGATTAAAAGGAATGGGAAAATATATATTATGCTAACTATAATCAAAAGAAAGCATTAGAAGATATGTTAATTTAAGACAGATTAGACTTTAGAGCAAGGAAGTTATAATGGATAAAAAGAGGCATTAGATGGTGATATATGGGTCAGTTCTCCAAAAAAGGCATAAATATCCTTTCTGCTTACATGACTAATAAGAAAAGTGTCAAAATATGTGAGGGAATTACAGATGCAATTGCAAGGAAAACACATGAATCAACTACTAGGAGACATTACCCTATTTATCAGAAATGGACAGATCTCACAGGTAGAACATCAATAAGGACACGGTAGAATTCAACAGCATCATCAGTTGATTAGATATCATTGAAATCTCTCTGTAGAATACAGATGGTTCCTCCACTTAACAGTTTGACCTCTGAATTGACTATTCGATGGCCCCAAAGCATACCCATACAGTTGTTCTGTTTTTTTTAATAATACCTCCAATACAGTTTTCAATAAATTAAATGAGATATTCAATATCTTATTATAAAAGCAGTTTTGTATTAGATGGTTTTGCTGAACCATAGGCTAATATAAGTGTATTTCATACATTTAAGATACCTAGACAAAGCCAGGCCTGGGGTGCCTATAATCCTAGTGACTAGGGAGGCTGTGGCAGGAGAATTGTAACTTGAGACCAGCTTCAGCAACTTAGCAAGGCCCTATGCAACTCAGTGAGACCCTGGCTCAAAATAAAAAAAAATAAATAAATAAAGGTGGCTGGAGTAGCTCAGTGGTTAAGTGCCCCTGGTTCCAATCTCTATTATTAAAAAAAAAAAAAAAAAAGATAACTAGACAATAATTTAGCTATATTAAACACATCTCTGACTTCTGATATTTTCAAGTTATGAAGGGATTTTTTAGGACATAACCCCATCATAAACTGAGGAACATTTATAGTTTATCCCAAAATAGCAGAATACACATTCTTCCCAAACTCACATAGATTATGCACTGAGACAGAACACATCCTGGGCCATAATACACCGTAACAAATTTAGATGGTGGCAATGGCTGTACAAAATAGGGAACATGCTAAAAAAATCACTTATTTGTACACTTTAAGTAAATTACAATGTTGAATTTTGTGTTATATGCATTTTCTATCAATTTTTAAAAGGTGCAAAACTGAAGGAACTGATGTTAATAGACAAGTTGTGAATAAACTCTGAGCAGAAATCCCCACATTGTTGCTTTTCCTGGAATTACAGAAAACTGAGTAGAAAGATAATATTGTTTTAAAATACAAGACATGTATGATGTTTTAAACTCAAGCTTTAAATTATTTTTTGTGAATTCCAAACCCCCTCAAAATCTGAAACAAGCAGTCTGCAATAGCTATTAAAAGTTTGTTGGAGACTAAGACCACTTAAATTGATATAAATTGATCTATTTATTAAAATCTTTGGTAATTAGGATACAATTTTACATTTTTAGTGAATAGTATGGAAGAAAGTATATCGAAAGATTATTGTTACATGAAATACCTCTTTTTAAATTACTGAATTAAAAATATTCATGTGATTACTGTTTACTTACTATTTACATACTTTCCTATTTTAAGTGTTAAATATGTGGGTACAAAAAATTTAAAAATATATACAAAAATATATACAAAAGAAAAAAAAAATATATATATATATATACAAAAGAAAAATCTAACACCCAAGTCATTGCTATGGTTTGGTTTTTATCATTATCAAAGCCCCATGTTGACTTTACAACAGGGAAAAACACTAATATTGTTACTGTCCCTTGGCTTACTCAGGGCTGCTAACACAGATTGCCATAACTGGTTGCTTTAAAGAACAAACATTTATTTCTAACAGTTCTGGAGGCTGGATAGTTTGAGATCAAGATGCAGGCAGTATCTTTATCTAGTAAAAGCCCTCTTCCCAGTTTGCATATACTGTTTTCTTGTAGCCTCCACAAGTGGCTGAGAGAGTGAGAGATAATTCACATCTCTGTTCTGATAAAGCTACCCTCATGACCTCATCTAAACTTAATCGCCTCTTAAAGGTTACACTTCCAAATAATATCAGAGTGGGCATTAGGGTTTCAACATATCAATTTGGGGGGGGGGGTGAGACAAATTTATTCAGGCAATATAGATATTTCCCTTGATTCTCTTTTTTTCTTCTGCTAATAGCCAATTTCTATTATTCTTTCTTGTGCTCTTCCTTTAATCTTTTACTTCTGTCTTCTCTCCTCCTCCCTCATAATAATCATATCCTATATAATTTCTGTTCTCTCCCTGTCCACCATTTGAAATTGTAAACCCTTTTGCAAACTTGCTGTTTTATTATAGGCAATAACTAATCATATCATTTTGTTTATTGTGATAATTAACTTTGTAGACATCATAGTAGGAAATATTTGTTTTAATGCTGTATATTGTTTGCATTGGTTGTTATCATCTGTCTCCCCCTAAACAGTGAGGTATTGGAAACCTTCAGGGACACTATAAGTACATGGGGTAGAAACTCTAGTGCCTCAGATTCATAGTGTTAGATAGGTAATCACACAAACTACATGAAAAATCAAGGGAACAAATCACCCCAAACAAACCAAGATACATCGACATCACAGTGGAAGAAATGTCAGAGAAGGATTTAGAATGTGCATAATTAAACTGATCTGTGAAGTAAAGGAATGAATTCAGAGAGAAATTACAGAAAGTGAAAGACTTCAATAAAGAGGAAGAGATTCTATTAAAAAAAAGACAAGCAAAAAGTCCTCAAATAGAAGGAAACAATAAACCAAATTAAAAATTCAATAGAAAGAATCACCAACAGACTAAACTACTTGGAAGATAGAACCTCAGGTAATGAAGACAAAATATATAATCTTGAAAATAGAGTTGACAATGGAGAGAAGATGTTAAGAAAGGGACAGGGTTTGATCCTCAGCGTCACTAAAAATAAATAAAGTAAAGGCATTGTGTCCATCTAAGAGATATATGGGAACCACTGCTTATTATAATCTATATAAGAAAATATACGTATATTTATTGCAAGTTCATGATAATATAAACCTTCTTCCTTAAGCAGGACATATCATTGCTTTCAAACTAAGAGTAACTTTCTAGATGGGCCTCAAATGCTACTCAAAGCACAGAACTGGCTATGGAAGAAAAATCCACCTGCTAATCCTCTTAAAGGATGAGATCAAAGTAGTTTTTCTACTTTCAGACTATTTTGTGAACCTCATGTGTGCTACTCCACCATATACCCTTGTACAGATCTATGAACTCATTTGAGCCAGGCATTATATCTTACCAGTATGGAAGTGTCAGTGGTCTGCTGAATGCTGCTGCCCTTCAGCTCTGGAGTAGAAGCTTCAGCAACCATCATGACCCTATCCTCAGAAACTGTCTTCTTTAGACACTTGATATGAGCTCAGTCACTAGATGAAGAGCTGCCCAGGGGAAGAAAGAATTCAGTAATTACTATGCTTTATGGGATAAATATTTGCCATGAACCATGCTAGCAATGGTCAGTGACAAATAGCACTTATACAATTGGATAGTAGTTGTAACAACCAGAAAGTGCAATGGACTTCTCACCATGGCCTGTTTCTTCTCTGTTTCTTGTCTATCATCCTGTAAAAATAAAATTGAAAAGGAATAAGAAGTGGCCTAAATTCATACGGGCATTTATGATCCCACAATACTACAGGGATATGGGCTTGCACTGTGTTTTATCACTGAAAGTACCAGTAATCCCTTGGGTGAGCATTTCTACCCCCATTTTACAGAGGAGAAGCTGGGTCACAGAAGACCCTTCCCAGTCTCATCCTCCAGCACTTCTTTACATAGAAAGTAGGTCCAGGACACCTTGGGGCAGGACATCATGCTGCCTGAGGCCAGGAGGGTCCCACATCTCTCTTCCTCTCCAGTCAGTGGAGACACCAAGCCCCAGAGTAGGAACAAAGCAACTCAGTTCTGGGATCCCTTCCTCTCCCCACAACCCAGTGAGGCTCAGTCCCCACCACAGGACACTCACACCCTATGCTAAGTTCAGAAAACTGGAGGCACAGCCCTGCTCTCCAACCAGAGCAAATTTGTCTCCTTTTCAAAGGAGACAACAGTTTAATGTTATCACTGTCAACATGATGACATCATGTTTCTATGGCTACCATAATGTGCAGGTTGTTCCTATACTCTGGAAATGCCTTTCAAGCATTTTTTTCCCTTCGGTCCCTAGGGCTTTCTCTGAAATCAAAACATCTTCAACCTTCAAGATACATGAGAAACCATACTAATTAGATAACAGAAGTGGGGATTGAGGGTTTGGGAACACTCTGGCCAGGTTGTTGGAATAAAGCATATTTTGCTATCAGGAATTGTGTTGTCTTTAAAAATGACCTTAGGAGAGTATCACTTGTCCATAGAAACCCAGGGACAGATGTCTCCTAGGGCTCTTGAAGTTGAGCTAGCCTTCAGAGGGGAACATGCAAAACTCACATACCATCCTATGCAATTAGCCATCTGTGGCAGAAAACTCAAGAGGCTGTCCATAGTCATGGGACTAAATGATCTAGGAACACCAAAATGCCATTTGAGTTATTGCAGGGAGGCATATCTACAATAATATAGACATTTATTAGGGGAAAACCTAGTCAATCTAACCATACAATAGTTTATTCTCAGGAATTCTTATACTGCATTCCTGATATTTTCTCCAAGTGGAGGAACATCCACGATAAAACACATCTAGCCTCAATACACACCTACTCCTGCTGCATAACAAGAATGACTTACATGATTGCTGACAGTGTAAAGAGAAACAGGGATCCGACAGGCAAGGCCTTCTCCCATCAAGCCTCTTGGTGATAGGGGACAGAAAGATGTGAGTGGTAAAAACAAGGTTAAGAAAATAATTACATAAAACAGGTCCATGTGCTGACTTCCATGTGCTTTTTTTCCAAGAAGCAATTTACCAGCAGCCCTGCCTGGTTTAAGTGATATGTCACATTCCTCAGCAAACTATTTGTTATCTGCAAAAGAAATGCAGACCTGAAATAATATCCATGAGAAGAACCCCAGTTACCCTGAAGGGGATTACTTTTGTGACCCTTTTAAAACACCAGATCCTGGAATGCAGGGAGATGAAATAATTTATCAATAAATGACATAATTTCATTCTTCCTTATGGCTGAGCATAACTCCATTTTGTGTGTGTGTGTGTGTATACACACATATAGATAGATAGATAGACAGACAGACAGACAGATAGATCAATCTCACATTTTCTTGATCCATTTGCCTATTGATGGGCAGGCACCTAGTCTGTTCTTTAACTTGGCTATGGTGGATTGTGCTGTTATAAATGTTGATATGCATGTGTCACTACAGTATGTTGATTTTAAATATTGAATAAATAACAAAAAAATTTAGATAACTGGGTCATATGGTGTTTCCATTCCTAATCTTTTGATCAATCTTTGTGCTGCTTTCCAAAGTTGTTGTACTAATTTATAGCCATACCAATGATGTAGTAGTCTACCATTTCCCCCAAATTATCACCAACAATTATCGGTATTTCTGTTGTTCATCATTGCTATTTTGACTGGGGTGAAATGAAATTTCAGTGTAGTTTTGATTTGCATTCTCCCTGATTGCGCAACTCATTGTTTTGAAAAGTGGAAATACTACAAAAACAAAGAACTCATCCTATCATTCCTCTTCATCCCATACCCCAGTGGAACCGAATATTTGATGAGGGAAAAATTTTTTATAGAAGATTCCAGAAAATGTATGCAGAAGAAATCAGAATTAGAACATCATCATTTTCACAAAATTTAATGAAATTCAGATCAAGGTAACGATCATCAGAGACCAGGGGGAACCTTGATATGAAAGGAAGATGAAAAATTATATACTGGATGGATGAAGCTGCCCACTCCTGAACCCTATAACCAATCTCAATACACAGGAGAGACACAGTGTGGCTCCTGATGCAATCCTACAAGAATACACACCCCTATATCTGAGGTCCCCTGTGCAAACACTTGAGTCTAAAAAAGTCTTAAACCTACATATCAATTTAGGTAAAACAGAAGGAGACAGAGGGATATAACAACTCAATACAGAATCAATCAGCAAAATCCAGAATTGAAACTCCACAAGATAAGAATATTCTCAGCAAATAAATTGGAAGGTTAAATAAAAAAGCATGGACCTTATTTGGATTAAGAGACACTTAGAATCTAAGAAAGGATCACAAGTTCAAAGCCAGCCTCAGCAACTTAGTGAGGTACTAAGCAACTTTGTGAGACCCTGTCTCAAAATAAAAAATTAAAAACTAAAAAGCTCAATGGTTAAGTGCCTCTGGGTTCAATCTCTGGTACAAAAAATAAATTAAAAAACAAGTGAATAAATAGATACTTAATTCATCAGAGAGAGAATAAACACAAATTAAAACTAAAAGCATATTGAGATACCACCATAAGTTCACTAGGAAAATAACAATGGAGTAGATGGAAAATACCAAGGGTTTGTAGGGCAGTGAAACAAGCGGAACTCTATACATGGCTGAAATATAGACTGGAATATAGATTTGAATAGATTAGAGACTGGAATAATCACCTTGATCAATTGCTTGGTAGTGTCCTCTGAGCTAAATGTACACATACACAGAAATGCCACTCAGGTACATGCTCAAGAGAAATGAAATACATGTCCACTGAAACATACTATATGAAAGGAAAATGTAACTTTTCCTCTACCCATTTTGGGTTCATGGCTGAGATCCCTCAAACAGAAGATAATAAATGACAGATTATCAAGAGAAAAACATTCACAAGTATTAAATATATGTTTTAGATGAAATGGGAGCCTCCATAAAGAAATGGAGACTCAGATAAAGGGTTAAACCTGATACTTTTATGAGAGGTTTGATGAAGAATAGACAACTGTGGAGAAATGTGATAGAGGAAATGATCTAACGTGAAGTAAACTGAGCAAGGCACCACTGATCAGACTTTCCTCTGAGGCCCTTCACCTTCACAAATAAAGATGCTACTGTCCTCTGGGAATAGAGAGGGTACGTCTCACCTGAGGGTTTTATTACCTGCTTCAGGGGAGAAAGGCAGAAGGAAGTGACAGCTTTCTGCTTCTATCATTTTCTCACATTCCTTCAGGTTAAAATAAGCTGTTTGACAATGAGCATTATTTTGGGCTTAGTGATTCCTGAAACCAATCAATACAAACAAGAATGTCCACAGGACCAAAATTCATAACAAGTCAAAAGTTGAAGAACACCCAAATCCTAACAAAAAGCTCCCAAATCTCTTGAAATCTTGAGAAATAATTCTTTTGTGTGCTAATGATATGATTGGTGGCTGAGAGCCCATAGATGGCTTCAGGTAGTCAGCTTTCTATCATTATAACAAAAAATCTGAGATAATTAACTTTTAAGGAAAAATGGTTTATTTGACTCACAGTTTTCAAGGATCCAGTTGATGGCCTTGGTCCTGTGGTAAGGCAACACATTATGGTGGGAACCTGTGACAGGATAAAACTGCTTACATCATAAGCCAGAGAGAAAAGAGAAAGAAGAAGAGTCTGTGGTCCTACAATCCCTTTCAAAAGCATGCCCCATTGACCTAAGGACCACAAGACTCCACCTCCTCTAGGGCCTACCACCTCACAGTAGTGCCACTCTAAAGACAAAGACTTCAACATACGGGCATTTGGTTGGCATTTAAGATCCAAACTAGAGCAGCTAGTCATCCAGAAAGAACAAAGCATGATTAGAAGGGTTAGGAATTTTAGCCCCTCCCCCAACCCTTGTGCAGGGGAAAAGCGCCAAAAGTTAAGTCGATCATCAATAGACAATAATATACTCAGTCATGCCTATGCAATGATGTCTTCCAAATATCCCCAGATCACAACAGAGTTCTGATGGGCTTCTTGGTTGCAAAATACATGAAAGTTTCTGGAAGCTGGTCCATCTGGGTAGGGTATGGAAATACTGTGCCCCTTTCCATATGCCTTGTTCTGTGCATCTCATCAATTTGGCTGTTCTCCCGTAACCTTTGAAATGTCCTTTACAATGAATTGGTAAACATCAGTGAATTGTTTCTCAGTGTTCTGTGAATTGCTCCAGAAAATTATTCAAACATAAGGAAGGTTATTGAAACCCCAATTTATATTTCGTTGGTGTGACCTGCGTTTACAATTGGCATCTGAAGTGAGGAGGGTGTAGACAGTTGGGCCTGAGCCACCAACCAGTGGGATCTAATGCTATATCAAGTAAACAGTGTGAGAATTGAAAAGAAATAGCAAACACCTGGCTGGTGTCTACTACAAAATCTGATACAAAATTGATTAAATATTGGTTGGGAGAAATCCCCACATAACTTGGTGCTCATAGATGCTGTGTTGAACATGAGAGCAGGAAAAATACACTTTTGGTTTTTTCCCCACCTCTCTCAGAATAATGTAAATATCACACACAATATGAAGAATGAATAAAGCCAGACACAAAAGATCACAGGCACTGGGCGTGGTGGTGCCCACTTGTAATCCCAGCAGCTCGGATGGCTGAGGCAGGAGGATCGCAATTTCAAAGACAGCCTCAGAAAAACTGAGGCATTAAGCAACTCAGTGAGACCCTGTCTCTAAATAAAATACAAAATAGGGCTGGGGATGTGGCTCAGTGTGTTAAATAGTGTCCCTGAGTTAAATACAAAAAAAAAAAAAAAAAAAAAAAAAGTCTACATGCTATGATTTTAGGAATTTTCTCCTATCCTCTCAATAGGGGAAGAAGAGGAAAAACAACACACGTTTTCCTTATTTAAACAACTTAGGGTACTCTTGTATTATCTGCAGGTTGAGATCAGAGGAACATGTACCCTCCAAGCCCTTAACAAGTGATTTATCAAACACAGGAACAATGCTAATGGCATATTCAACAGACATATACACGTGAGGAAAAAAACAGATATACCTGGACCACAGTGCCAGTCCAACCCGCAAACTCTAAGTGACCTTGCGTAAGACATCACATACCTTATCTGCCTCATCCATCACTGAGGGTAAGGCCATCCCTGCCTCCCAACCATGGAAGTATAGAGAGCAAAACTATGTGATTCCCATCTTAAAAATCACTCTTGAGTTCATAAAGGGGAGGTCCAAGGAATTACTGAACAGTCAGTTGTTTAATGCATACCTGTGAGGAGTGTTACTTTAAAAATATTTATTATCCTTTGTTTTTACAATTATTATCTTTTTATTTTCTCAAACACACCATCTGCTTTAAGGCACAATAGCTACCCAAGCATCACGTCCTCCCAAAGACATACATTCCTGACCCAATATTACCCAAAATAGGATGACAGAGTTCAACTGTGGTGTGTTTCTTCTTCCTGAGTGTGCTGGTTAGGATTTTAGCTCTGACTGCTACTTAAAAACTGCATAACAGATCCCTACAAAACAAAACTACATGACTTTGAATATTTTTAATAAACCTTGTAGTCACTATAATGCCTCCTCTGCAAACCTGGGATTATGTAGTACTTATCCTTAAGTACTTAAGACAAAATGTTTGAAAACAAACATTACTTTCTGTTTTCTGTTTTATGAAAACGGATTGGGATGCCATTATATTTTTTTAAATCTACTGCAAAGATTTTGCGACATCTGGCTCTGTGCTCTTGGGTCTGTACCTCAGGTTCCTCTTCTGTAATGAGGGGAAAACTTTTGTCTTTACTTCATAGATTGTCACTTTGAGAACTACTTGAGGTAATACCTGAAAACCCTTAGAAGTGTGCTAGTTACAAGCTAAAAAATGATCAATATCCTGAGCTGTTGCATAAATGCTTGCAAGTTGAGATTTCTATGGTTTTGATGGGTTTAGAATTTGAATCTCTTTAATAAAGGGCAATAGACTTACAAGTGATTTTTTTTTTCAAATTTTTTAGCTGTAGATGGACACTATTTTTAAATTTATTTTGACGTGGTACTGAGGATTGAACCCACTGCCTCACACACGCTATGCAAACATGCTACCACTGAGCTACAACCCCAACCATTACGTGAATCTATTTGTTAACTGACACATAATATTAAATCACTAAATAGCATTACAACTACTATTGGATAACTGAACTAACTATTCTCAGAATATCAGGCACAAGGAGCAACTGATCTCAGAAAACAGAATCACAAGCCAGTCGGGGTGGCACACACCTGTAATCCCAGTGACTCATGAGAATAAGGCAGGACAATTGCAAGGCCAAGGTTAGCTTCAGCAACTTAGGGAAATCCTGTCTCAAAATAAAAAAAATATAAAGGATTAGGGTTGTGACTCAGTGGTAAAGCAGTTAAATCACAAGTACGAAAGAAAGGAAGCATGGATGAGGTACCACGATTCATATCTCCACGTGACCAAATAAGACCAGTATTCTTTGATTCTGTCTCATTCCTACCATACCCCCCATGCATAGCCACTGCAGGTCCCTCCTGCCCTACCTCAGGACATACCCTGTCCAGGAGTATCCCTCCCTCTGCACATTGCTACAGCAGATCCCATCCCTCTCATGGACTTGGGCAATATTCTCCAAATGATTGTCACCGCAGGCTTTTTAATCTCTTTCTAATCCATTCACAGAGAGACCAGACTCACCTGAGAAAAAGAAACAGATCATGTCATGCCCATACTCACTCCACACTCAGAATAAAATCCAAACTCCTTACACAGCCCAAACCCTGTGGCTCCAGCTGCCCTCTCCACCTCACCTCTCACCAGTCTTCACATTGTCCACCAGGATCCAGCCACTGAGCTTTCACTCTGATCCTGGATCAACAGGTATCTACACAAAACACAGGAACAGAATGGCCTGTTCCATACCTGGCTTCCTCTTGGCATTTAGGACTCAATTCAAATGCCACTTTCTGAAAAGGAACTTCACTGACAACCCCATCTATCATGATCCCTGTCCAGGTTCTTTTCTACCTAAGTGTTTATTTAATTCAAAGCACAAATCTTGTATGAAATTACCATTATTGATTTGTTTCCCTATTAGCAGTTTTCCCAAACTAAAATGACAGCTCCAGAGAGCCTGCTTCCCCAGAACCTATATTAGAGCCATGTATATAAATTACAGAATAACTATTGTTTAAAGTAAGGAAGTACTACATATTTGATGAACAGACAAGACACAGATATTTAAAGGTGAGTAGCAGCAGCAACTATTAATGGAATTAGATATTAAATGATTCAAAAGTTTAGCAGACATTTTGGCAAATCCACAGATTGCTTTCCAAACCTGCATAAATACCAGAAGCAACTAGAGGAAAGATGATGATGTAGACCTGCCACCCCATCTCCATGGTTTTGCTTCAGCAGACTTAGGGTTGAACTAAACATCTGCTATTTTTAACAAGAAATCTTCGATGTTCTTGATGAAGTAGTCAATGGCCACACTTTAAAGAAAGTCTGACCTCAAGAGCTGATATTTAAATACAATTTTTTTTTTAAATTTTTTAAATTGTTTTCTATTTTACTTTATTTTTAGTTTTTGTTATTTTATTTATTTATTCACTTATTTTTACAGTTAATACAATTGAACCCAGGAATGCTCTACTGAGACAGAAATTTGGGGATAAAAGAAAAGATACTGTGTTTCAAAACAAGTACCCATAAACCACTGAAATGAGGAAAACAACAACAAACAATTGCAACTTCTGAGTGACATGCCCTTGGCCTGTGCCCTTGACTAATGCCCTTGTAACATGTGGGTGATGTACAAGTACAGGGAAAACTGGCACAAAATTATGTAGTTCCACCCAGGCTCCACTGCTAGTCCACACCCTAGGAACTGTCCATATATGAATATTAACACCCTACACCACTGGGTAGTTGTCTCTCCCTCTGGAGACTGGCATGTGCAAAAATTCTTTTCAGTCATGAAGGCCAAGAACCCTGCTAGTCCTGACTCAAGATTCCCCTTCCTCTGGGAACTCCTAGGACCTATCTACAAAGACATGTCTTCTGCCATGACACTACTACTTAGCTGTACCCCCAGGACTCTTTATTTTTATTTTGAGACAAGTATCTCACTAAGGTGCCCATTTAGCCTTCAACTTGATACCCCTGCCTCAGCCTCCTAAGCAGCTGTGATTATATGCGTGCACCACCATGCCCATCTTAAGTGTCATTAATTTAATGCCTACCATGAAATGTTCTGGAACATCTAGAGTGTCCCTGTTAATGAAATTATTGGGCAGTGCCCTGGTTTCTCCCTCCACCTGAGACCTCTGACTGCTTTCTAACAAGCGACTATAGTTTCTAACTACAGCCCAACTTCAGAGTATTTCTGATGTTTGAGAATGTTGGGAATTGTTATCCTGTTGAACACACAAGTTTGGTGGAAGGGAAATGACATACCTTTGTGTACCTATGACCTCTTCACTCTTGTTCCAGTAACCTCTCCAGCAGATTCCATAGCAAACTTGGTTCTTCTCCAAGAGCCCCCTTGTTCTGGAGTACAGCATTCCCACCCTTCTCTGATGTTATACTCTAGAAGGGAGAGTAAGGGGAAATAAAGCACATGGGACAGAGAGGAACATATGAGGATGGGAAAGCACATGAAACATGGGATCTGGTGGTGACAACCTGCCTGTTCCCACTCATTCAACTGAAGGCTGCACAACCCTCTTCCCAGTTCCAACCCACAACAAGAGAGACAGGCAAAATATCTGAACTCTGCTAAAGAAATCATATGAATGTCAAGTATGAAAAAAATGCTCAACATCATTAATCATTAGCCAAAATTAGGAGAAAATTACAATGAGATACGAGTACCTTCTCAGGAGGATGGCCAAAATTAAAAAGACTGAGCATACCAATCACTGACAAGATTGTGGAGGATACACCTCTCATACACTGCTGCTGGCAGTGCAAAAGGGTATAACCACGGCAGTCAGTTTAGCAGTTTCTTACCATGCTAATCTTATATCTACAATATGATCCATTCATGTACTCCTAAACATTTGCCCTAGGGGTAAAAATCATATTTCCATGAAATTACTTATTCAAAAGTGCTGACAGTGGCTTTATTTACAAAAGCCCCAAATTGGAAATAACCAAAATATTCAACAACAGGTAAATGTATAAAACAGACTGTAGTATATCTAAATACTAGAATACTATTTGGCAATTAAAAAGAATGAATCATATTGGGAGAATAGCTCAGGGTTGGAGCACTTGCCTAACAAGTATTAGGTCCTGAGTTCAATCCCCAGAACTGCAAAAATAAACAAATAAATAAATAAATAAGAATGAACCATCAATAAACACAAGAATATAGGTAAATCTAAAAATAAACAGGATGAGTTTAAGAAGCCAAATAAAAATCAAAAACACATTCATAATTCCATTTAAATAGATTTCTGGGACATGAAACCTAATCTATAGCAACAGAAGTGCTTGGCTTGCCTGGGGACAGGGCATTAGGTTTAGTATGAAAGCTAGGTACTATAGAACTTAAGATGTTATGTCCTGGGAAATAATAAGAATAATATTTAGGTCTACCTGGTTACTTTAAGGACCATAGCTCGGTATTATTATAATAGAGCAAATATATGGCATTATTTTTGAAAATACTAAGTTCTCATACTTGACATTTTAAATAACACTTGATTATTTCCTGGCTTCTTTAAAAATGTCATTACTGAGTCAGTCTCAGTGTCCAATTGGGAGGCTCAGACAGGTGAATTCCAAGTTCCAGGCCAGCCTGAACAACTTAGCCTGGTCCTAAGCAACTTAGTGAGACCCTATCTCAAAATAAAATAAAAATAAATAAACAAAAAGGGTGGGGAATGTGGCTCAGTAGCAAGGCACTCCTGGCTTCAATGTTCAGTACCAACGGACAAAAACGCGGTGACCATGAAAAAAATGCATGGTCATATTACAATCTCAGATTGTAAAGACCACCATCAAACCAACTACATATTCTTCATCAATCTAAGAGACATGGGAATCACTATTAGGAAAGCAGGTGTTATCATTGAAGGTCCCCAAAATCCTGTGGGTGAGCATTCCTACCCCATTTTACAGAGGACAAGCTGGGCTCACAGAGGGCTGTTCCCTGTCTTATCCTCTGGCCTTTACATGGAAAGTAGGTCCAGGACACCCCAGAACAGGATATCATGCTACCTTGGGCCCAGGAGAATCCACATCTCTCTTCATCTGGAATCAGCAGAGCACTCCCACATCCCAGGAGGGTTCAACTCCCACAAATGACACCCACAACCTCCCCCGAATCCAACACCTGGAGGCTCAGTTCTGCCCTACAACCAGAACAAGTCAGTTTCCTTTAGAATGTCATCGCAGTCACCATAATGACAACAGGTTTCTATGGCAACTGCAATGCGCAGTTTGGTCCTCTGCACTAGAAATGCCTCTGCGCAAGCCTCCTCTTTGTCCCCTTTTCTTCTCTGAAATCAAAACACCTTCACTCTAAAGACCACCACCTGAGAAAGCACACTAATTAGAGGAACTAGGCTCAGACTCAGACAATGGGGACAATTCTGCCCACACCCTCAGATGAGTCCAGACACCTGAAGGTGAGGCTGCCGGCTCTAACTGCAGGCCATGGAAGTCTCTAATAAAAAGCCATCAGAATCGCCAGGATGACGTCAGGTTACTATGACAACCCAGAGTTCAGGCTGATTCAAGGAAATGGAAACGTTTCTTCTCGGCTCTTCATTTTCCTCCATCTTATGTAAACGACATATTTCACATATATGCATTTCTAACAATAAAGATAGTGTTTCCTCTTTATGCCTCATATGTGGAAGCTAGAGCAAAATAATTAAGTTTTCATCCTTTTGCTATTCAAATAGTGCAACAGTCTAAAATCTAAAATGCAATATCTAAAATATCTAAATCTATTTGTGTCAGTGCCAGCATATCTTTAGGATATATATTTCTGAGTCATAGTGTAAGGGCATATGTTAAATTGATACGGTTCATCAAATTTCTCAGCATAATGATTATGTTAGTTTCCTATGGGTCATGTAATAAATTACCATAAGCTTGGGGTCATTACAAACAAAGATTTTCCTCACAGTTTTGGATGCTACAAGTCCAAAATTAGTTTTCCAGGGCCAAAATCCAAGTTTTGGCAGGGTTGTCCTCCTTCTAGAGATAATTCCTTTGGTCTGTGGATGGCCCTCTTTCCACTCAGATTTAGTCACATTATAAATTTCTAAATATGTCTATGTCTGGGTAGTATGTTCTGTTTCATTTATCTTTTCTCTCAATTCATGTTTCAATAAAGTAAATATAATTTTTATGTCATGTACACCTTTTGATTGGTATACTTGAACCTGACCTCCTTCTGGAGATAATAAGCCTCCTTGCCTCTTCAAGCCTTCACCGACTTCTGGCCTTCCTTTACTTGTGGCTGTATCACTCCAGTCTCTGCACTTCAATCCCATTACTATTCCCTCTTTTATCTGTGTCAATACTTCCTCTGTTTCTCTCTTACAAGGACACTTGCCAGTTGCATTTAGGGTCCACCTAGATAATCTCCCGATTTCAAGATCATTATAAATTAGGATTTAAAGGTTCTAAGGATTAAGATCTGATATCATGTTGGGGTATGAAAATACAAGTTTTTCCACAGACTCACCAACTATATGCATTGGCAAACATTGGATCTTTGCCAATGTAACAGTTGAGAGGCTTAAGCCTCTGGTCCTTTGTTTAAAAACAAGTTATATTTTTTTTTTCTGTTAACTGTATGTATTGTTGTGTATGTGATCCCTTCACCCCCTCCCCTACCCCCTACTGTACTGAGGATTGGAACTGGAAGCATCCTACCACTGAGATGCATTCTCAACCCTTTTTCTAAATTTTTATTTTGAGACAGGGTCTTAATATATTCCCCAGGCTGGCCTGGAACTTGCCATTCTCATGCCTCAGCCTCCCAAATTGCTGAGATTAAGAGGTGCCCCACTGTGAATGACTGTTTATATTTCTTACATACCTTGGATAGGGTTGTTGCTTTTTTAATGCCTCTATATTGGTAAGAATTTATACAGAGTATATCATCATTTTGTTGAAGATGTCTTCCTCAGTGTCATTTTAATAGGTGGTCATGTCTTTGCTATGCAGGTTTTGTCATTGCTAATATCTTTTAAAATTTTATTGGTGCAAAATAATTGAACATAATGTTGGGACTCATTGTGATATATTGAAACATGCATATAACATAATTTGGTGAATTTCATTTCCCAGTCATAACTTTTTTATTTAATTTTTTTTAGTTGTAGATGGACACAATACCTTTGTTTTATTTGCTTTTTGCCGCTGCCCGGCTGGCTGGGCAAAATATTATGTGGTACTAGAATCGAACCCAGTGCTTTGCATGTGCTAGGTGAGCACTCTACCATTGAGCCACAACCCCAGCCCTCCCAGTCATAAATTTTTTAATATCTTAATTTTTTTTTATGTGGTGCTGAGGATCGAACCCAGTGCTTCATACCTTCACATGTACAAGGCAGGCGCTTTACCACTGAACTATAGTCCCAGCCCCCAGTTATAATTTTTAAGGCATCAAACACATCAATCTTTGTCCTTATTGCTCCTGGATTTGACTCATATTAAGGAACGTTGCCTCCTCTCATCAATTATACAGGAGTTCACCCACATTTTCTCCTAATAATTAAATATATTTTTCAGATCTAATTCAAAACTATTTGGATCTTACCCGACTGTAAAATGAAACAAAAAGGTCTTTTTTATTGTTTTAGCCATATGATTTTCTAGCTAACACATTACACTTCTTAAATCATCCATTATATCTCTAATGATTTGAAATGCTGCCTTAGTCACATTATAAATTTCTAAATATGTCTATATCTGGTTAGTCTATTCTGTTTCATTGATCTTTCTCTCAATTCATGCTCCATTAAAGTAAATGTAATTTTTCCGTCATGTACACCTTTTGCTTGGGCATAGAAAGAGAATGAACTTTCTGTCTGGAAGCCATAGGATTCCCCTTTCCAATCGGATTTGAAAAATCTGTTAGATTGGCCACAGCCCCATCCTCTCACTTTTCATGTCTGCATGTTCAAGTTGCAGTTCAGCATTCTGCCATGAGGTGTCACCAACATGTCAACATACAGAATGTCTGAAGATGTTTATGTAATGAGCAAAAAATACAGTACCTTCTTTAAGATGCAGTTTATGAACTTAAGTAGAGAATAATTTTATTTGACAGAAAAACTGGTAGGTGTAAAAGAAAACTGTAAAAATTTAAGCTTTGGAGCATCCATACAGTAAAACAGCAAGGCAGCCCTAGGGCACCTTGGCTGTCAGCAGCAGGCACCAGGCAGTCCAGGGCAGGTAGTAGCAGGTAACAGAGGATGGGGCACCACATTGGAGCCTGTGAAGATGTTTCCATAGTGTCTAGGAGAGGGGATGACTGAGAGGAGGTGAGAGAAGGTCAGGGAACCCTGTATGGGATATGGTAACAGAGGGTTTTCCCCTCTGCTGTCTGAGGGACCCCTCTACTGTATGGACTCCTCATCTAGTGAATGAAGGAAGGAACAGATAAATCAATGAACATGATGTAGATTTATGGTCAACAGAAAATTGAACTATTTTAACATACATGTGAATTTTCTGGGCATAATTGCTGAAAGAGTAAACAAAGCATCCCAAGACATTTATCATCTCTTGATAAATGCAGGGTTTCGCCATTATGTACTAGTAAGTCAAGGATAACCCCATAGTATACTGATCCATCATGTAGAGAAAGGGTAGTGCTTTTTTCTAAGGTTAGTTTTTCCAAGTATGTTTGGACATCAAGATAATTAGAGCCAGGTTCTGTGGCATGCACCGTAATCCGTTTCTTAAGGAGGCTGAGCAAGAAGATCACCAAGTTTGAAGACAACATGGCAACATAACAAGAGGAGACTCTGTCTCAACATAAAATAAAAATTTTAAAAGGGCTAGGGAAGTAGTTCAGTAGTAAAAGGCTCATGTGCAAGGCCCTAGATTTAATCACCAGTAACAAACACACATACACATACACACACACACACACACACACACACACACACATACAAACATCAGCTGGAGAGAATTCTGTAGTCACTTTATTAATCTTTTAAAAATATTTTTGTTATAGAAGAAGGACACAATACCTTTATTTTATTTATTTTTATGTAGTGCTGAGGATCGAACCCAGTGCCTCACATGTGTTAGCACTCTACCACTGAGTTACAACCCCAGTCCTATTAATCTTTTTTTAAAAAACACATACAAACTATGAAATTATCTAATTTGTATAACTTTTACTTATAAGTATTTATAAAAATGGTCCCAGTCACTGAACTATTACCATGAACCTAACATCATTCTATGGATTCTCATTTATTTTGTCAATTATCAAAGCATTGTTCCATCAGAAACAAGACAATAATGCCTATTTTTGACACTTCTACTAAATGTAGTATTAGAAGTTCATATTCAAAATATAGAAAACAGCAGGGCTCCAAGTTCCAGAGTGGGAATAAGGTGACTTGGGTCTGGGATCCCTTCATTTCCCAACATCCCAGGGATGCTCAGCCCCCACCATGGAGCACCCACACCCTCCGCTAAGTCCAAATACCTGGAGCCTGGGCTCTGCTCTCCAACAAGAGCAAGTTGGTCTCCTTGGAATGCTGTCAATGTCACCATAATGAAGTCAGGTTTCTAAGGCAACCACTAGGGCAGCCTGTTACATCAAACTGGAATTGTTTCTTCTTGGCTTTTTGTCTTCTTGCTTTTCATTAAGGGGGAAAAAATGTCTTCACTCTTCAGGCAACCACCTGAGAAAGCACACTAACTAGAGGGACTAGGCTTGGGCTTAGGCAATTTTGAGAACTCTGCCCAATTTGGTGGTACAAATCATGTCCCTATTGTCAGGAATTGTGTTTGCTTTAAAAGTGACACTAGGTGAGTGGTACCAGCACACAAGAGAACTGGGAATAGCTCCTAGGGCTCTTGGAGATGAGCTAGCCCTCTGTAGGTGAGCATGTAAAATATACCATTCTAAGCAGTTAGCCATCTGGTAGAAAACTAAGAGACAGTCCATAATTACTCAACTATGATCTAGGAACACCTAAAAAAGGTCATTTGGGGAATCTCAAGATATTTCAGGGAGGCAGGACTAGAATGATATAGTTCTTTAGTATGCAGAAACCTAGTCAAGTTACCCATACATAGGTTGATCCTGAGGAATTCTTAATCTCCATCCCTGATAGTCTTCAATGTGAAAAACCACCCACAAAAAAACACATTTGATGCTTCAAACCTGAGATATGTGACCAAAGACTAAGATCATCATATCAACTTTATTCCTATAAAGGTGACATTGGAGAATGTGACTTAGTTTACTTGTACCTGAGCTTCCTACCAATGATCCCCAGAACTGGGTAGACTTATCCAAACAGCAGTGCTATATTGGGGCACTAACAAAGGCCAAGGACTGCAATGCATATTTATCAGTTGTCTACGGAAGGAGTCCTGTCTGTGTGTGCCTAACAAAAGCAAGGCTGGTTCAATATAAGGAAATCAATAAATGTCATTCACCACATCAATAGACTTAAAAACAAGAACCATATGATCATCTCGATAGATGCGGAAAAAGCATTGGACAAAGTACAGCATCCCTTTATGTTCAAAACTCTAGAAAAACTAGGGATAACAGGAGCATACCTCAATATTGTAAAAGCAATCTATGCTAAGCCTCAGGCTAGCATCATTCTGAATGGAGAAAAATTGAAGGCATTCCCTCTAAAATCTGGAACAAGACAGGGATGCCCTCTCTCACCACTTCTGTTCAACATAGTTCTCGAAACACTGGCCAGAGCAATTAGACAGACAAAAGAAATTAAAGGCATAAAAATAGGAAAAGAAGAACTTAAATTATCACTATTTGCAGGTGACATGATTCTATACCTAGCAGACCCAAAAGGGTCTACAAAGAAACTATTAGAGCTAATAAATGAATTCAGCAAAGTGGCAGGATATAAAATCAACACACATAAATCAAAGGCATTCCTGTATATCAGCGACAAATCCTCTGAAATGGAAATGAGGACAACCACTCCATTCACAATATCCTCAAAAAAAATAAAATACTTGGGAATCAACCTAACAAAAGAGGTGAAAGACTTGTACAATGAAAACTACAGAACCCTAAAGAGAGAAATAGAAGAAGATCTTAGAAGATGGAAAAATATACCCTGTTCATGGATAGGCAGAACTAACATCATCAAAATGGCAATATTACCAAAAGTTCTCTATAGGTTTAATGCAATGCCAATCAAAATCCCAACGGCATTTCTTGTAGAAATAGAGAAAGCAATCATGAAATTCATATGGAAAAATAAAAGACCCAGAATAGCAAAAACAATGCTAAGCAGGAAGTGTGAATCAGGCAGTATAGCGATACCAGACTTCAAAATATACTACAGAGCAATAGCAACAAAAACAGCATGGTACTGGTACCAAAACAGGCGGGTAGATCAATGGTACAGAATAGAGGACACAGAAACCAATCCACAAAACTACAACTATCTTATATTTGATAAAGGGGCTAAAAGCATGCAATGGAGGAAGGATAGCATCTTCAACAAATGGTGCTGGGAAAACTGGAAATCCATATGCAACAAAATGAAACTGAATCACTTTCTCTCGCCATGCACAAAAGTTAACTCAAAATGGATCAAGGAGCTTGATATCAAATCAGAGACACGGCGTCTGATAGAAGAAAAAGTTGGCTACGATCTACATACTGTGGGGTCGGGCTCCAAATTCCTCAATAGGACACCCATAGCACAAGAGTTAATAACTAGAATCAACAAATGGGACTTACTCAAACTAAAAAGTTTTTTCTCAGCAAAAGAAACAATAAGAGAGGTAAATAGGGAGCCTACATCCTGGGAACAAATCTTTACTCCTCACACTTCAGATAGAGCCCTAATATCCAGAGTATACAAAGAACTCAAAAAATTAGACAATAAGATAACAAATAACCCAATCAACAAATGGGCCAAGGACCTGAACAGACACTTCTCAGAGGAGGACATACAATCAATCAACAAGTACATGAAAAAATGCTCACCATCTCTAGCAGTCAGAGAAATGCAAATCAAAACCACCCTAAGATACCATCTCACTCCAGTGAGATTGGCAGCCATTATAAAGTCAAACAACAACAAGTGCTGGCGAGGATGTGGGGAAAAGGGTACACTTGTACATTGCTGGTGGGACTGCAAATTGGTCCAGCCAATTTGGAAAGCAGTATGGAAATTTCTTGGAAAGCTGGGAATGGAACCACCATTTGACCCAGCTATTCCCCTTCTGGGTCTATTCCCTAAAGACCTAAAAAGAGCATGCTACAGGGACACTGCTACATCGATGTTCATAGCAGCACAATTCACAATAGAAAGACTGTGGAACCAACCTAGATGCCCTTCAATAGACGAATGGATAAAAAAAATGTGGCATTTATACACAATGGAGTATTACTCTGCATTAAAAAATGACAAAATCATAGAATTTGCAGGGAAATGGATGGCATTAGAGCAGATTATGCTAAGTGAAGCTAGCCAATCCCTAAAATACAAATGCCAAATGTCTTCTTTGATATAAGGAGAGTAACTAAGAACAGAGTAGGGACGAAGAGCATGAGAAGAAGATTAACATTAAACAGGGATGAGAGGTGGGAGGGAAAGGGAGAGAGAAGGGAAATTGCATGGAAATGGAAGGAGACCCTCAGGGTTATACAAATAATATATAATGTATACAAATTACATACAAGAGGAAGTGAGGGGAAAGGGAAAAATAATACAAGGGGGAGAAATGAATGACAGTAGAGGGGGTAGAGAGAGAAGAGGGGAGGGGAGGGGAGGGGGGATAGTAGAGGATAGGAAAGGCAGCAGAATACAACAGACACTAGTATGGCAATATGTAAATCAATGGATGTGTAACTGATGTGATTCTGCAATCTGTATATGGGGTAAAAATGGGAGTTCATAACCCACTTGAATCAAAGTGTGAAATATGATATATCAAGAACTATGTAATGTTTTGAACAACCAACAATAAAAATTAAAAATATAAAAAAAAGTAACTTGCCAAGGGCTATCCCTGAAGCAGGAGAGTATTTCAGGACAACACTTCTTAAGGTGAATAAATGCCCCTTGTTATTATTGCACATTTATCATACAACCAGAAGATTCAGGACTGTTATGATGCCTATTATCCCCAATCTGTTCTATAGATTCAATGTAAACTCAATAAAAACTCTATCCCTGATTTTGAAACAAATTGATAGACTAATTCTAAAATTCATGTGGAAAATCAAAGGTCGTTTGAAAAAAAAAAGAGGACAAATACTTCTGATTTCAAGACTTACTATAAACCAATAGCAATCAAGACAGTATGCTCTTGGCATCAATACAGAAGAGTAGATCAAAGGAAAAGAAAAAGGAATTCAGAATCCCATCCTCATGTATGTATAAAGACAACTATTTGACAAAGATACAAAGGCACCTCAGTTGAGAAAGGATGCTCTTTTCAAAAATAATACTGGACGGGTGGGGTTGTGGCTCAGCAGTAGAGCGCTCACCTAGCACGTGTAAGGCCCTATGTTTGATCCTCAGCACCACATTAAAATAAATAAATAAAATAAAGGTATTGTTTCCAACTGCAACTAAAAATTTTTTTTTAAATAATGCTAGATATTTTGGATATTTGCCTGACAAAAGTTAACGCTAATCCATATATTGTACCACATATAAAGGTAACTCTGGATTACAGATGTAAATATAAAACTAAAACTTTTAGCAGAAGACTCAGGAGAAAATCCTTTTGCTTTTTGTCTAAGTAAAGATATCATAAATGAGATATCAGAAACACAATCCATAAGTGAACAAATTGATAAACTAAACTTTCTCAAATTAAAAAATGTTTGCTCTTCCAAAGACACTGTTGAAAAAATGAAAAGAGAAACAACTGACTTGCAGAAAATGTTTTTAATTTGTATATCTTATAAAGATATTTCTAGACCATAGAAAATCTTTCAAAAGTGAATGAAATAGACACTGTAATAAATATATGGGCAAATATTTGAAATGACATTTTCAAAAGAAGATATACATGTGTCAATTAAGCATATAAACAGTAACAATCATTAGTAATTAATGAGATAACACTACTCTGTTCTTATAAGGCTAACCTCATGACCCCATCTAAACCTAATTACCTCTTAAAGGTCATACATCCAAATAATATCACACTGGGCAGTAGGGCTTCAACATATCAATTCAGGGGTAGGGATAAATTCATTCAGTCTGTGTAGTATCCTATTTGGGGGAAAGTTAATAACTCTAAATTGGCATACTAATTTGCAAAATATTTATTATAATCTTAAATTTGTAGATGAATCTATTAAGAATTTTTCCTTTAGTGTGTATAAAATGGATACTTAGATATTTCACAAAAGAACTGTTTCCCATATACAAGTTTTCCTCTAGTAGATAGTATGTACTGAATACTCTGGAAAGTAATTCCCAAATCTCCATAAATAATGCTGCTGTTTCATATATTCATGTCTATGATAATTTTGAAAGCTAAAACAAATACGTAAGCTCAATAAAAAAGCCAGATCAAAAAGTGCATGTCATCTGATTCCATTTAAATAAATGTATAAGAAATCAAAACTAAAGTATTAACAAAAGATAAGTAGTTTCCTGGAGACAGAGCACAGCAAGGAGAGAATGTTCAGTAAATGTGATGTTGGATGAATATATTCAAAGTAGTACTTAAAAGCATCTGATCATTTCAAAGATGTAACTGGGTATCCCTATTTGCCTATAATAGGGCAAATACACAAGTAATTGTTATTTTACAACTTTTCAATCCTTATAAAAGTGACATTTTAAGCTAACTCTTGGAACATTTCTGGCTTAAAAATAATCATTAGACAATAAATAAAACCATAGTTACTCCAGAAGAATTCATGTTAAAATTACAAATTGCTAGAAGGGAACAACATATTTCCATACCCATGTGAGAGGTATACATAAAAGCAGAGAGCAAATAAAACAGATGACCTGGATAAGAGGGTATAGTATGATTAGATAGAGCACATGCTTAGAATGCATGAGGCCTGGGTTCAATCCATGGCACCAAAAAATAAATAAAATAGATGGCGTACAAAAAGACAGTGAAGTTCCATAATGTATTTATGTATGTGTAAACAATAGAACAGAATTGAACACAAATGACCAAATATATTGACCCCATAAAAATGTAAATGGATATAACTTAATAATTAAAAGTAAATGACTTTCAGATTACCTATTGAAGTAAAATTAAAAATAATTGCTTTTCAAGACATATACCTAAAACAAAGGCATTTAAATGCCATATTAAGCTGAACACAGTGGCCATCATATGTAATTTCAGGGACATAGGAGACTGAGGCATGAGGGTCACAAGTTCAAAGCCAACCTTGTCATTTATAAAGGCAATGGCAGAGGAAATTGGCATGAAGGCATTCACCACATTATAGGGTACCAATTAACCATGTATATGTATGTAAACCAATAAATGAATGAGAGATATCCTGGGGTGTGGGGACAAGTGCATGGAGTACTGCATACATGGCATACGTTAAGGGCGTCTGAGTGACAGGCCACTCTCCTCGTGCTAGGCGTGTGAGCTTATCCCATAGGCACAGCCCTGGGTGTGAGGCCATGTATTGCAGTCCCTGTGCTTGCTCCACAGTCCACTCCTCAATTGGTCGCTGCAAGGACAGTGAGCGTACATTGCATTGGTGGCTGCCTGTAATCTGCTTATCTACTACTTGAGTATATATACATGGTAACTGTGCAATAAAATCAGACCTGCTTCCTGCTTGGACTTTGGAGGTCTTAATTAGCAACTCCACAGCCACACTCTCCTCTACCCTGTTCTGTGGACCTCCTCGCTCAACGAGAGAGAGCCCACGCACTGGGGTATGGGGTATACATGTTTCCCATAGTCTAGATAGTAAGGATGTAAATATCACCTCCTAGGATACTTGGTTACTTTGGTTCAATGCACTTATCTTTTCACTTATAAAACAACACGCCACAGAGGGTCCAATCCATTATCTCAGAGCCATGTCTATTCTCCTGGGAGGCCCCCACTCTCCATTCCAATCAGGCTGGGCTCCCTCCATCCTTTTCCACACACTCCTATAAGACCTGATTATGGCCCAAGACTCAGCTACTCACTGAGGAGTATCTAAGACCACCAGTGAGACATTCCCCTCAACTTTAACAAGGTTGTGCTGCAGAGGTCACCTTAAGTCACAAGGACCTGGACCTAGACCAATGATTACTGTGACCTCCTCACTTCCTGAGATATTTGATGGCGATTCCCTATTCTTTATATCATGCTAGGTCTGTCTCTATTAAAGGCATAAAGGTCACACTATGGAAAGAAGGTTACTATGGCAACTGAAATATGAATATTGGTTTTCCAAATGAGTAATGCCTCTGTTTGTTCCCTTATATTCTTGCTTTTCACTGAGAAAAAACTTTCACCCTTCAAACTATCAAATGAGAAATCATACTAATTAGAGGAATGAGAGAACAAGTTATAGTATATTTAAATTCAACTGAATATAATTGACAACTACAGAATACGTCATCCAATGACAGCTGAATACACATTCTCAAGCTCACTTGGAGGAATCACCAAATAAAGACCACACTCTTTGCCATAAAACAATTCTTAACACATTAGAGAGTGGCAATGGTTGTATAACACAGTTTATATCCTAAACCCCACATAATTGCTCAATTTAAAATGGTTAAAAGGGTGAATTTTATATTATATAAATTTTATCTCCATAAAAATTTGTGAAAAAGAAGGAAGAGGCAATAGTAGGCAGCCAGGCTGGGAAATCTCTGAGCAGAATTTCCCTCCCTGGGATAAGAATGAAAACAAAGTCAAAGAAGACTGGGTAAATCTTGTAGCATTGTGAAGGGTTTAAGCTGAAAAGAGTTATTTGTGATTAGAAAATTATGGCTATGGGATCAAAAATGTAGGTGTTAATGTTTATTAACAGAAGCATGCCTTCATTTAAATGGCTGATAGTGGCCCTGAGGAGGAATACCTAGACTATCAGTCACCCATGTATATGGAGGAAGGCAGGGTCCATCAACTAGTGGTATCTGAACTTGAGCTGTATCTTGAAGATTAGTCTAGAAGTGTCTTCACAAAGCCAGTGGCAACCCATTAGTGGGTTATAAAATCAATTTATTAGGTCATTTTCATTATTTTTAAAGGAAACTAAACATAGGCTAGAGATGAATGGAATAAATATATACTGGAGCACAAGTAGTCAGGAATTGTTCATTGGTTTCAGTTATAAATATGCATATTTGTATTAAATTAAAATATAAAATATATTTTGTGTGAATTCTAGTAAAAATATTTTGAAAAACACCAGTCTATATAAGTAAAATGTTCTGCTGCACTTTACTAACATTATTTTGGTATAAGACAATCTATTAACATTTTCAGTAAATAGGGAAAAAAGATTATACATTTATTAGCTCATGCATATGCAAGATACTACATCTAAAGACATGTTACCTGCCTGGGGGTGATGGCACATGCATTTCATACCAGCGGCTCAGAAGGCTGAGGCAGGAAGACTGCCTAGTTCAAAGGAAGTCTCAGCAATTTAGCAAAGCCCTACGCAACTTACAAAGATCATCTCAAAATAAAAAGCTAAGGGCTGGGTTGTAGCTCAGTGGTAGAATGCTTGCCTAGCACATGTGAGGCACTGGGTTTGATCCTCAGCACCATGTAAAAATAAATAATTAATTAAAATAAAGGTGTAAAAATAAAAAGCAAAAAGGGATGGGGATGTAGCTCAGAAGTTAAGTACCCTTGGAGTCAATTCACAGTACCAAAAAAAAGATACGTTACATGAAATGACTATAAAACAAGTTAATGAAATATAAAATATTCATTTGATTATTACTTTTCAACAAAATCTATGTTTGAAGTTAAATATGTAGGTATGAAACAAAAAGTCTAGGACCTAACCCATCTCTAAGGTTTGGTTTTTTATCATCCTCAAAGCCAAAAAGCTTGCTTTACAAATGGAAAAAAATATTAATATTTCTACTGTCCCTTGGCTTAGATGTTACAGCTGTTATAACAGAATACCATGCATTGGGTGGGCTTAAACAAGAATAAAATCTTAAACCTGAAAGTGAATATGTAGTTTTTTCTTCTTTGGAGTATATTAAATGGATATTTGTTGACTCACAGAAGAATTAGTAAACTTCATATTTCCCAAACACAAGTTTGCTTATAACAGATAGTATATATTAAGTACTTGAGAGTTCCCTAAGTGTTCAGAAAGTAGTCATTTGTTCATATATTTATGTCTAAAACGATAATACAAACAATAAAATTAAATTTAAAAATTATGCTGAATGAAACAAGCAAGACCTTCTCCTATCCATCCCAAGAGACAATCTGTATGATTCCATATATAGAAAACTAAAGGAAAAAAACTAATTTATTGACAGTAGATCAGTGGATGCCTGGGAACAGGCATGGTAAGGGAAGGGTGGGTGGGGAACAAAGAACTAAAATATGATGTCCTGGGAATGTAGTAATAATAATATTTAATAGTATCTGGTTAATATAAAGGACCTTTTGGATTATCACTAAAAGAAAGCAAATATATAGGTTAATTAATATTTTAACATTTTAAATTCTTGTTAAGTGACTTATTGATGTAGCACTTGGAAAATTCCTGGCTTTAAAAAAATTTTACTCTGTAATAAAACTGTGGTTACAAGGGAAGAATCCATGTTAAAATCTCAAATTGCTAAGGAAGACTCTCTAAGCAACTGCCATTCAACACTGATCTAAAGAGATACTTGGGAGCCACTGCTTATTATACTCCATGCAGAGAAAATATATGTATATTTACTACAAGTTCAAGAGAAGATCAACCTTCTTTAAGCAGGACAAATCATTGTTTTCAGACTAAGACAAACTTTCTATATGGGCCTCAATGGTTACTACAAAGTGCAGAGGTGATAGAAGGAAAATCCACATATTAATAATGAGATAAAAGTAGTCTCTCTACTTTCAGACTAAATTATGAACCTCATGTACACTCTTCCACCATGTACTCTGGTCCTGATCTAAGAATTACTTGAGCCAGGCATTATATTTTACCAGCATGGAAGTGTCAGGAGTTTCCTGAGTACTGCTTCAGCAGCCATCATGACCCACATCCAGAGAAACTGTCTTCTTGAGACACTTGATATGAGCTTAGTTACCAGATGAAGAGCTATCCAGAATTAGGAATTACTATGCTTTATGGTGTAAATATTTGCCAGGCACCACACTAGCACTGGTCAATGACCAATGGCACTGGTACATTTGGGTAGGGATCATAAAAAACAGAAAATGAATTTTTCACCTAGGCTTTTTTCTTCTTCTTTCCTCATTTATCATCTTATAAAAATAAAATTAAAGGCTGGGGTTGTGGCTCAGTGGTAGAGCACTTGCCTAGCATGTGTTAGGCACTGGGTTCAATTCTCAACACCACATATAAGTAAATTAAGTCCCTTGACAACTAAAAAAATATTTAAAAAAATAAAATTGAAAAGGAATAAAAAGGGCCTAAATTGATACAGACATTTATTATTTTTTTTTTAATTTTTTGGTACTGGGTATTGAACTCAGGGGCATTCAACCACTGAGCTGCATCCCCAGGCCTATTTTGTATTTTATTTAGAGAAAGGGTCTCACTGAGTTGCTTAGTGCCTCATTTTTGCTGAGGCTGGTTTTGAACTTGACATCTTCCTACCTCAGCCTCCTGAGCCACTGGGATTACAGGCATGCACCACCACACATGGCTGATACAGGCATTTATGCTCCCACAAAAAGCACAAAGCTATGGGATTCTCCCATGTATCATCATTGAAGAACCCATTAATTCTGTTGCTGAGCATTCTTGCCCCCATTTTACAGAGAAGCTTGGCTGCAGAGGGCAATTCCCTGTCTTATCCACCTGCATCCCTTCACATGGAAAGTAAATCCAGGACACCCTGGAGCAGGACATCACACTGTCTGAGGACAAGAGGGTCCCCCATCTCTCTCCTCTCAAGTCAGCAGAACTATGAGTCCCAGATCAGGAATGAGACAACTTGCGTCTGGGATCCCTTCATCTCCCCACACCCCAGAGAGGCTCAGCCCTCACCACAAGGGCACCCACACCCTCCACTAAGTCCAAACAACCAGAAGTGGTAGGCTGCTCTCCAATTAGAGCAAGTTGGTTGTGTTTCCTTTGGAATGTTGTCACAGTAGCAACCACAATGCACCAAATGTTCCTATTCTAGGAAAAAGCCTTCCATGCAGACATTCCCTTCTGTCCCCTTGTCTCTCTCTTCAGTCAAAATGCCTTCACCCTTCAGGGAACCCAAAACAACATACTAATGAGAGAATCTAGGCAGGAATACAGGAAATCGGGAGCATTCCTCCCAGGTTGTTGGAGCAAAGTATGTATTGTATTGGCTTAAAAATGACCTCAAAGAAGTATCATCAGGGGCTGGGGCTGGGGCTCAGCGGAAGAGAGCTGGCCTAGCATGTGCAAGGCACTGGGTTTGATCCTTAGCACTATATACAAATAAAATAAAGGCATTCTGTCCATGTACAACTACAAACAACAATTTAAAAAAAAAAAGAAGTATCATCAGTACACAGAGACCCAAGGATGGATGTCTCCTAGGGGCTCTTGGAGTTGAGCTAGCTTTCTAAGGAGAACATGAAAAACTCATATACCATGTTATGCAGTTAGTCATCTGAGACAGAAAACTCAGACTTGTATAATGGTACAAAGTCACACTGTCAAATATATTTTGTGAATTCTAACCACCCCTTAAAATCTGAGAAAAGGAGTTTACAGTAGCTAGCAAAAGATTCTCCTGGATGCCATTACCACGGGATAAAAAATGATCTATTTGTTAAATTCTTCAGCAAGTAGGATAGAAATTTACATTGTTAGTAAATAAGAATGAAGAAATTATATCTAAAGACTAGTGTATATGGAATACCTCTTTTTAATTTCTGAAATAAAATATTCATGTGATTACTATTTACTTATTCACTTTCTTTCTCATTATTGACATTAACTATGTAGGTACAAAAAATATACCTAGGACCCAAGCCATTACTATGGTTTGGTTTTTATCATTATCAAAGCCCAAAAGCTTGATTTACAATAGGGAAAAATACTACTATGTTATCATCCCTTGGTTTAGTCAGGGCTGCTATCACAGAATATAATAACTGGTTATTTTAAAGAACAAACATTTATTTCAATAGTTCTGGAGGCTGGATAGTTGGAGTTCAAGGTGGATGCAGTATTTTTATCTAGCAAAGGCCCTCGTCCTAGTCTGCATATACTGTCTTCTTGTGGCATCCTCACATGGCTGAGTGAGTGACAGATATTTCACATCTCTGTTCTTATAAGGCTACCCTCATGACCTCATGTAAACCTAATTATCTCTTAAAAAGTTTATACATACAAATAATATCCAATTCTGCAGTAGGGCTTCAACATAGCAATTCAGAGGGTGGAGACAAATTTATTCCCTCCATATAGTATCCTTTTGGGGGGAAAGTTTAATAACTCCAAATTGTTTTATTCATTTGTAAAATATTTATTATTATCATAAATTTGAATATAAACCTATTAAGTGCTTTTCCTTCAGTGTATATAAAATGGATATTTAGGTGTTTGACAAAAGAACTGGTAATCCCCTGTTTCCCTGTTTCCCATACACAAGTCTTCCTCTAGTGGATAGTACATACTGAATACTCAAGAAATTCTTTCTCACATATTCAGAAATAATGCTTCTGCTGATTCATATATTCATGGCTAAGATAATTTTAAAAACTAAAACAAATATATAAGCTGAATAAAATAATCCAGATCAAAAAAGTAAAAGCAATCTGATTCCATTCATGTGAAAGTATAAAAATAAAAACTAATCTGTTAACAAAATATTAAGTGGTTGCTGGGGATAGAGCATGGTAAGGAGAGAATGTTCTGAAAATGTGATGTTCTGGGAATATAATTATAGTAGTACTTAAGAGCACCTGGTCATTTGAAATGTTACTGGGTCTCACTATGACAGGACAAATACACAAGTAATTATTATTTAAATGTTTTTAAAATTCTTAAAAGTGACATTTTAAGCTAATACTTAGAATATTTCTGACTTAAAAATAATGATTAGACAATAGTTAAAACTGTAGCTACTTGGGAAGCATTCATGTTACAATCTCAAATTGCTAGAAAGAGCTTCCTTGTAATCAATTACATATTTTCACACCCATATGAGAGATATATGAGATCTGTTGATTATAATAGCCAGAAAATATATTTATATGTGTGTTAAACAGCGTGTACCTTAGGGAACTATTCATTACTTTCTGACAGAGAAAAGTATCACTAAGATGGGCCTCAGGGACTACTACAAAGCATGGTACCCACTGAAGGCAAATTCTACCTGCTAAACCTCTTCAAGGATAAGATCAAAGTAGCTTCTCTACTTTCTGGCCATTCTGTGAACCTCATGTATGCTAGTCCACCATATACTACTGTCCAGATCTATGAACTAACTTGAGCTAGGCATTATATCTTACCAGGGATGGAAGTGTCTGGGGTCTCCTGAGCACTGCTACCCTTCAGATCTGGAGTAGAAGCTTCAGCAGCCATCATGACCCACAACCTCAGAAACTATCTTCTTCAGACACCTGATATGAGCTCAATCACCAGATGAAGAACTGTCCAGGAAGATACAGAATCCAGAAATTACTATGCTTTATTGGAATAATTACATCCGTGGAACCATGCTAGGTACTGAAGTGAGCATTAGTGATCCCACAATAACCAGAGCAATGGGGCTTACATGTGTGTTATCACGAAAGTTCCCAGCAATCCTGTAGCTGAGCATTCTTGCCCCCGATTTACCAAGGGCAAACTGGGCTCAGAGAGCCATTCCCTGTATTATCCTTCTGCACCCCGCCTTTCACGGAAAGTAGGTCTAGGGCACAAGTAGCAGGACATCACGCTGCCTAAGGCCAGGAGTGTCTCTCATCCCTCTCCCCTCCAGCTGCTGGGCACCAAATCCCAGAGCGTGAACTAGGCAACTGGGGTGTGAGGTACCTTAGTCTTCCCACACCGCCCAGGGAGGGTCAGCCCCTACCGCCAGACACCTACACCCTCTGCTGAAGGCGGGCCAGGTATTTTCTCAAGAAAGCAACTCCGTCTCCTTCAGAATGTCGTCACTGTCGCCACAATGACGTCACGTTTCTATGGCAACCACAGTGCACAGAACCTGCGCAGGAGGGTCCTGCGCATCAGAAATTCTTCTAGGCAGGCCTCCTCTTTGTCCCCTCACCCTTATCTAAAAGCAAAACACCTTCACTCTTCAGGTCGCCTCCTGAGAAACTGTAATAATTAGAGGAACTAGGCTCAGACTCAGTCTCAGGCAATGGGAAAAACTCTGCCCACTCTTTCTGAGGAGTTCAACTCCTTAAGGAGGTACAGGACACCCTGGCCCACTCTAAGTACAAATTTGAAAAAGGAATAAGAAGTGGCCTAAATTCATACAGACATTTAAGATCCCTCAATTATCACACAGGCCCTTATGTCATGCTGCCTTTGGCCAGGAGAGTCCCACATCTCTCTCCCTCTCAAGTCAGCCGGGCTCCGAGTCCCAGAGCAGGAACGAGGCGACTTGGGTCTGGGATCCCTTTATCTCCCACACCCCAGGGAGGATCACCCACCACCGCAGGGCACCCACACCCTCCGCTGAGTCCAAACACCTGGATCCGGGACGCTGCTCTGGAAACAGAGCAGTCTTCGTTCTGTTTCCTTGTCTTCCTTCCAGTCAGTCTTCCTTCTGTTCCCTTGTCCTTCCCTTCACAATTTAGGACTCCTGAGAAAACATAATAATTAGAGAATTGTGGAATTGTACTGGCTTTAAAAATTATCTTAGACGAGTATCATCAGTACACACAAACAGGGATGGATGTTTCCTAGTGCTCTTACAATTGAGCTAGCCTTCTGAGAGGAACATGTAAAACTCACATACCATCCTATCTAGTTTGCCCATCTGTGGCAGAAACTCAGAGGCTGTCCATAGTCATGGGTCTAAATGAACTAGGAACACCAAAAATGACATTTGAGTTATATCTGGGATGCAGATCTATAATGATATATGCATTTATCGGGCAGAATCCTAGTCAAATCAACCATACAATAGTTTATTCTGGGGAATTCTTATCCTCCATTCCTGATATTTTCTTCCACGTGGAGGAGCATCCATGACAAAAACACATCTAACCTCTGTACACACCCACTCCTGTTGTATGGCAAGAATGACTCACATGATGGCTGAGACTGTAAAGAGAAACAGGGAGCCCACAATCCAGGCCATCCCTTTAAGTCTCTTGATGATAGGGACAGACAGATGTGTGTGCTGGGAACATGAGGTTAAGAGACTAATTCTATAAAATGGGTCTAATGTGCTGACCCCCACATGCTTTATTTTCCAAGAAGCAATTTACCTGTAGCCCTGCCTGGCTTAAGTGGACAGGATATGTCACATTCCTTAGCAAACTACTTATTATCTGCAGAAGAAATGCAGGTCTGAAATGATGTCCATGAGAAGAATGCAGGCTAACCTGAAGGGGGAGACTTCTGTGATCTTTATAACACCAGATTCTGGAACTCAGGGAGATAAGATGAATCCAGTTGGAACCAGGCAGCATGGGCCAAAATGACCTCTTGTTGTCATGGCAACAGGGACTTGAAAGTCTGATATTATTCTACTGTCAGTCAAAAGTCAAAAGGTGAACCTTGGTGGGACTCTCTGGAAACTTCTCTGGGATCCCTCAATAAAACTGGAGTGCAAGAGAGGCATGATATCCATTTATTCTCCGAGAGGACCTGCTCGCTCCCTTATCCCCTTTCCCACCTATTCTAATAAACTGATGCCTGTTAATATGAGGGACATGTCTGAAATATTTCTGGCTTTTATGCAAGTATTGGGTTTAGTGGGGGGGGGTCTTTGAACTGCCTTGCTTTCCCAGAGGCCCCATCCCTGCAACATTGTTAGTAAGCAGCCCCTTTAAGAGCACGTTTCTGTTCTGCTCTTCAGGGGTGGCAGGCCCACAACTCTTCTCTTTCTGTGTCTGCCGATTCCCTAACTATTCCTATGGTGTTGCTTTTAAAGGCTCAGGTCTTTAAGGGGCCACTAAATACTCTCCTGTGTCAAGTCTGAGCCTTCCACCAACTGCCATGGTTAACTGTGTCTTCTCAGAGGTGCGAGTCCTTGAGTTCTTAGGAGAGGATTGCTGGCCTGGCCCATGCAGCTCTCTCTGCTTCCTTGTTCCAGGTGTAATCTTGCTCCTGCATATGCTCCTGCCACTGCCATCTGCCATGGGACCTTCACCAGTTCTAATCTACAAGTGTTGTGCATTCAACTTCCAAAACTGTGAGCTAATTCACCTCTTTCTCCTTATAAGTGGCTTGTTTCTGGTGGCTGGGCTCAACTGGGCATTTTCTGCTACATGTGGTGTCTGTCATCTAGTGCTGCTGGCATCTGGAGGCTCCACTCATCTGTTACATCCAGAGAGCTCCCTGATGTGGATGATGGCTGGTCCTGGCATCTGCTTTGAATCCATCTAGGGCTATTGGTTGCATGGAGCACATTGGTTAGACAAAGAGCTCTCCCTATGGAGGGTTGCCTGATGAAAAAGAGGAAACACAATATGAATTCTGGATAAAGAAGGAATAATTTTAGTGAATGTGGAATGTAATGTAATTTTATCTGAAATTCAAATTCAACTAGGTATCTTTTATTTTTATGTGCTAAATCTGGCAACTATAGTGGATAAAGCCTGTGAATATGCAAGTTTATTAACCTTCTGAGAGCACTCTTGCAATCTGGCAGGACAGGGGAAAACAAGCAGATCGGATTGGCACAAAAATCAAAAGCTGGTAGCACTTTTTCTTGGTGGAATAAAGAGGCAATGGATACACTATTGGTGGCAAATGGGTATATCAATTCTCTAAGGCCCATATTGTTATGATGTCATTTATTAAATAGCCTTAAACAAAGAAGTATTAGCTTTACCAACAGGGGAGGATTGGGAAGGGCATCCCAATGTGATTGAGACCTGCCACTTGGTTAAGAGGATTTGCATGATGGGACTCAAGGAGCCATATGAGTTTCTAGCTCTAGAGAGAAAATAAGCTAGAGCTTAGGACCAGATTTTTAACTGAGCCCAATGCTACACTCTTAGGGTATATGGATGCATTTAATCCTCGTGACAGGTAGCACCCTCTTTAGGGATGTGTGTGAATACAAAGAATATACTCCTAACAACGGAGGTAGATGACAAAGAGGTTGTTCATCTCTGGTAGAGGCCTACTACCAGATTCAGGGAGAGAACCTGCCAGCCTGGGCACCTTGAGTTGCTGGTGGCATGTCTGCAGCAAATGTGTCAGGACTCACACTGTAGAAGAGGTTAATCTCTGTTCCCCCTGTGTTTGCTTTCCCTGCAGCAGAGAACCAAGCATGGTGCCCCTTCCCTTTTCTTCAGTGGAGGTTTATTGCAGGGCTGGAGACAGAAGCTGTCTGAAGGCAATGTTTCTTCCACCCTTGAAAGAAACATGAATTTAAAGGAAATAATGAGCTACTGGTATATGGTGGAGAGGGGTAGGGCCTCAGAAGACACAGATAAGAGAGAGAAAGGGGAATTTCTCCCAGACAGGGATGAGTGGGGAGGTCTGAAGGTCTCTTCAGGAGTATGTACCTGAGCACTGCCCCATATCAACACTTGTGGTGACTCTGTGGATGGTCCATCTCAATCATGAGGCAGATTTTCCTGTTTGACTGAAGGGATGGCTGGATGTATTAACTATTTCTCCTTATTTACTGCATACTTGATGATATGGCATCTGAGTCCTTGCTTACAAGAGAAGGAAAGCCCTTCTGAGTTAGCTAATTCCTAGAGCTAGAACATAACTCACCTGGGAGTGTGCCTTTCATATATAAACCAACACATCCAGGCCTTCCCTCAAGCATATATATGGTTTTGAGCTTTTAAACTGCAGGCCAATAATTTCCTGTCCTAATCACCCTAGTGACTGAAACAGAAAAATCATGACAGCTCCCCACCCCATAGCCAAAAGAAATTAAATGTAGCCAGCCCTAAACTTGTATACTTTGATTTCAGTCCCTTCCTGATGAACTCAACATAATAATGTCCTTATCTCCTGTTCTCTCTGCCTCCTGACCTAAACTAGTGCTTCCCTATGTGGACTTGTGTGGCTTGAAGATTCTCTCAACTGTGAGTAGCAAACTCTTCTCCACAGCAGAGGTCTTCTGATCTCCTGGGCTTGCCATACCTAAATAATTATTTTTAAAAAGCTACATTATAAAACAATCCCTGAGGTATAGGGGGCTTGAAGACTCTGAGTTAGCTAGGGAAGTGGCCTTCTCTGCCCTTATCAGGATGGAACTGAAAGCAAATGAAAGAGAAAGCAAAAAGGAAAAGAAACAAAGACAGACCTCAATGGACTAGCAATTCTTTATTAAGTAGCGGAGGGGCACGTTTTCAAGAGGAAAATGGTGACTGGCTACAACAAGGGTCTGAGTTTTATAGGGTTTATTGGGGCCTCATCATGGGAAGAGTTTGTCAGATATTTTTGGCAGGCTTACTTTTGGCAGACAGGGGAACTTTGTCAGATTAAGGAAGTTGCAAAAGGTCAGAGTCCACAGTTTCCTTTTTCCCCCAAGGGGTTGTAAGTGTCCACCTACTTCAGGGATAAGTGAAGACAGGGGACTTTTCCTGCCACATAAGGAAGGTAAATTCCACAGTTGAGATGGCTTAATCAAAGACCATGGAAATTTAACACCATTAATATGGGCTGGGGATGTGGCTCAAGCGGTAGCGCGCTCGCCTGGCATGCGTGCGGCCCGGGTTCGATCCTCAGCACCACATACAAACAAAGATGTTGTGTCCACTAAAAAATAAATATTTAAAAAAAAAGGGGGGGCTGGGGATGTGGCTCAAGCGGTAGCGCGCTCGCCTGGCATTGTGCCCGCCGAAAACTAAAATAAATAAATAAATATTAAAAAAATATATATATATACTATCTAATAAGATTGATCAATTTTTATTAGTGTGCATACAAACATCAGTACAGGTACTGATGAAATAAAATTTGGGGCATGTTATCAGGAAACACTGGTTTATATAAAAATGTTGAAAATATCTTGCAATTTCAAATTTTATCATAGAAATGTGCTACTAAAACACACTACTGATCTCCCTGCAATTCATTTGCTGACTTCTATGAGAGTTTTAGTAGGTTTTTCCTCCTTGCATCCACATCTTTAAAGTTTGATAACATAGAGATACAGGTACTTATTCACTGTAATATAAGGAATATAAATTAATCATATCTTGAATACTTTATATTAGTACAAAATTTTATATTTTCCTGTGGTTTGAAAGGATACTTTCAGGAACTATGTATAAAAATGCTTACAAAAGAGCTGGGTACAGTATAACATCCCTGAAATGGGAAAAAATGGTCATAATAAGAGTAAAGGCAGGGGCTGGGGTTGTGGCTCAGTGGTAGAGCACTTGCCTAGCATGTGAGAGGCCCTGGATGTGATCCTCAGCACCACATAAAAATAAATAAAGGTATTGTGTCCAACTACAACTAAAAAAATAAATTTAAAAAAGAGTAAAGGCAGGTTACTAAGGTAATAAATGTCCTGGTTCTATTTATTCTTATATAAATCTCTAGCTATTCATGAAGAGATCTCAAAGCATAGAACTTTAAATGATCTTTTTATTCCTCTCACATAGAGCTTTCTCTTCAGAACTTTCCATCTGAAGGCTGTCTGTATCCTTGCATCCTGGGAATGTCCCCCTTTCCACAAAAACTTCCAGAAAGTTCTGTAGGTAGTCTTGGGCCACAGCCTCTCCCTCCCATCTACCTACTTAAGGGTGTTCAAGTTGCAGTTCAGAATTCTGTCACCAGGTGGCACCAATGTTCCTCCATCATCAAACCTCTATACAAAGCTGTGGGTGCAAGGAAAAACAAATACAAAAACTGCAATGAAGACAGAATATGAATCCAAGGGAGATCAGTAGCAGAAAGGGAACAGGGGGATAGTGGAAGGGAGAGAAAGGGAAAATACTGGGGAATTATATTGGCCAAATTATACTGTTATATGTGTGCCAGTAAGAATACATAACAAATTCCACCATCTGAACAACTATAATGCACCAATTAAAAAAAAAAAAAAAAAAAAAAAACTTAGAAAAAATCACCTTATGAATCTATGTACAGACTGATTCTATTTCTGCCACAGAAACCTAGTAGGTGTAAAAGAAGACTGTGAAGACATGCTCAGGGGCATCTATAACTTGAAACACCAGGTAGCAGTGGTGGGGCTATAACGAAGTGGCAGAAAGGATGAACTACCTGCATCATGTCTGGGCAGTTGTGTACATAATGTCCTGGAGTGGGGATGACTATGAGAGCATGAAAGAAAAAGGACTGGGAAGCCTATGTAGGGGTGGGGTAATGGAGAGTGAAGGCCTTGTTCTCTGAGAGGGACCCCTCCACAGTGTGAACACCTTAACATACACTAAAATATCCCTCTTTCAGAGAAATCAGTGAATGACATGTAGATTGGGGTCAACAGCAGATGAAACTATTTTAACATACATATGAATTTTTCAAGAAGAACCCATATCATATTAAACAAATTGTTTTAAGACATATAATTCTTTGCAAAATATACTCCTTTCATTATAAAAGAAAAGGCAAAATGGAGATAGATCCCATTTATGTATATTTTTATGTGAATTATCTGTTGAACTTGCTTGCAAATCTGTGAGTATATTTTACAAACCATGAACACTAACCCAGTATCTGAAGTGTAGTTTACCAGTTTCTCCCAAGTTTTCATATAATGTCTGCTAAGGAAGATTTTTTTTTACAATTTCAATAATATTGTGACTTAAAAATGTAACAGACCATACTTTTTAAATATGGTTGAACATCCCAAGAACATGTAATGTCCACCCCCAGGAAGATTAAATCATTCAGAGCCCAGAGGGCATGAAGACCAAATTGGAAGACTTTATGACAATTTAGGAGAACCTGCCCAAAGGAAGATCACAAAGGGTTTTCCTAATTTACTTAAACTCTCCTGAAGCCAGTACCCTGATATGAATAATGATAATAAATAACAGGAAACCTCTGTAGCAGTTAAGATTAAAGGAGATGAAATAGAGTATTTGTTTTAAGCAGTTTAGTTTACATACTTTCCTTCTTTATAGCTTACTGGTCCCAAGGGCAACAGCTGAGCTACTTCCTGATCCCACTCATGCTTCAGGGATCAACCATCGCATGTGGCCCTACACCAAGGTATCTTGGCAAAAAGGGCAGAATTTCTTCTCTTATCTCCTCTTCATCACTAAGAGGGGTTGCTGAGTAGGGCTCATGAGGCTACGATAGCAGGACAGTATAATCTGAGCTTGTCTCAAGCCCTGGAATGAATATATATATATATATATATATATATATATATATATATATATATATATATATATATATTTGAACTTATAACACATACTATTCCACTGGAGTTGTTTCAGGAGTTCTATGGGCAACAAGAAATTAATATGTGGTCAATTTCAAAGGGCTAAATTATATTTGGAAATTTAGAATATGATCCAAATAGCATTTCAAATCAGTGGCAGTGTGTGCTATGGTGATACCTAGATAGCTGTATGGGTAAAAGAAGCAAAAGTAGACCAATTTCTAAGTTTTTAATTAGGATAAATTCCAAATGGTATAGATATAAATATCAAAACTAAAACTCTTACAATTGTTAGAATAATCTGGAAACTAGAAGGGGCAAAGCAGAGATTCTTCCCTAAAGCCTATATAGAGAGCCCAGCCCTGTTGGCATCTACAAGTTGGAGGTGGGGAGAACTTTCCTAACTATGACTTGAAACCCAAGATTGTAAGTAAAAATATTGATATAATTGACTATATAAAATAAAAATAACAATACTGCATAGCAAAAATATGATAGCCACTAGAAAGACAATGGGGGAAAATTGACAGCTAACACCTCCAAAATGTGTTGATTTCCTATCTATATAAAAGCTGATATAGAGACATTAAAAATCCAATACTACCATCAACAATATTTAAAAGGTATAAATAGCAAGAAATTTAAATTATCTTTAAAATTACAAAAGGAGGCACAAACTAACTTTCTTTTTTGGGGGTGTGCTGGGGCATCAAACCCAGGGCCTCATGCATGTAAGGCAAACACACTACCTTGGAGCTACATCCCTGGCCCCTCAAACTTTCTTTAAATAAGAGAGATACAACTAAAACTGCAGTAAGATATGATTTCTCAATATTAAATTGAGAAAGATTGAAAAGTCTGTCAATACATTCAGTTGGTGAGGATGTGAAATGAAAAAAGTACTTTCTACACTGCCCATTGAGATCAAAATGATATGATTACCATAAAATGATTAACAATGGCTCCCATTGCTATCAATTACAATTTGTTGAACCTGTAAGTCTTACCTTACCTGATAAAAGATCTTCAAAATGTGATTAAGCTAAGCATGATGAAATAGGAAGCTCATATGAGATTGTTGGGTGGGTCTTATAAATAGTCACAAGTGTCCTTAAGAGAGAGGAGAGAGGGAGGCTTGACATTCGTAGAAAAGGAGAAGACAGTATGACCATGCAGGCAGAAATTGGTGAGGGGGCAGCAATAGGCCAAGGAATGCTGGCAGCTATGAGAAGCTGGAAAAGGTACAGTGCAGATTCTTCCATGAAGCCTCCAGAGCATGGCTCTGCTGACACCTTGATTTTGGCCAATAAAACAAATTTCTGACTTCTTCTCTTTCCAGATCTCCGAGAAAATTAATTTATCTTGCTTCAAACAACTAAGTTTGTGGTGATTTGTTACAGTAGACACAGGAAACTAATGTAACTGCCATGAAGGGAAATTTGATAATATCTCCAAAAATTGTATATGCTTTTATTCTTTGACTCACTAAACCAATTTCCAGAAATTAAAAAAAGTGCATGTATGTGTACTGTCAATAACAGAAAATTGTGGTATAGATACAAATATGAATATATATACATATATATATATATATATATATATATATATATGTGTGTGTGTGTGTGTGTGTGTGTGTAATATATATTCATTGTGATGTTACTTTTATTGCAAAAGAATAAAAGAAACCTAAGTATCCAAAGATAGGAAGTACAAGAAAAAGGAAACAACACCCTCATCTTGATCCTAAAATATGCTAGGAACTATATAGGGCAGACATAATGCTCAGTAATTAACTTTAAGGACACCTTACAATACACATTCCTAGAAGATTCAGCAATATACAAAGTTATATAGACAAATACATAGACTCAGCCTCCTCATCATCCATGATTCCAAGAATTTTCTGAGGTGAATTTACTGGGGGGAAAAAATTACAACTTCACATTTTTCACAGATTCAAATATAGCATACATAAAGTTGAAAGCTACTAAACTATATTATTTTAGCGGTCAATATTTCAGAAAATGATTTGCAATATTGTCTCTGGGACATTTTTTCTGTCTATTTCAATGTATGGCTAATGATTTCTGAAGATGGTATGGAAATACATGTCCATGCCTATTAAGTATCAAACAGTATCCTACAATAGTATATACTTTCAAACAAAAAGATTCCTCAATATCTATTTTTAAATATTTGTTTTGATGGTTCAGTGAATATATAAGAATTATAAATGCTATTTAAGAAATAATGCCATTTACAGTAGTACCAAAGTATGAAATATTTATGAATACTCTATCCACATATGTAAAATATTTGTACACTTACCACCTATAAAATATTGCCAAGAAAACTAAGGAAGACTCAAAGAAGTGGAAGACAAATGGTATTCATGGGACTCAGAATTGTTAAGATGTCTCTTCTCCTCAAATTAATATACAGATTCAGTGCAATCTCAATAAAAGTCCTACAAAAAATTAAAAGAAATTTATAAACTGATGTTAAAATCATGTAGAAATAAAAAGGACCTAGACTATAACAAATGACTTAGAAAAAGAACCAAGTTAGAGGACAAATACTACCTGATTTCAAGATTCCTTATAAACCTACAGTAATCAAACTGTGGTTTTGGTATCAAGGTAGGTAAGTATGATACCAAAGCTTGGTCCTTGTCTCCACTGACGATTTAATAATGAGGACAGGTTTTGAGAAAAAGTAAGAAGTTTTATTGATTTATTAGCAAAGTAGAAACACTGGGGACTCCTGTTCCAGAGGCTGATTCTCCCTGCCTGTGGGAACACAGGAATTTTAAGGGAGGAACACAAGAACTGGGATATAAACATTATCAGTAGATATAAGTAATTAGTGTCCAGTGGATGTCCTTGAGAGAGCTGTTGCTCCAGCTCCCAGGTTTGGAGTTGCTTTATTCTTGTGGACAGTGATATTGTTCAAGGTGTGAAGGACATGATAGCTTAGCGTGGGCTGGGAAAAATGTTGGTCTTGTTTCCCCTGCCATTAGGGATGTGGAGAGGATAAATATGAAGAAAATGGAAAAATAAGAAAAAAAATGCCAGTTTTAAAGTGATCCACCTGTGGTGGTGGGGCAGCAATGTTTACACTCAAAGCATGAAGTGGAACCCTGTTACATCAAAGGAACAGAATAAAGAGTCCAGAAATAGACTCACTCCTGGATGGACAACTAATTTTCAACAAAGGAGCAAAAGCAATTAAGGAGAGAAAGGAAGGTCTTTTCAACAAATGGTTCTAGCACAAATGGATATCCAAAAATGAATTGTGGTACATATACTGTACCACACACAAAACTGAACTCAAACTGAATCTGACACTTAAACATAAAACCTAAATGTGTAAGCTGCTGTAAAGAAACACAGGAGAAAATCCTTATAAACATGGGTTAGGTAAAACTTAGATAAGACCAATAGAAGCATCTTAACTTTAAAGAAAGAAAATTATAAATGGTCCTCCTCAAAATTAAACAGTTTTACTCTTCCAAAAACATGGTTGAGATAATGAAAAGAGAAGCAATGATTGTGAAAAAGCTGGGTACAGTGATGCATGTCTGTAACCCCAGTGATTCGGGAGGCTGAAGCAGGAGGATTGCAAGCTGGAGGCTAACCTAGGCCTCTTATCAAGACCCTGTCTCAAAATGTTAAAAAAAAATGGCTGGAGATGTAGCTCAATGTTAAAGCATCCATGGGTTCAATACCCAGTACCAAAATTAAATAAAGAAATAAAATAACTTTGAAAAAAAGTGTATGAAAGTAATATGTCTGACTAGTAACATATCCAGAAATTAGAAATCAATAAAAAGAAAAAAAGACACAATAAATAAATAGGAAAACAATGTGAACAGACACTTCACCAAATAATATATATAAATAGCAAATAATCATATGAAAATATGTTCAACATCATTGTTTTAGAAATATAAATGAAAACTACAATGAGATACCACTACACTCCCATGAACATGGCTAAAATTAAAAAAGACTGACCATACCAATTGTTGACAAGGCTGTGGAGAATGAACTCTCATATATTGCTCATGAGAATGAAAAATGATACAACCACTTTGGAAAAGATTTTGGCAGTTTCTGACGATAATTATTTTATGTCTACCATAGGCTCCAGCCACTGCATTCCTAGTTATGTACTCTAGACAAAGAAATCATATATATATATATATATATATATATATATATAGAGAGAGAGAGAGAGAGAGAGAATTTATACACAATGAAAGCTCATCATCCATAATAAAGTGGATAGATAAAACCAAATTGTGGCATATCTATATAATGGAATAGTGCTCAGCAATTAAAATGGAAACAATATGGATAAATCTAAAATTAATAGGTTGAATATAAGAAGCCAGACAAAAGTGAATACATATATGAATCTGCTTACATAAAATTATAAGAAAGACAAAATAATCAATAGTGAGGTAACAGTAGTTGCTTGAAAATGGGGAGGGGTGGGAGAGGCAGGGAGGCTGGAAGGAGATATGTGGGTATGAGGATGGCAAAGGGGCAGGAAAACACTTTTTGGGGGGATGGATATATATTTCCTTTGCTGTAGTGTTGGCTTCACTGGTGCATACAGATGTCAATACTTCAGCAAAGACTTTAAATACGCACAGTGAATTACACATGAATCATACATCAATAAAGTATTGGAAATATGCTTGTATTCTTCAGAGATTTGGTGAAATACATTTAAATAGAATAATTTCCACTAAGATGATCCTGTCATATTAATAGATAATCACTAGGTCTTTTTGAGTTTTCCATACAACATATGACCAAAATAGAAGCAATCATTTGCAATGAGGTCTATCTAAATATTTAGGGAAAGGTGATGCACATTTCTTTCTGAAGTCTAAAACTGAAATGGTACAACCTGATAAAATAATCATACTGATATTCAGTGTATTTGGTTATTTTAAACAACATAGCTCTGAATTACAATAGGATAAATTCTATTTTAATTAATATTTTTGAAAAACATAAAAATTATATTAAACTAATCCTTAGATAATAGTTGGTTTCTACAAAAATTTAAGAATGCATAAAACTTGGCTACCAAGGATGATTCAATTCCATATTACAATTTCACAATGCCTTCTAACCAACTGTATATTTCAATACTCATCTGAAGATTTTGATAGGAATCAGTTTTTTTATGCATATAATCAAAAAGTAAATGAAATTTATTGAACATACCTGTTAAATATCAAGTTCCTACCACAAGCTGAAGGATTCATTGCTTTCAGACTAAGAAGCCATCTCTAGGATGAATGAGCCTCAAGGGCTACAACAAAGCATATAAGTTGCCAATGGGACAAAACTCCATTTTCTTCTTCAAATGATGATGTTAAAAGAGCTTGTCTACTTTTATATGATTTTGTGAACCTTGTAGACAATATTCAATAACATGACTATGTTTAGCTCTATGAACTCACATGAACCAAGACTCATATCACACCAGGGGTCTCCTGAGCACTGCAGCATTTACATGTGGGGTAGAAGTTCAGCAGCCATCACCACTCAGATCCTCGGAAACTGCCTCCTTCAGACATTTGATATAATAAGCCCAAGAGGAATTTCTCAGGAAAAAAGAGAACCCAAGAATCACTGTGCCTCACAAGAGGAACTGTGTACCTAGTACCATGCTAGGCACTGGTACAACTGGGTAGTGATTATTACAACCAGAGGTACAATGGGCTTCTCACCAGGACCTTTTTATTCTCTGTTACTTATCTCTCATCTGCTAAAAACAAATTTGAAAATGAATAAGAAGTGGTCTAATTTATACAGGCATCTATGATCCTATAATATCCACACAGTACACCACACTGCCTGGGGCCAGGAGGGTTCCATATTTCTCTCCCTCTTGAGTCAGCAGGGCACCAAGACCCAGTGTGGGAACAAGGTGATTTGGGTCTCAGATGCCTTTGTCTCTCCATGCCTCAATCCTCATTGTGGGGCACCCACACCCTCTGCTGAGTCCAAACACCTGAAGGTGGGACACTGCTCTCCAACCATAGCAAGTGGGTCTCCTTTAAAATGTCATCACAGTCACCATAGTGGCCATAATGACATCTGGTTTCTATGGCAACCACAATTCACAGATTTGTCCTCAGCACTAGAAACGCCTGTTAGTGGTTGGAACACTGGAATACTCAGTGCCTCAGACAAATATGCAAGCAGGTCACCAAGCTTAGCTAAAATATCAAAACCCCAAAGCTGCATTATTAGAGAGATTTCAAAAACATTATGTTCAGTGAAGAAAAAATCAATAAGTAGTATATAAATATAAATATACTACTTATGTAAGAGCTTAAAATAAGTAAAGCAACCATGGGTTTTGTTTAGGGATATAGTCACAGGGGTAAAACGTGGAGCAAAGCAGGAGAATGTCAAAAACAGATTTTGGATAATGGGTCCTTTTGGGGATAAGGCATCAGAAAAGTCATCCAGGTGTATTTACTCTGATGTTTAATTTTACAGTCTTGGTTGTGGACATATCTGGTTATTATGGTATTTATTATACCTTTCAAATGTCTGAATTCTAATATGTTTACATTAAGAAAACTCTATTGGGTTTTATTTATCTCTGATTAACAGGTAGCCCATCATCCTCTTGGTAAATGTGGGAAATGAATTCAGATACCACTATGAATATATCCATAACCATCAGCTTCACCGTGCACTAGTAAAAGTTATCATGTGTTATATTCTCTCCAAGTATCATCTGCACACATATACACTCTATATGCAATGAGTATGAATCCAGCTTAACTGGAATGGATGAATTTTCTGCAGTTGTGTACCCACATGTGTGGGGACTAACATCTACACCCATTCAATAGCTCACAGATCTATAGGTCAGAGGTCTGGCACAGCATGACCTAATTGTGTGCTTAGGGAAAAATCCAGGTATTGGTGTAGGTCCCACTGAGGTCTCAACTGAAGCCTCTGGGGAGTAATCTAATTCCAATATCATGCTTGTTGCTACAGAAATAATTTACTTGTGACTACTGGACTGAAGTCTTCATTTTCCTTATGGCTGTCATCTATGAAGGTTCCTTGCTCCTAGGGACTAGTCCAATTTTCTGCTGTATAGCCACCTTCATCTTCCAGCCAATGATGGTGCATTGAATGCTTCCTGGGTTGTGAATCTCTGACTTCCCCTACTTAGAACAGCCAGAAAAAAATACTTTTAAAGAACTTGACTGAGGCCAAGTGTGATGGCACATGCCTGTAATCCCAGTGGCTCAGGAGGCTGACAGGAGGATTGCAAGTTCAAAGCCCGCCTCAGCAAAAGTGAGGCACTAAGCAAATCAGTGAGACCCTGTCGCTAAATAAAATACAAAATAGGACTGGGGATGTGGCTCAGTGGCTGAGTGCTCCTGAGTTCAATACCCGGTACCAAAAAAAAAGAAAGAAAGAAAAAAAGAAAAAAAAAAAAAGAACTTAACTGAGTAGGTCAGGCCTACCCAAATAGTCTCTCTTTTGCTACATAACAGAACACAATCATGGAACACATATCATATTCACAGATACAAACCATGCTCAAAGAGGAGGAGATTACACAAGGGTGAAGGTCATTGGATGTCATCTTAGAATTCTGCCTACCGCATGGAGATTCAAGACAATTTTTTTAAAAAATCACTCAAACTTCATCAGTGGTGTCCAGACTGAAACTGGTTTTTGACCCAGAGCTCAGGCCACTATTATAGGGCATCACTGTGCTAGGGTGAGGCCAGCACAGGGAAAGTGACTCACCCAAGAATCTGCAGTCAGGGAGGTGTCCAGTGTCTTGACTCTCATCTTTGGTCCAGCATCCATGTTGTCTGCTCTACCTCAGAATCAATGGGAAACTGCGCCTCTGGTATCAAACAGTATGGCAAACTAAGGGGACAGCAAGCATATGTAATAATAGGAAATGGTGCCATAATTTATTCCTCTGTCCCAACCATCAGGTAACACAAACCACAGCTTGACACTGGCCCAAAGCTTACACATTCTGGGATCTATTTCAATGCTTGCTGCTCCCTTTGCACAGGCTCTCTATGCATTTACACTTTTGAGCTTTGGCCAATGACATCTCCTCCTGGGAGGGAAGAGGCAGTGGAAACAGGACTCACACTGTGTCCCATGGGTACTTTTCAGCATTTCTTATTTACCATCAGATGTCAGTGTGAAGGAATGGTGAGTGCCATTTCACATGTGACCAAGCTCAGTCTCACAAAGTCTAAGACTCTCTCCAGATAAGTGGCAGGATAGAAATGAGGTTCCATTTCTTGCTCTCCCTGCAAAAGAACCAGCAGCTTCCCATTTGGAAAATGGTCATTTTCAACTTTCCCAGTACTATGCCCTATATGTAAGTACTCACTCGACAACCCCCCATATTAAAGATGGTGGTGGTGATAAAATCTTTGTGCCATGAGGCCTAACTATAGTGTCACGTGGGTTGGCTGGTCTATGAGTTTAAGTGTACTGAAAAATTGGGAACATGATAGTATCTACAACAAGAGGAAATAGGATGCTGATTTTCTTCTTTTTTTCCCAACTCCTCCAGGACAGAGGAGAACAGCAGGTCCTCCAGTGTGGCGCGCGCTCGCTCTCTCTCTCTCTCTCTCTCTCTCTCTCGTTGCTATTTTTCCTACCCCTTTGTGACAGTAGGCGACATAGAGAGAAAGTAGGCATCTAGGTCACCCCTGGGAAGGGACAGAAAGATGATAAATGCTCAACATGAGAATAGAATCCAAAACAGAGGAACTGGAGCCTCTGCCCTGGGTATTGATTCATTCACCAAGAACTTAGTCCCCACCTGTCTATTTTCTTTGTCACCACTCTACCACAGAGCAAAGACACTCACACACAACAGATACATGTGTTCCCAGGTGAGGATAAGAGAGTGAAGAGACTTACCCCCAAGTCAAGAATGTTCCAGAGTTTCTGGTTTGGATATAATGCTTGCCCAGGGAGATCTGTCTGTCTTGCTCCAGCATCATTTCCAGAATACACAGCATGAAGATTGCTCTCTCCCTTCAGGAGCTCAAGGAAATATGCTTCTCTCATGTAAAACAGGGGATAAAAGTAGGAGACAGGAAAATTTGGGAAACATGAAGAAATGGGGTAGACAGTGACTTCAGATGAATGGTTATGATATAATCAATTCCCTTCTTCCCTACCCCCTTCCCTATTAGGACACTCATCCCACCACACAGAAATGGCATGGATTCACAGTGAAAAGAGAAACACGCCAGCATTTTCTTTCTTGTCTCTACATGCTCTCTAGGCAAATGGAAAATTGTTACTGTATGCTAGAAGAAACTTAAGAAAACATTGCCTTAACCAAGTGAAAACTATGTCATGTAAGCATCATGTAGTACCAGATATGATGTAGCAAGAAGGGTGCTTCAACTCTGTGGTATTGTTTCTCAAAACTCATAAAATTATCTAACATGGAGAAAAACTGACTAAGCCTCATGATTGTCAGGGCCATGAAAGTATTCTAGCAGTTCCTCAAATAGATAAACATGGAATCACCACATGCCCAGCAATTCCCACTCCTAAGTATATACTCAAGAGAAATAAAAACATGTCTATGTCAAAACTTGTAATAAGTGTACACAGCATCATCATTCACAATTAATAAAAAGTGGAAATTATGCAAAGATTAATGGATAAACAAAACACAGTATATCCTTAAAACAGAATGTTATTCATCCATAGAAAGAAATGAATTCTACATGCTAGAATATGGATGAACCTTGAAAATATTATCTGAAGTGAACGAAGCCAGATGCAAAAGATCAAATATCATAATTCCATTTACATGAAATGCTAAGAACAGGAAAATCCATAGAGACAAAAAGCATAACTGTAGTTCATGTGGCTGGGGGTGGGTGGGTGCAGATTTAACTGCACTGAAACACAATGGGAATTTTTCAGGTGACAGAAACATCCAAAAGTCCATTATGGATATAGGTACACAACTCAATATATTTACTAAAAATTACCAACTTTAAAATGTGTGATTTTAATTGTCTTTATATTTGCAAGAAAGCTTTTAAAATGTGATTTTTGGCCTAGGGTTTTCTTTTCTTTTCTTTTCTTTTTTTTTTTTTTTTTTTTGGTATGGGGATTAAGCCCTTGGCCTCACATGTGCCAAGCATTCACTCTACCACTGATCTACACCCCCAGCCCCTGGTCATCTGTTATACCCCAAGAACAATCAAAAATTTCCTGAGGTTGCCCTTGTAGTGAAAGCCTGATTTACCTCTGATCTCTTTCACATCTTCCAACTATGGTAGTAACTTAAGAATTGGTCCAAAATAGAGTCTAAGGCCTGCCCTCTGTGACAGGAAGTCAGCATTATTACTTTCCTCATGCCTCTCCATACTTTTATTTTCCATATGCTTCCATTTTAGGGAGACTAAATTAGAACTTCCTTCATGAATGTCAGGATGGCACTACTTATCAAAGGGCCACATAGGTGCACACCCTTTGCACCAACAATTTCCCTTTTAGAAGTCTATTTTCAGGACCTAGTAAGGGCCATGAATAAGAATCTGGTTATAAACACTGCCATCCTGGAGCTGGGGTTGCAGTTCAGTGGTTGAGAGTTTGCCTAGCACATGTGAGGCACTGAATTTGATACTCAGCAATGCATAAAAATAAATAAATAAAATAAGGGTCTTGTGTCTATCTACAACCAAAAAATATATATTAATAAATGGAGGCCAGGTGAAGTGGCACACACCTGTAATCCCAGCAGCTCTGGAGGGTGAGGCAGAAGGATCTTGAGTTCAAAGCCAGCCTCAGCAATTTTGCAAGGCCCTAAGAACTCAGTGAGACCCTGTCTCTAAATTAAATACAAAAAGGGCTGGGGATGTGTCACAGTGGTTGAGTGGCCTGAGTTAAATCCCTGCTACCAAAAAAAAAAAAAGGCAGCAGAAGGAAGGGCTGCAGTTACAGCACAGTGGTTGAATGCTTGCCTAACATGTGTGAGGTACTGGGTTTGATCCTCAGCATCACATATAAATAAATAAAGGTATTGTGTCCATCTATACCTAAAAAAAACAAAAACAAGAAAAAAATAACAAACACTGCCATCCTGAGAACTCCCTTCCTCTACTTCTGGGCCTGAATTTAGAAAGATAGGCTAAATAGGAGGCAAAGCCACAAAGAGGCAGAGGGAAGCATGATTGTCAGCGTGCACATACATACAAACCAGGTTCTGGTATGACTAGAATTCTCCCACGACAGTTTGCTGGGCTCAAACAGAGCATATTCATCTCATCTTGCAAACAGCCATGTGAACTCTGCCTCACACTGTGCCCTTCAAGTGGTGTAATGCCATCCCACAGGGTTGATAATGAGGAATATCAGAACACCCCAATTAACACAGTATTATGAAAAGTGACTATCACATCCATAAGATAGAATTCTAGAGGGCAGTAAAAATAAGTTATAATGGAAACAATAGTGAGAGGTGGTATGTTACCTATCAGATTAGCAATAATTCATATTATTTCCAATGTGTAAAGAAACAGATACTTTCATACCACGTTGTTAAGAATATACATTAGTGGGCTGGGACTATAAGTGGTAGAGCGCTTGCCTAGTACTTGTGAGGTACTGGGTTCGATCCTCAGCACCACATAAAAATAAATAAATAAAATAAAGTATTGTGTTCATCTACAACTAAAAATATTTTAAAAGAATATACATCAGGGCTGGGGTTGTGGCTCGGTGGTAGAGTGCTCGCCGGTAGAGTGCTCGCCCAGCATGTGTGAGGCACCGGGTTCGATCCTCAGCACCACATAAAAATAAAATAAAGATATTGTGTCAAAATAAAGATATTGCGTCTGAGAATATTAAACTATAGTCTCTAATACAAATGGTAAAGGAAGTAAATTTTTATGCAACAATACAAGTAAAATACTTGGCAGCATCTATATGATGAAACGATCATTTGATGTAAAATCAAAAACAACTAAATTGCAATTTAAAATATTTTCACAGAAATGCATTTACATATAAATATTGTCATAATGAAGGTAAAGGCAGGTTACAAAGATCACAGTGACCTGAATTTATATTTTCTCACATATGTCTCTATTTATCCAGAGAATTTTAGCCATAAAAATAAGATATCACTTGTTTCTCTCACATAGAATTTCTCTTCATAATAATGAGAGTCTTCACTTTTTGTCTGGAGTCATCAATATACCCATACACTGGAAGTACCCCCTTTTTCACCCAGTTTTCCATAAAGCTCTGCAGAGTGGGTTTGGGCAAGCCACACCCTCCTACTTTCCTGAATAGCAGTTTAAAGCTGCAGTTTAGAATTCTGTCACGAGGTGGCAATAGCATACCATCATTATCAAATATCTCCACAAAGCAGTTTACACAATGAGCAGAAAAAATGATACCGCCATTGAAACCAGCTTGTACAGAATGATTCTTTTTCTTTCCCAAAACTGGTAAGTGTAAAAGAATACTGTAAAAACATACAACGAAATTCCAAATAGCTCTAGCATGCCTTGGCATTTACCAGTGAGCATAGGGCAGCACAGACCTAACAAGAAGTGACCAAAAGGGGATGGGGGCGTCAGCAGTATGGGCAGCTGTATCCAGGGTTCAGGAAAAGGGATGACTGAGAGTGGGTGTCAGAAGGTCTGGGAAGCATGTTCAGGGGTGGGGTAATGGATGGTGAGGATTCTGGTCACTGGGGGACCCTCTATAGTGTTGACACTTCAATCTACACTGAGGGGAAAGAGATAAATCAGTTAATGCCATGTATATTTGGGGTCAACAGCAAATTGAACTGCTTTGATATACATGTGAATTTTCCAAACAGAACTAGAATCATTTTTTTCATGAAAAGGTATATGTTGTAGGGTAACAAATACGAGTTTATCATATTTGTTACCCTACAAAACATATACCTTTTCATGAAAAAAAGAAAAGAAAAAACTAAAGACTGGGAATGGTGGCACATGCCTGTAATTCCAGAACTCAAAAGGCTGAGGCAGGAAGATGGCAACTTCAAAGTCAGCCTCAGCAACTTAGTGAGGCCCTAAGCAACTTGCCCTTAGCAAGATCCTATCTCAGTCCTTTTTGCTTTTGTTTGAGCTTGCCAAGAATGTGCTAGGCCCCGGGTGCAATTATCAGTATTGCAAAAAAGAGAAGGAAAAGAAAGATGGGTATCATCTGGTAGCATGAGGGAGACTGTAACTTTGAGTGACTCAAAAAGGGGAAGGAAGTGATGCATGTTGGGAGCTTGGTCCTAATTCCAGTGTTTTCTGGAATTATTGAACTAACAGAAGGAATCATCCTGCATCCATCACTATCTAGGATATCTAAAACTGAGATTGGCTCCAGCCTCCCATCTGATCTGAGAGAAAAATGCAGCTTTGATGCTCAGAGTCCTCTAGGGAGGGTGAGAGAATCTCCTACCAGTCCTTACGTTTTACCTAAAGAAGTGATTTAGGCTTTGTGAGCCTAAGCTTGGCTTGGTAATCTGTGAAATGGGCCTGACCATTCCATCCTTACTGTCAATACTGTAAAAATATACAATGTATGTTTTTACAGTTGACCTGAGGAAAACCTGCCCAGAGAACATGACATAGAACAGGACTTTAAAGTTGAGACATGAAACAGGAGCTGGCTGAGCCTCAGGACTAAGGTAGGTATTGTGAAACCATTCCTCATTGTTTCCCCTACTGAGAACACAGGCAGCTAGATAAAGAATGCAAATCTCTCTCTGATATGCCTTGAGTTCAAAGTTTTAGAGACAGAGATTATCTACCTTCTTGGGTATTTCATAATGTGATAAGAGCTGTTTCACAACACAGCTCTGAGCAAACCCAAATCTAGTTCATCACACTGGGAAGATAGGAGTATCTGTGACCTAATATGGTGAGCTCAGTGACAGGTCACAGTGGGAAGAAAGGTGTGGTGTTTGCCTAATGGTTGTTACTGGACTGCTCAGTTCATGTATTTATAGGAAACTTCTAGACCCATCCTGCAACTCATCAGTGCAAGGTCCTCAGATGATGCATTATCCAACCACATGACACCAGGATTTCAGCCATTTCTGGAGAGACAGAAATCCAAGATTCACTAGCAATTCTCTCACACATTTGCCCATTCTTTCATTTGCTAATAACTAAATATGTATTGTGCTCATAACCTATACTATTCCATTAGAGGTATCTCATTAACTCCTTATGGAAATGAAAGTGTGAGAAGAGAAATAAATATATGGGCAACTTTAAGGTTTAAATCTGAGATGAGGTGATTCTTCAACGTTAACTTGTAAACTTGCTCAAGTAAGTTTCAAAAAATTAAAGCTATCCAATAATCCCTCCTGGGCATCTCATTACCCATTCAGTGACAGGTTCAATATCTAACTTCCTTTTTCTCCCTACTCCTTCAAATCAAAGGTCCAAAAAGGATTTCTACATTCCCTGTTTATAAATTTCATTTTCCATTCATTCCTTATCCCATTGTATTTGGCTTCCATTCCCATAACTGCAATGAACATTTTCCAAGGTCACAAACCACCTTCTTGTTACTAGATACAATTGTTCGTATAAATATATTAACACAGTGACTATTATTTTTAATGATGTCCTAAAATACGCATGTTTGAATCAACTGCTTCTCTCTCTTAACAATAAATTTTTCTAATATTTTTTTAAATGTTGATGAACCTTTATTTTGTTCATTTATTTATATGTGGTGCTGAGAATTAAACCTAGTGCCTCACACATGCTAGGCAAGTGCTCTACCACTGAGACACAACCCCAGCCCTCTTAACAATAAACTTACCAGGCTCTCGAGCATGACTACTGAGTACAAATACAAACTGTCCCACTTCCCAACTGTGCAGTCTTGGGCAAGTCCTTATTGTCTCTATCCCTCAGTTTGTCATCTATATAACGAGGATTAACAATAGTACCCATCTTGTAAGTGTGCTCTAAGCACTGAATGCCTCAATACATAAAGAGGATATGATACATAAGAAATTTTAGGCAATTTTAAAATTTGTTTTTACAAATCATTATTGATCTTACTTTCTTTACAGTCATGATAAAATAGGGTACAGACTGGTGTTTATTCATAATGACATTTGTAACATGTTGTTACTGCAGGGCATGATGGCGCACGTCTGTAATCCTAGCTACTCAAGAGCTGAGACAGGAGGATCGAAAGTTCAAAACCAGCCTTGGCAATTTAGCAAGGCCCTAAGCAACTTAGTGAAACCCTGTTTTGAAATAAAAAATAAAAAGGGTTAGGGATGTGGTTCCATTGTTCAGAACTCCTGGGGGTTGGGGATATGGCTCAAGCGATAGCGTGCTCGCCTGGCATGCGTGCGGCCCGGGTTTGATCCTCAGCACCACATACAAAAAAAGATGTTTTGTCTGCCGAGAACTGAAAAATAAATATTAAAAAATTCTCTCTCTAAAAAAAAAAAAAAAAAGAACTCCTGGGTTTAACCCCCAGTACCAAAAACATGGAGATATATTGTTACTGAGCATATTCATCTCCTAGGGCTGCCATAACAAATTACCATAAACTTCATGGCAAAAAAGAGAAATTTATTCTTGTACAGTTCTGAAAACTGGAAGTTTAAAATCAGTGGGTTGACAGGGTCTCACCCTCTCTGAAGACTTAAAGAGGAAGATCCTTCTTTACCTCTTCCAGCTTGTGGTGGCTTCCATTTCCCTGGGTTTGTGGCAGCAGAACTCTAATGTCGGTCTCAATCACATGACCTCCTGCCTGGGTGGGTGTCAAAGTTCTCTATCATTTCTTTTACAAAAACAGAGGTCAGGGGCTGGGGTTGTGGCTCAGTGGTAGAGTGCTTGTCTACCATTTGTGAAGCACTGGGTTTAATCCTCAGTACCACATAAAAATAAATAAATAAAATAAAGTTATTATGTTCAACTACAATTAAAAATATTTTTTTTTAAAAAAAAAAAAAAAGGTCATTGGATTTAGAGCTCACCCTAAATCCAGGATGATCTCATCTCAAGATCCTAAATTACATGTGCACAAACCCTATTCCCCAATAAGTACCTGCTTTCACAGGTACTGGGAGCTAACTCTGGGACAAATTTTGTTGGGAGATGTAATTCATTCAACCCACTACAATAATACAAGCAGGTTAAAAAACTAAAATGAGTTCCTATATTATGTAAACAAATACAAAAATTTAGCCATATATGTATAAATAAACACATGCATAAGAAAACTTATGAAATAATATAATTAGATGAAAGCATTAGCAGGATTTACCTTGGGTTTTATGTTTGGGGAATGTTATTTTATATTACTTCCTATATTTTCTACTTTTACCTATAATACATATCTATTTCTCTTGTAAATATACAAAATAATAAAATAATTAGGAAATAAGCATTTGCTGTCCCACATATAGGAAAGTCACTCAATGCAAAAGAGGAACATCCCTAAAACTTAGGAAGGGAGACAGGAGCCAAGCAACACTGTTTGTAGTATAACAGGACACATTTCCCCAAATTCCAAACCATAAAGTTTTTTTTTAATATATATTTTAAATTTCTGCCTAGTCAACTGAGAAAAAACAAGTTACCTCCGCTTCATTCATTTTTATGTGCCCGATTAACAATAAATCTGGTCTTATCTGATGAGAGGCAGTAGCGCATACTGATTAGGTATCTTTGCTTGATTGCTACATGGCCTACTTTCAAATCTAAGCCTCTCCACTCAATATCCCTGCCCTAACTGTGCCTCAGTTCCATTATGTTAAAGTGGAACATCAATAGGCCCTCCTCCTCAGTTGCAGTGAAGGTTAAATGAACAATGACAGGCTTAACACTGATAATAGTGTCTGGAACTATAGGAAGTCAACAATGAATATTAACCATTTTAATCACTGTTTTATATCTAATTTGATTACTAGTGTCTTGGTGGCCTTTTTTATTGTTATGTGTATTCAGAGTGATGGACATGGATTGCCCTTCCATGTCTGTCACAAAAAAGCAGTTAACAAGGGTATAAGAAGTATGTTATCAAATTCCTGTTCTTAAATATGGTTACATTTGCACAGAAAAACTTGTGAAAAAAGTTTGAATACATATATTCAAAAAGTTCATTTGAGAGACAAACTCTTTTGAATATACATATATTCAAAATTTAACCATGTTTATTCATGAGTAATTGAATTTTAAGGTTTTTTAAATGATGTTTTTTCCTTTCATGTAATTCCATTTTTATCCATAACAAAAATGTCTTGGTTTTGGAAGTGAGAAAAAAAATAAACACCTCTAGTTCTTCCCCTAGGAAAATGGCTGTTTCCAAATGGAGAACATCCCTAAATCAAGGGAATTAGCTAATAGGGTCATCACAGAACTAACATATAAATCTACCTACACTGACAGCCACAGTTGGGTACAGTTGGGAAATTATAGATGTACAGGGAAAGGGCAAGAGTACGTCTCCACTTCCCAGGATTTTAGTGAAGGTCATGAGATGAAAGTTGTTTCACAACATGTTCTCACTTTACTCTGCCACGTTGAGATGAAAATGTCCATTTGTTCTCCTCATGTTACCTCCTCTCTGGTTTTCTATGAGGCAGTAGGGGATCTACAGACAAAACCATGCAACAAAACAATATTTCATTTAAGGAGAAACAATAAAAAAGGTCTAAAGAATAAAAAGCCTACCAAGATAGCAGATTAAGAGATACCACCCTTCATCTCCCAATAAAAGTATATAGACAGCCATTCACAAACCAAAACTCCCAGAGAGGGCTCAGAAGTCTATTAAAGAATCTGCAGTCAGTAACACAGTAGAGCAAAAAAAAAAGGAAAAAAAGAATATTCTCATCAAAAAGGGTCTCTGGCGAGACTAGCATAATTCAGATGCCTGAAGATAGCTAGGAGCAAAGAAGAAAGTCAGAGGTTACCACTGTCAGAGGCCAGCTCCACCGAGGACTCCAGAATCTTGCTCACCACTAAGGTATAAATCATTCTTTTTAAGAGAAATCCTGAGATAAGACACAGATACATGCCCCTCCTTGCCACACAAGAAGCATCCACTGTTGAGCTATAGTGAGAAAAGAACCATTACCTTTCTCAACCCGAAGCAGTCCCAGACCCAAGGCCATAGTCATTCGATGACTGCTTATACTCTAGACCCAGGCTCTGTGGCTGCATTGTGCCCACCCATAACTCAGATACCAGAGCCACTGCCACAGTGATTAAGTCCATAATCTGGGCCCCATAGTCAAGCCTTTGCAATGCATTACCATGTTCCAGGTATGAGCTCAGCCACCACAGAGGGCAAGGCCCTGCCCTGATAATAGAGCCACTCAAACTTTGTTCACACTGTGCTTCCATTCTTAGCTCCCTGATTATTTCACAAATATCTGCACATCCTGTACTTCCACCAATGCAGCAGTGGGGGTGCTTGTTCAGCAGGTGTCAGGTCCATTACCACCCTGGATCTCAGAGATATAGCCCCTCTGTGTATGCTTGTACTTTAGGCCTCAGCTTCATGGAAGCTCCACCGACACTAGTCATCAGACACCAATCACAAGCCAAACCCAGTGTGAAAGGAATCCATCTAATAGCAGCAGAATAAACACTCTTCTCAAGCACATATCGAACATTCTCCAGGAGAGATCACATGTTAGGCTTCAAGACAAGTCCCCCCAAATTTATAAAGATTGAATTATATCAAGTATCCTTCCTGACCACACTGTTATAAAAGTAGAAATTAATAAGAGGAGAAATTTCAGAAAATTCACAAATAGATGAAAATTAAACATGCTCAAACACCAATGAGTCAAAGAAGAAATTAAAAGAAAAAAAATTAAATATATCGAGACAAAGAGTAGTGGAAATATAATATACCAAAATTTATAGGATGCAGGAGAAGTATTTCTAAGAAGAAAATGTATAGCAGTCAATGCTTACATCAAAAAAGATCCATCCAGACATGGTGGCATGTGCCCGTAATCCCAGCTTTCTCAATTAAGTATTTAAAACATAATGTTTCATAATTTTATCCCTATTTGGTATTATATTTCTAAGTATTCTCTCTGGTAAACATATTATGTTAAAGTTAGAGGTACTGCAATGACAGAACGAAGAAAATTTGAACTAGAGAACTAACACTTGTTGAAGACCTACTAGATACCACATGGAGTAACTTGTTATTCCAGACTTGCATTATTCAAATCTTTAAAGTGATTCTATGAAGTAGGCAGACATTAATTCCTTTCTACAGATAAGGAGATGGTCAGGCTCAGAGAACAAAGCACATGTTCAAGGACTTCCAGAGAGGCATCAAATGAACACTGACATTGAAGGCATATCCACTAGCAAACACTGGGACAACCTGAACATCAAAATATGTAACTATGGGCTGGGGATGTGGCTCAAGAGGTAGCACGCTCACCTGGCATGCACGAGGCCCTCGGTTCGATCCTCAGCACCACATAAAAATAAAATAGAGATGTTGTGTCCACCGAAAACTAAAAAATAAATATTAAAAAATTCTCTCTTACAAAAATGTAACTATAATAATAAATGCTAACTCTGAGCAAAATAGCAATCTATGAATCATTAATAAAATATAATTCTAATAGCCAAAAGTCAATTAATAAATCCAGAAGGAATGACAGAATTATAAAACCAATGCTTCACAACTATCATAGTAAGAAATGATTCAAGAAAGAATCAAAAATGGATGCTCAGTTTGCACCAAATCCCACAGCAGTCACTGAATCACCATGGTAACCATGCTGGCCAAGCAGAAAAATCAGAAAACCAACATCTTCTATTTTGTGTTTTCTAATATGTGCTAGGAATTGAATGTGACTGACATAACATGCAATAATTAACCTCAAAAATTTCTCACAATAAATACACCTCACAGCTTCAGCAGTATACACAAAATATATATTTTATGCATATATACATGTCTACATACATACATACATACATACATACATTTCCTTCCCTTTTTTTTCTTACCACCCAAGAATCCAGGAATTCATCAAGGCAGATTTGTTTAAGGATAAAAAAGGAAAAGTCCACAATGTAATTCTAAATACTGACAGCTACTAAAGTATTTTATTTTAGTGATTGATTTCTCTGGAGATGACTTGTAGAATTGGGTCAAGGATATTTTCTCCTTAATTTCAGTACATTGCCAATGATGTCTAAAAGTTGATAACAAAAATTCAGGCAAATGGATGTCATGATGGTTGATTGTATGTCTCAACTGGCTAAGCCACAGTGCCCAGATATTCAGTCAAGCATTCTTCTAGATGTTTCTATGACAGTGTTTTTGGATGAGATTTACATTAAATTAGCGGACTCAGTAAAGCAGATTGCCTTCCACAATGTGAGTGGGCCTCAACCTTCATGTGGTAGCCTCAACAGAACAAAAAACTGATATTCCTGGAGGAAGAAGGAATTCTGTTGGCTTACTTTTCAGATTTCATCTGCAATATAGGTTCTTCCTAGTCAGTAAGTAGGAGACTACCTTTGAACTCAAACTTCAACTCCTTCCAGAGTCTGAAGTCTATTGGTCTCAGAATTTAGACTTGCCAACACAAGAAGCTGTGAGGATCATGAATTTGAGGCCAGTCTGGGTAACTTAGTGAGACCCTGCCTCAAAACAAAATAAAAAGGGCTGAGGATGCAGTTCAGTAGTAGAGAACCACTGGGTTTAACCCCCATACCAGAAAAAAAGAGAGAAAAAGAAGAAAAGAGGGGGAAAAAAGAAGATATGCTTAAAATAATTAGGAAATATAAATTAAAACAACAATGAGATACCACTATATCCCTCTAAAAATGGCTGGTGCTCTCTAGATAATGGACAAAGGAACTCTCACACAGTGTTGGTGTGGGGAAAATGGTATGACCACTTTGGAAAACAATTTGACAGATTTTTACAATGTTAAGCTTACATTTACCAATTTTTATAGTCATTGATTGTACTCCAAAATATTTTCCCTAGAGAAAGAAATCATTGCTCATGAAAAAAACATTTTAAAAAATGTTCCCATCAGCTTTCATTAAAAAAAAAAGACTCAAGGGCTGGTGATGAAGCTCAGTAATAGAGTGTTTGGCCTAGCATGTGCGAAGCCCTGATACTGATTCTCAGCACTACAGAAATAAATAAATAAAATAAAACAAAATTCTTAATTAATTAAAAAGACTCAAAATAGGAAAAACTCAATTATAATACAAAATGTAGTATATCCAGGTCATGGAATTTTACCCAATAATAAAAAATAAGAACTATTCATACATGCAACAATAAGGATAAATTTTAAAGTAATTAGGTCAAATAAAAGAAGGCAGACAAAAAAGAAAATAAGGAATGTATGATTCCATTTATATAAAATGAAAACTAATTTACAGTGACAAAAGATCACTGTTTGCCTAAGAATGGGGCAAAGTGATATAGAGAGGGAATCTAGAGTCAGGTAGGTGGAGCGAATTACAAAGGGGTATAAGGAAGATTTCTGAGGTGATGAGTATTTTTATTATCTTGACTTTAATACTGAATTTATCAGTACACATGTATGTTAAAACTTACTAAAGCATATATTTTAAGTATGTACAGTAATCTTTGATGTAATTAAATAAATCAGCCTGATGGTTCCTTCTATTATTATTCTCTTGTTATATTAATGGATCTGCACTATGATCAAATTGGTCCATGCTACATATAACCACAATAGAAATGATCATTTGTTATCATATGATAATAAAGTTAATGTCCATTTCCTTCTGAAGTATAAGAATAAAAATATTGCATCCTAGGAAAATAATCATGATACTTAAGAGTAACTGGTTATCTTAGGGAATGTGACCTAGTGTCATTATAATACAGCACACTCTACTTAGAGTAATTTTTATTTTTGCAAATATTAGTTTCTAGTAACTAACATTTTAACTAACATTTGGAAAACTTCTTGCTTTAAAAAACTTCATTAAAAAGTAGAAAAAAATGCAGTCACCAGGAATGAAGTATTATAATCTCAGATTGCTAGAAAGACCTAAAACTGCATATTTCCACACCCACTAGAACAATACACGATCTGTGCAGATGAATTTCCTCCCAAACTTTTACTCAACAATAGACTTCTCAACCAGGAATGCAGAGTTGTTGTTTTTAATGAATACTTATTTATTTTATTTGTTTATATGTGGTGCTGAGAATCGAATCCAGTGCTTCACACATGCTAGGCAAGTGCTCTACCACTGAAACCATAACTTCAGCCTAAGTTTTTTTTTTTTTTTAATCCCACCCACCAAGCAAGTAATGCTGCAGCTGTGGATACTAGATGAGTATTCTCTAATTTACTTCAGTTCTTACACACAGTTCAGTTCTTAGCCCACAGGATGAGGGTTTAATCTTGAAGACCATACCTCCCACACTTTAGATGCCAATCACAAGCCCAGGTTGTTTTGCCTGTGCTTCTGACTGGCCATCTATAAACCAGGGTTTGTGTGATCCCCTTCTTAGGTTTGATTAACTTGCTTGAGCAGCTCATAGAACTGAGGGAAACACATTTACCATTTTATTATTAAGGATATTACAAATGACACAAATGTAGAAATATGTAGGACAAGTATGGGGGAAGAGACCTGGAGTTTCCATCCCCTCACCAGGTGCCACACTCCAGGAATCTCCCTCTGTTCAGCTATCCAGAAGCTCTCTGAACCCAGCCCCTTTGGGTTGTTTATATAGGCTTTATAATATAAGCACAATCAAAGCATGAACAACTGAACAAAAGAATAAGATCTCATGCTACTAGACTGGGTGGGGAAACCTAGCAAGGTCTGTTGAGATTTTTCTTGGCCTCTCTTTAAAGCATTCCTTTCTCAATGATATGGGGCAGGGCTCATATTGGCATGATGGTCAGAATACCTATTATTAGACAAGATAAGTCAAAGAATTTCTTTATGGCCAGCTGAAAACTCAGGCAGGCATGGTGGTGCATGCCTGTAATCCCAGCTATTAGGGAGGCTGATGCAAGATGATCAAGGCCAGCCTCGGCAACTTAATGAGATGCTATTTCAAAATAAATAAGGGCAGGAGATGTAGCTCAGTGGCAGAGTGCTTTCCTAGCATGTGTAAGGCCTTGGGTTCAATCCGCAGCACCTCAAAAAAATTGTTTTGCAAATGCATATTAACCATCATTTTCCCCCAACTGAACTATTCATTGCTTTGTGACAAAGAAGGCATTCCTAACATGGGCCCTAAGGTCTACTACAAACCACATACTACTGAAAGAATGAAATCTCACCAGCTAAACCTCTTCAAGGATGAGATCAAAGTAGCTTCTCTACTTTCAGACTATTTTGTGAACCTTGTGTGCTATTCTGCCATATACTCTTATTCAGATCTATGAACTCACTTGAGCCAGGCATTATATCTTACCAGGGATGGAAGTGTTGGGAATCCCCTGAGCACTGCTGCCCTTCAGATCTTCAGCAGCAATCATGACCCACATCCTCAGAAAACTGTCTTCTTCAGACACCTGATATGAGCCTTATGAGGAGCTTCCAGGAAAGAAACAGAATCCAGAAATCACCTTGTCTTACAAGAGTAACTATGCCTGGCACCATGTTAGGCACTGGGTCATTGTACAGTGACATTGATACAATTCGATAACAACCAGAGGGTACCATGGGATTCTCACCACGCCTTTTCCCTCTCCTTTCCTCCTCTATTCCCTAACAATAAATTTAAAAAAAAATAGTTGTAGATAGACAATACCTTTATTTATTTATCTTTATGTGGTGCTGAGGGTCAAACCCAGTGCCTCACACATGCTAGGGAGTGCTCTACCACTGAGCCACAATCCCCGGCCCCCTAACGACAAATTTGAAAAGGAATAAGTGGCCTGAATTTATACAGGCATTCGTGATTCCACAAAATCCACAGGGCTATGTGCTTGCAGGGTGGGCCTGTGAGAGAGCACTTCTAACCCCATTTTACAGAGGAGTAGCTAGGCTACAGAGGGCCGTTCCCGGTGTTACCCTCCCGCGCCCCGCCTTTACATGAGAGGTAGGTCCAGGACACCTTGGAGCAGAACATCATGCTGCCTGGTGCCAGGAGGGTCCCACGTCTCTCTCCCTCTCCATTAAGCGGGGCACCAAGTCCTAGAGCGGGAATGAGGCGACTTGGGTCTGAGATCCCTTCATCTCCCCATCCCAGCGGAGTTCAATTTCCACCCCCCACCCCCTCCCCGCGCCGCAGGGCACCCACACCCTCAGGTGAGTCCAAACACCTGGAGGCGGGGCCGTGCTCTTCTCTCACCAGATCACCTCCTTGTCTTAAAAAGTCGTCTTAGTCGCCTTGGTCGCCATGATGACGTCAGGTTACTGTGGTAACGGCGATACGCAAGCTGTTTCCCCACACCGGAAACGCCTACACAAAATCCTTCCCTCACCTTCTCTGAAAACAAACAAACAAACAAATCCTTCCTCCTGCAGGCCACCATCTAAGACACTGCCAATTAGACAAACTAGTCTGGGATGCAGGAAGTTGGTGGAATTCTGGTCCGGTTGTGCGACTCGGAGGATTTGCAAGTTCGAGGCTGACCTCAACAACTTTGCGAGGCCCTATGCAACTTAGTGAGACCTTCTCTCAAAAAAAAAAAAAAAAAAAAATTGAAAAGGGCTGGGGATGTTGCTCAGTGGTTAAGTACCCCTGGGTTCAATTCCTGGTATTATAATAATAATGATGGTGATGATGATGATAAACAAATAAGCCAACATATCTATTGCATGCATGTGCATTTCCACATGCATAGAAAAATTGTATGCCAAGTACAGACCAAAAACTCAAGTATGGACCAAATGTTAGCAGGGATTACCTCCAGGGAATAGAATGGAGGAATGGTGGTCAGGAAAAGAGTTTTGATTTTTACTAGCTGTGAGGCATTAAAGACACATAAATTTATAAATTTATAACCATTTCAAAAAAGCATGTGTGGAAGATATTCTAACAAGCAGTAGGGTACAGAGGAGAATAAAATTTATATTCAATATCCACTCAAAACACATTTATCTAATTCTTTGTTCTATTAAAACTGATATAGAAATGTTAATTAGCTCCATATGGTTTATGATGTAAAAATGCAAAAAATAAAATCATGGTTAGTGGGATACAGCTTAAAAATTTAAATAAATGTGATCTATGTTCCTTCCAAACTATAGCTCATCAAGGAAAAACATTATGCTCTGGTGAATAATAATATATCTTGAATAACATGCAAATGGTCAGGAACCATGGATCGATGGGTATGATTGTAAGAGGGAAAATGGCATGGGGAAATATGGAGTTTTTGTCACAAAGAGAACCAGGATTTCTAAATATTTTAGCTTGTTTCAGAACCATACAAGGATACTGGGGCCATATGTCTCAGTGACTTTTGCCCTCATTTAGTGGGACTGATTGCTTAACTGGAACACCAGGAAGGATAACTTATCCCTCATCCCTCTTCACCTCAGGCAATACATTCACTTGGGAAAATAATTAAGAGAGTCCTACCATCCAGCCCCAAGTCCTGTCGTATGTCCTCACCACCACTGTCACCAGGCCCATATTAAGTTTCTATAGTGAAAATCTAATGTTCTGTTACTTCAGGCCACTTCACATGGATGCTCCACTCCATTCCACTCTGGGTATAGCATTTTTACCATCAGAGTCCAAAATTTTTTTAGGTTGCCAAAAACAAGCAGGATCACATCTGTTTACAAACTCTCCAGTGCCTTGCTAGAGGTCAGAAGGTAAAATTCAAACTATGGACCTTAACCTGCTGGGCCCTGTGTGCTCTGGACCCTGCTTTCCTTTCTACTCTCATCTGGAGCCATTCTTCTCGCATTCACTCTGCTCCAGTGGCCTCCTTCCATCCCAAATGGGCCAAGCTACATCAAACCACAGAAATTCTGAACATTCTCTCCCCAATGCCTGCATTGCTTTCTCCTCTTGCCATTAAAATGTAATTTCTCAAAGGGGATTTCTGGGCCCTCCTCCCATCTATATCTCCAAATGTTGTTCTCTAGGATGCTTGACTCCACTCCATATAATCCATTTGAGCAAAAGTGCTTGACAAAAAAGGAGAAATCAAGTAAAGAAAATGGCAGAGTAGCATAGTAAATATTCAATCTAGATACCATGCTCCCATTAACCTGGCTCCCTGGTGTAATCCACCTTAGTAGGTGAGGAAAGGAAAGAGGAAATGATTCATTCAAGATGCTGTCAACAGTGAGGGCTCAGGCACTAATATTTGGTCAGAGTTTCTGACTCTCCTTTCAGTGTCCCTTCCCAAAGACCCACAGTCATCAAGTGCCTCATTTTTCTGGAGCTCCAAGAAGATACTGACTCTTAGGTTATGGACCCACCTGAATTACTGAACCCAAGAAAGCAACAAAGAAGATACAAGCATTCAATAGGAAAGACTAATCTTTTTTCTCTTTCTCCTCTCCATCATAAAACTCATTCTAAAGCATTCTTTTTTAAGTTTTGTTTTATTTTTACTTGGCAAATAATAATTGTACACATTTGTGGAATATAATGTAATATTTCCATACATAATTGGTCACTTTCCACAGCATTCTTTATCACAGAAATGACTTTGAACCTGTCATATAATATGTATTATTGTATTTATTTTCCTGCTTCTTTCAACTTTCCCAAAATGCTAAGACACACAGTGATGATCTTGAGGTTAAAATAATATTTCTCGGGCTGGGGTTGTAGCTCAGTGGTGGAGTGCCTGCCTCACACATGTGAGGCACTGAGTTTGATCCTCTGCATCACATAAAAATTAAAAAAAAAAATCAAATAAAGGTATTGTGTCCATCTATGACTTAAAATATTTTTAAAAAATAAAAAAATAGGGCTGGGGATGTGGCTCAAGTGGTAGCCCGCTCGCCTGGCATGCGTGCGGCCAGGGTTCGATCCTCAGCACCACATACAACCAAAGATGTTGTGTCTGCCAAAATCTAAAAAATAAATATTAAAAAATTCTCTCTCTCTCTCTCTCTCTCTCTCTCTCTCTCTCTCTCTTTAAAAAAATAAAAATAAAATAACAATAATATTACTCTTAGAATAAAGAGAATACAAACATATACTGCCTATGTGTTCTAGATATTCTATTTAGTTATTATCAGGATTCCTTTTTTGCAGATTATAAGAACAAGGCACTAAGAGGCTAATTATGGGTTTCAAAGTCACACAGTTACTAAAAGAAACAGCTGCTATCATAATTGCCATGTGTTTGACTCAAAGACCTGTGTATGGAACCAAGCACAGAGCCTCCTGTTTCAATATAAAAAGTGGAACAATAGGACCTCCTATACACAAATGATTGAATATGATCTGGTACATCAACTTTGCAAAGAATTTTGGTTACATTTATCTGGTAATGCCTCAAATGGATCCACAGTTATATATCAAGAACAGATGTGCACAAGATCTGTATAAGAGGGGCTGGGGATGTGGCTCAAGCGGTAGCACGCTCGCCTGGCATGTGTGCGGCCCGGGTTCGATCCTCAGCACCACATACAAACAAAGATGTTGTGTCCACCGAAAACTAAAATAAAAATAAAATAAATAAATAAATATTTAAAAAAAAAAAAAAAAAAGATCTGTATAAGAAAGACCTCTGCACCACCTTTTGTAAACATCACAAATTTGAAGACAACTGAAATACCCACAAACAGATCATTCTGGATAAATAAATCATACTCCAATCATGCAGTTGAATACAATATATCAGTAAAAATGAATAAACTAAAGCTACAGCTATTAAAATATAGATGAATCTTAGAAACAAAATCTACATCTAAAAATAAATATTTAAAAAAACTACAAGTTACACAGTACCATCTATTTAAATAGGTTTACATATACTTGTAGACTTTTTTATGAAGTGTTATTAATACATAGATATTTAAAATCTATTCCAGACTTACCTAATCTTTTCACTTGATATTCTCTTGCTATATATTATTACTGAATGTTAAATATACTCATGGTAGGTTATGTTCCTGAATTATTATATCTCAAGATATTTCCTTTATAAAATGTTAATCTATTTTTTGTAAAAATATATAACATTCACTGTTACCAAAAGTAGGCATAATAATTATCATTTATACACATTTTGTCTTAAATTTTGTGGATTGGTTTTATTGCCTTTATTGCTGCAGAAACAAACAAAATTTCCTGTCATTTGCTTTATTCTTCTTATAAAATCATCAGTAATTTTAATTTAGAAAATTACTATCAATAAATTAATCACAGTCATTTTAACTCTCTGTCACCTACAAATAGTTTTTGCTTTACTCTAATGCTTGCCTGAAGACTCCACAATCAGCAACAGGCCTTCAATAAACTAGGACTGTCTTAGAGCCCTGTGGAAATGGATGTCACACAAATGGCAGGTTGACAGATTTGGCCAGTAAAGAAACAATGGGTTTCTTTTGGATTCAGAGAGTGTTTTACTTTTATAGACAATAGCTCAGTGGTAGGGTGCTTTATTAGCATATGCAAGGTCCCTGGGTTTAATCCTCAGTAGTGCCATAAAAATACAAAATAAAAATAAAAGGATAAGTAGCCAAAGGTAATACCCTTTGGCTCAAATGCCAAATATTCTTGTCCTTTGCATTGGGCAAAACAAAAGAGGCCAAATAACTGCAACATGGATGATAGGATATTCTGTTTCTGACGAGTCAAGTTTGTCCCTCACTTAGAGTTTTATAACCTGCAGCTGTACCCCAAATGAATGAGGCAGAAAAAATCACACCTCATCAGAATTCAAGAGGCAATTAGAAACTCTCATGAGTGAATCAAGTGAGAAATGGTGTGGTGATAGCTGCACAGAAAAATGCCATGCTCTCGTGCTCTAGGAGGACCAAGAGGCACTCTTCCAAGATTTGAATGAGCAGTGGTTCAAGCCTTGGCTGGATGGCCTATGCTGATACATGCAAAGTTGTTAGAGTGCTGAAAAGGAGTTATTTCCCCCAAAGGAACTATGCTACTCATGTCAGCTCACAGACACTTGAAAGGACACATTCATGGGTACTGGCTTCTGAAGTTACTAATGGACCATGGACTTGTAGAATTCTTTTTAGTTGAGAAGAAGATGCACTTGGGAAATTGCTAACCCAAAATCCAGCAGAGCAATAATTAACCGCACAGGATTGAACAACCTGATGAAGAATTATTGTATGGTGGTTTGGGGAATATTGTTGATGTTTTAATCTTCTATACTCTGGATATAAAATGCAGCTCTGTCTTTTTTATACTATATTGAACCCATAACACTTTAGTAAACTTGGCATCTGTAAACTGAAATGAAAAATTTGCAAATTAAACTTGTTCTCATTGCCTTTCCGCCCTCTGTAAAATTCAAAAAATTGAATTGGGTATTTTTATTTTTCATAGAAATATAATTATCTGTACAGATTCCATAAAAATCTGTCCTCCATTCTACCAGGATTAATTGGCAAACTTGTTTATGCAACTAAGATCTTCCCCACAATGTCATATTTGAGAATGATACTCATTAAAACAGGCATAGTCAGCTACAGTTAGAGAATTAAAGTTGACATTAGAGGACCCACTGAGGAAAACTGGCTTGGTACTAGGTTTACATGGTCCCCACATATAGGTGAGAAAGTATGGTCATTGTTGACAGGATAGCAACACTGAGATAGTTTGGAAACCTTAAGAAGAAACAATTGACCAAATTACATAAATTGCAGGTGAATTATGGTGGGACAGTTTCTTGGCTTTCCTTCATAGCCCTGAGATAAGCAAATAATAAGAGGCTTTCAAAAATCCAATGTGAAAAACCCACAGCTAACATAATAATCAATGGAGAAAGCCTGATTTTTTCCCTTTAAGATCAGAAAGAAGACATTTGCATTCAAATTTGTATTGGAAATTACATCCAGAACAATTAGACAAGAGACAGAAATTAAAATGCGTCCAAATTGGAAATGAAGATGTAAAATTATCTCTGTTTTCAGGCAAAATGATCCAATCTAATATTGAGAAAAATCTAAGGATTCCATTAAAAGGGGGCTGGGAGTGTAGCTCAGTGGCAAGACAGAAGCTTAGCGTGCATGAGGCCCCTGAGTCTTGTCTCCAGTGCGTGCGAGCGCGCGCGCGCGCGCGCACACACACACACACACACACAATTCCATAAAAGAAATGCTAGATGGGTGTGGTGGAGCACACGCAAACTATTTGGGAGGCTGAACCAGGAGGATGGCCAGGTTTGAGACCAGTGTAAGCAATTTTACCAAGACTCCATCTCAAAATAAAAAAAATAAAATGGACTTGGAATGTGGATCAGTAGTACAGTGTCCTTGGGTTCAATCTGCAATATCTCCCCCCAATAAACGTTGGGACTAATAAATTAAAGAAATTAAAGATACAAAATAAACACATAAACATGAGTTGCATTTATATACACTAACAATATAAAATTTGAAAAGGATATTGAGACAACATTTCCACTTAAAATAGCATCAGAAAGAATAAAATAGTTAGGAATACACTTAACCCAGGTGGCAATATACATCTACACTGGAAACTACAAAATGTTTTGGAAGAAACTATTTTACATTTATTTTAAATGTTCTTGGAAGAAATGTTTTGGAAGAAACAAAGAAATTGAAGACATCCCATAATTACAGATTGGAAGATAATATAAAGATATCAGTACTAACCAACAGGATACATAGATTCAATGCAATTCCTATCAAAATCTCAAAGACATTTTTCAGAAAAAGGAAAATTCATCCTAAAATTCATATGGAATCTCAAGGGATCCTCAAAAACCAAAATAATCTTGAGAAAAAAAATTAGAGGTCTCATTCTTCCTGGTTTCAAAACTTTTTACAAATCTAGTTATCAAAATAGTGTGGTACTGGCATAAAAAACAGAAATATAGATAAATGGAATAGAACAGACCATCCAGAAATAAGCTTTCACACATATGATCAATTTATTTTTCATGAGGATGCCAAGATTATTCAATGGATTAAGGACAGTATTTTTAACAAATGTGTTTGGAAAACTGGATATCCACATGCTGAAGAATAAAGTTAGACCTTTCCCTTACAGGATATGCAAAAATGAATTCAAAATAGATCAAAGACCAAAATGTAAAAGCTAAGACTATAAAACTCTTAGAAGAAAACCTAGTAGAAGGGGGGATAGGAAGGGCAGCAAAATAGAATAGACATTATGATTGCTGTGTGTATATAGGTGACTCTATGACCAGTGTGATTCTGCAATCTGTACAATTAGAAAAATGAGAAATTATACCCCAATGAATTAAATGTATGAATTGCCAAGATCATTGTAATGTCATGTGTAGCTAATAAAAAATTAAATTAAATTATAAAAAAAGAACCTAGGAGAGAAGATTCATGACATTGAATTTGGCAATGAATTCTTGGATATGATACCAAAAACATAGGCAATGAAAGGTAAAATAGATAAATTGGACTTCATCTAAATGAAAAACTTTGTTCATCAAAGGACACTATTAGCTGAGTGAAAAAACAACTCATTCTTGGAACAATGATGCATGCTTCTAATCCAAGTTATCAGGAGGCTGAGGAAGGAGGATCACAAGTCAAGGTTAGCCTCAGCATCTTAACAAGACCCTGTCTCAAAATAAAATTTTCAAGTGGTGGGAATGTAGCTTAGTGTTCCTGGGTTCAATCACCTGTACAACACACACACACACACACACACACACACACACAAATAGGTAAAAAACATGAATGGCTATTTCTCTGAAGAATATATAAATATAGCCAATAAGCACATGAAAAGATGTTCAACATCAATAATCATTAGGGAAATGCAAATCAAAATCACAATGAGATACCAGATCATACCCATTAGAATGGCTAATATAAAAAAACAAAAAAATTATATATGTTGGAAGGATGTGGCAAAATTAGAACCCTAGCACATTATTGATGGGAATGTAAAATGGTGCAACAACTATAGAAAACCACACGAAAATTTCTAAGAAAAAATAAACATACAAATAGTATAGGATCCACCAAGTCTACTTCTAAATACATACATTAAAGTATTAAAAGCAGGGGCTTGAATAGATATTGTATGCCAATATTCACAGCAGCATTATTCTCAACAACCAAACTGTGGAAATGACCCACGTGCATATAAAGGGATAAAATGGATAAACAGAATGCAGTATATACATATAATGGAGTATTATTCAGCTTTTTAAAAGGGAATAAAATTCTGATACATGCTACAACTTGGATGAAATTTAATAATACTATGCTAAATAAAATAAACCAGACACAAAAGGACAAGTACTCTATTGTTCACATCAATAGACTTAATGATAAGAATCATATGATCATCTCAATAGACACAGAAAAAGCATTTGACAAAATACAACACCCTTCATGTTCAAAATGCTAGAAAAAAATAGGAATAACCGGAACATGTCTCAAAATCAATAAGGCTATCTATGCTAAGCCCCAGGCCAACATCATTCTAAATGGAGAAAAACTGAAGGCATTCCTTCTAAAAACTGGAACAAGACAGGGAGGACCTCTTTCACCACTTCTATTTAACATAGTTCTTTTGAAACACTGGCCAGAGCAATTAGACAGACAAAAGAAATTAAAGGGATACACATAGGAAAAGAAGAACTCAAATTGTCACTATTTGCTGATGATATGGTTCTATACCTAGAAGACCCTAAAAGTTCCACCAGAAAACTTCTAGAACTAGTAAATGAATTCAGCAAAGTAGCAGGATATAAAATCAACACCCACAAATCAAATGCATTTCTGTATATCAGTGACAAATCCTCAGAAAGGAAAACTACTCCATTTACAATAGCCTCAAAACAATAAAATAAAATACTTGGGAATCAATGAAAGAGGTGAAAGATCTATATGATGAAAATTACAGAACCCTAAAGAAAGAAATCAAAGGAGACCTTAGAAGACGGAAAGATCTACCTTGCTCTTGGATAGGAAGAATTAATATTATCAAAATGACCATACTACCAAAAATACTATACAGATATTATGCAGTTCCATTTAAAATCTCAATGACATTCCTCATAAAAATAGAAAAAGCAGTCATGTTTGACTCCATTTATATGAGATATGTTGAGTAGTCAAATTAATGAAGTATAACTGTGGTTATCAGGAGCTGGAGAGAGGGAGTTTGGGAAATTATTGTTTAATGGGTAGAGTTTCAGTTTGGGAAGATTAAAAAATCTGGAGATAGGTGTTGGTAATGTTTGCACAACAGTGCTAATATATTTAATGTCACTATACTGTACACCAAAAATTGGCTTACATGGCCAATTTTAAATCATGTATATTTTATCACAATAAGAAGTATGATTGTAACGAAAACTCTCTGCAAAGAAAATTAAGAAGAGCTACATAGTAAATTAGCATTTCCAATTCATTTATGTAAATAATCAATGCAAATCTAATGGGTTCAACCTTATTTTGTGGTCAGGAATAACTGTTCTTTGAAATTAATATTTATCAGAAATGGAGAGGGATGGGGTTGTAGCTCAGTGGTGGAGTGCTTGCCTAGCATGTATAAGGCACTAGGTTTGATCCTTAGCACCACATATAAAAATAAAGGTATTGTGTCCATCTACAATTAAAAATATTTTTTAAAGAAATGGAGACTAGGGACTGAGGTTGTGGCTCAGTGATAGGGTGCTCATCTCGCATGGAGGAGGCACTGGGTTTGATTCTCAATACTACATAAAAATAAATAAAATAAAGATATTGTGTCCATCTACAACTAAAAAAAATACTTTTAAAAACTTTTTTTAAATGGAGAGACTGGGGCTGGGGTTATGGCTCAGTGGTAGAGCACTTGCCAAGCATGCATGAGGCACTGGGTTCAATCCCTGGCACCACATAAAAATAAACAAATAAAATAAAGGTATGTGTCTATCTACAACTTTTTTTTTTTTAAATGGAGAGACTAAGCCAGGCACTGTGGTGCATGCCTGTAATCCCAGTGACAAGGTAGGGTGAGACAGGAGGATCCCAGCTTCAGCAACTTAGTGAGACTCTCAGAAACTTAGTAAGACTACATCTCAAAATAAAAAATAAAAAGAGTTGGGGATATAGCTCAGTGGTACAGCACTCATGGGTTCAATCCGCAGTACTTAAAAAAAGGAGACTATCGATTAAAAGTGTTTTTCAATGGAAAATTATGTGTTATTTATAGAACACCCTCCTAGATGCAGGATTCTGATTCTATGAGAACTATCTTATAACTCTGTAAGAGGTAAATTAGAGCATTGGAAATAACCCTTGTCTATAAAAATGCAAATAAATATTGTTTGTCAACAGGAGAAAGGGATGCCCCTCCCTTCTGCTCGGGAAAAACAACTCTGAGAAAGGGGCTAATTATTTTCGGTTTAAAAACAATGGAGGTTTAAATTTTCATGTGGTCATATCTGTCAATGTTTACTATACTAGATATCAAAACTGAGAAATTTTGATATATTTATTATTTTAATTCATTTAAAGCCTACAACACAATATTCATTTCATCATATAAAACTATATTGCACATTCACATGAAAAATGTATTTTCAAAAACAGTCATGATATTTTTTTTTAAAATTGAAAATATCTTTCATATCTATCCTAATAGAAGTTTGTTGGATTCTTATATCAGTTCATATACTTAATCTGTTGCCATACCATACATAATATGTGTCTGGCAAATTTCACCATACAGCTGTGAATTAATTAGAGTAGAAAAGGTAAATTTGACATTGTCTTACAGATCCCATGAAAGTTCACCTAGAAAAATAACCAAAAGAAATTACTCTTTAGTAAAGTAGTATAATGTAACATTATCAAGCAAGACCTAATTTTTAAGCAAATGGGTTTATAGCTCTACTAAATTTGATATTATTTAGTTTGTTATACAAATATTTTAAAATTATCAGGAGACCACAATTCAATAACTAAATTGCGTTCAATTTTACTGGAATAAATTTTTTTTTCAGAAAAACCTATGTGGCTCGGAAAAGAGTCATTGGTTTGGACATAGCATGCTCTCCCTGGGAAGCAGGATCTCCAGAGATACAGGTTGTCCGTATCTCTGGAGATGATGGTTGAGCACTTGGTCTGGTGGGGCAGGTGGCTACCCTTGTTGGCAATGCACTGAAGATGTCAATAAGAAAATAGTTCATTATATACATGACATCTAATGAAATGCAAAATGAGGGTGAACCTGCATCAGAAACTTTTAGACATAGATGGAGTAATTTGTCTTGGCAGCATCTTTTCACATCCTCCCCTTCCGTTTTTTTTTTTTTTAATGTCTAATTGTCTAATGTCTTTCTTAATCTCCCCCTTTTTGATACTGGATATTTAATCCAGGGGTGCTTAACCACAGAGCAACATCCCCAGCCATTTTTTTAATTTTTTTTTTTTTTTTTTTTAGTTTTGAGACAATGTCTCACTATGTTGCTTAGGGCATTTCTAGGTTGCTGAATGTGGCTTTGAACTGTTGATCCTCTTACCTCAGTCTCCTGAGCCACTGGGATTACAGGCATGTGCCACTGTGCCCAGCTCTTAAAGCATTTTTTTTTCTTTAAATATTTATTTTTTCGGTTGCAGTTGGACACAATACCTTTATTTTATTTATTTATTTTTATGTGGTGCTGAGGATCAAACCTAGGGCCTTGCACGTGCTAGGCAAGAGCTCTACTGCTGAACCACAGCCCCAGCCCTTAAAGCACTTCTTGATAAAGACAGATTTAGAAGAATGGTCAGCCATGATGGACATATTTTTCAGTAGCTTGGAATTAAAGGGGATGCTGATTGGTGAAAGTGTGTTGCTCATTTATAGGCCCTGTAGTCAATCGAAGTCTTGCATATAATGCCTGATTGCATGAAATGCAATGAAGCCATTATCCAATTAGAAGGCATGGAGTATTCAAGCATACTGAAAGCTTCCTGTAGGCTCCATCATGAGCACTTTGAAGATGCCATCTACAGTACTTAAATTGCCGAAATTTTAGCTTCAACTCCTTGAGAGAATCTGACCTTCTTAACCATTGTCCATGATGCCCAGAGAAATGACACTGGCAACATTTGGGTATTTGTCGAACAACACAGACTCTAATGTCATCCAGGGTTAAGCCACTCTGGCTTAAGCAGGAACTCTCTGATATGGAGGAGGAACTCCTGGAAAACAAGAGGCTTGGCTGACCGGCCACTGCTTCCAATTCTGATGAAAAACCTCAGTCATCAGAAAAAGGGAAAAATGGTGAAATCAGTCTCCGAACACAGAACACGAACAAAATAGATTTATTAAAATGTAAATATCCTTAAACATTAAACGAGTTTAAAATTGTTTCCTTCACAACAATCTTAGGTCCAAGGGAATAAAAAACTCTAAACCATATAATTTGTGAACAAATGTTAGAGTATAAGAGCTCTTGGCTAAAAACAAATATTAAATGACACATCTAAGTAGTCTCCTTAGGGAGAAAAAGGGGACAATATGGGAAATATTCAATGTAACAATGATCTCTTTCAAATGTCTATGATAGTATGTCTGAAAATATTGATTAAAATATATGAATTTGTGGGGAAAATTAACCAAAGAAATTAAACTCACCTTCTCCCCTAAAAAGGGACTTAAAGACAAAGAAAATGGGAAAAATTGAGGTAATCATTGAGTCAGTATCTCAAATGGCCAGGCTTTGAAAAGTACTACATGTCATATCATTAAAGAAGAGGTGTTTTTTTTTCCTGTTAATTAGATGATGTCAGATTATGAGGGGAAAATCTCACTTTTATTTGAAGAAAATAAAATGTGAAGAAAGCATGCAAGAAGAATCCTGAGCACTCACATTCATAAATAAAAATATTAAAGTCCTATTTAAAATATTAACAATTATGTCTGGAGTCACAATAAAAGAGTAACCAAAAAGGACAAATCAAGATCCATTAAAGAATACAAATATGTATTAGTAAAATACAAATAGAATTCATCTGATGAATGTTAAAGGACATCGGAAAGTCTTCAGTTACTCTCAGTACACACTTTAAATTCCTTTGTTAATATGATGAAATGGATAATGTTTGTTTCATGGTGAAATTGTAGCATTACCATCAACAGAATCAGGACTAAGTGATAATGAGCCCAATCATCAGGACTATTATTTATCATTAACTGGTATATTAGTTTTTTTTTTTTAAATAAAAGGCCTTGAAAAAGGATTTTATTGCAAAGAAGAACTAAAGAAAACCTATCACAAAATCATTTGCAAGTAAATCCCCTAAGGGAGTATCACATGACTGACTCACACATTTATAATAAAATTTTGTGAAACCAAAGGCTTTTTTCAGAGCCTTGTATGTGTCTAGATAAAGAGCTGCCACATGCTTGGAGGAAACAATAATCCATTAAGTCATTTAATTTATATCATAGTAATTGTTGGTGCTTCAAAGTGCCAATGTGTCAGTATGCTCACACAAACATTTTACCAAAGTTATTCTAACATATTGGTCTTATACAGATTATATTACGTGAAAAGGTATTTTATTTTTTTTTTTTTTTTTTTTTTTTTTTTTTTTTTAAAGAATTTTTTTAATATTTATTTTTCAATTCTCGGTGGACACAACATCTTTGTTGGTATGTGGTGCTGAGGATCGAACCCGGGCCGCACGCATGCCGGGCGAGCGCGCTACCGCTTGAGCCACATCCCCAGCCCCTGAAAAGGTATTTTAATATATCAAATCCATTAGGATAATCATAGTGTTTTGGCCATTTTTGGCCATTAGCAAAAGAAATTAAAAATGCACCATAATTTGGCTGAAAGTGCAGGGGCAATTAAGACAGATGAATCTTCTAAGTAGAGAAAAACATGAGGTTTTATGCTAAAAGACCAAAAGGGCCAATTGATACATCTGATTATTAACCTGGTGGGAAAATGAGGAACAAAGAGACTAAGCGAGCAGTCATGCTTTAATTTTCTGTTTTATGAAAAACATTAAGAGAAACAGCTTTAATGGATGCAAGTAATATATTGAAAACAGAAGCCTGGCAAAAATAGTGTTTTGGAATAAAAAGACCATAAACTTTCATTTATATATATATATATATATATATATATATATATATATATATATATATATATTTACTATATAATGGAAACAAACAAATAGTACAGAAACATAAATTTTAAAATGTCAAGAAAAAATTACCAAGCTCCCTTGACTTTGAAATTACTATTCTATTTCATTCAGATTTATTAAATTCTATTCTTTTCCAGTCTATAATAGATCAATTCTAAAAACACAAATTTTACAATTTTTGGCTGGGCACAGTAGCACATACTTGTAAACCCAGTGACTGGGGAGGCTGAAGCAGGAGGATCACAAATTTGAAGTCAGCCTCAGCAATTTAGCAAGTCCCTAAGCAACTTAGCAAGACCCTGTCTCAAAATAAATAAAAATAGAGAGGGCTGGGGATGTAGCTCAATGATAAAGCACTCCCAGATTCAATCCCCAATGTGCACACGCGCACACGTGCACACACAAATCTTTATGACCTGCAACTTGAAACTGTGCATGACTGAACAATGAGAGAAGCCAATTACAGTAGTTCATGTTCCACTTTCCTCTGGTTCAGTCAATGAAGGACTTGCAGCCCCTGAGCCACAGACATTGCCCAAAGTGTGAGGAGGTGACCCAGGATGATCCAATAAGAGCTTTCATGGGAATGCTCAACCTTTGGTAGAGAAAATTGGTGTGTCATTACCTGTCATTAGATTATTGCTTAATTGTGAAAACCTTTGCTTCCAATAATGGTAATTTAAGCATATGAATCCAGGGCAAATGTCCAATGTAGTAGACATCTCTTGTCTCTTACATCTTAATTAAGAGAATTGGATGTCTTAGTCCATTCATGCTGTTTTAGCAAAATACTTAACACTGGGTGATTTTTAAAGAACAAAAATTAATTCTTACAGTTATGAAGGCTGGAAGTACATGATCATGGTGCTGGCAGTTTTTTGTGTCTGGTGAGATCCCAGTCTTTGCTGTATCCTCACTTGACAGAGGGCAAAAAGGACCTAGATATTTCCTTCCAGAGATATTTCCTTCCAGTTCTTTTATAATGTTGTTCACAACATTCATGAAGCCAGAGCCCTTGTGGACTAATCACCTCCTAGAAGCTCCTTAACATGACTGCATTGGGGACTGTCTAAACATGAATTTTTGAGAAGACACAATTAAAACTGCAGCACATAATAACCAACTAAGAACAAGAAGAAGGCTGGGTATGTAACTCATTCGTAGAGCATTTGCCTGGTGTGCTTGGGGCCCTAGGTTTGATCCCCAGCACAAGAGCAGTGGGGGTGGACCAGGTGACTTATCCTCCCCTGCATTCAAGCTATTTGGATTTGGATTTTTTTCATTTTTGAGCATGTTTGTCTAAAACTAAAACTTACCATGTTATTTTGGCAAGATGAAATGCCAGACACCAGTTTAATGGTCAATAAAGTGGGGTTATTCCAGATTGATTGTGGTCAGTTATTCCTGGATATGAGAAGGATGGTGTCCAGAAGGAGTGTGGTATGGGGAGGAGGAAGCTTGAAAAATGCCATTCACCCACATACACTTCCTTTCTTCCTTCTTTTTTTTTTTTTTTTTTTTTGTGTGTGTGTCCAGGTATTGCTATATTACTGAGGTTTCCAATTCCTGCAGTTAAGCAGTCCTCCTACTTCAGCCTCCAAGTACCTGGGACTACAGGTACACGCCACTGTACGTGGCTTACCCTTTTTTCTTGTTAGGAAGGAATTTAAATATAAATCTCACATCACTCTCAAGTTCTGACCAACCCCTGAGGAGGACATTAATGGAGCATGAAAACATGAAGACTCCCGCTTATTGGGTCATCAATCCTGCCCTTGCATCCAACTAAGGGTTGAAACAGACAAGTTTTGTCCATCATGGCCTCTGCTGTTACCATGAAATTCTTTTTCAAAATATTTTTTTTAGTTGTAGTTGGACACAATATCTTTATTTTATTTATTTATTTTTATGTGGTGCTGAGGATCAAACCCAGCATCTCGCACATGCTAGGTGAGTGCTCTACCTCTAAGCCACAACCCCAGCCCCCAAATCAGAATTTAACTGCCTTTGATTCCAAGATTTTCCCATGCAGAGGTGAGTATGGATAACAGTGTCTCCCAGTAAATGAAATTAGGCAGAGAACATATGATTTGGGGTATGAGACAGATAAGTTAGTTCTAAGTCTTCCAGGGTTAACAAACATACCACAAAATTGGAAGTTTAAAAGTAGACCTGTCTTGGGGCTGGGGCTGTAGAGTGCCTGCTTTGCATGTGTGAGGCACTGGGTTCGAGCCTCAGCACCACATGAAAATAAATAAAGATACTGTGTCCATTTACAACTAAAATTTTTTTTTAAAAAAAGTAGACTTGTCTTTAATGCTATAAAATTAAGACAACACACCAGGAGATAGGAGGATGGGAAGTCAGTTCAGCCTTCAAAGACTATGTGATCAAAATAGATTTCAGGAAGACAAAATCAAGAAAAACAAGATCATTAAAATGAAACACACTGAGGCAGGGAAATGATCTGCCCTCCTCTAAGATCCAATTAGAAACTTTCCCAGGTAAGGGCCAAATTCCTGGTGGTAAGGGATAAATCCATACATAAATTACTCATTAGAGTAACCTACATTTACCCTTATTTTCTTAGCCTAGTAAAAATCACATGCTGAAGTAGGGACTTAAAGTGTAGTAAGACACACACTGATTGAGGAAACATGTTAAAGAAAACCCCAGGCACAGCTAAAACTCTTATTTCTAAGTATAATGATATTAAGAGACTGGGTCTCTGCCTATCCTGCAGATCCCATAAAAGCTGTACACCTTCATATTTTTTGTTGGAGTCAGCCTGGGATGACTGTCCCCCATGTGCCACCTCCCTTATGCTCAAGTGTAAAAATAAAAAGCCTTGTGTCTGTGCCAATGTGCCTTTTTACCTGATTCATCTGATAGAGAGCACAAGAACCCTCAGAGTTGGTAACAGGCATACCTGATACCTGACCAGGTAATTTGTCACATACCACTGGGAATTTTGTCTTAAAAACAAATAAGATACATAATTATTGTGCTTGTTGAAATAGCTGGCCTGGCATAATGAATTCTATTCCTTCTAGGAACTGAAAGTCCTTTCACAGATGGAATCCTCTCAGAAAAGTGAAGGGACTTACCCAATGTTATATCACTACTGGGCTAGATTGAACACTAAGACCCAGGTTGATGTGAATCTCATTTCAGTGTCTGATCCATCAGACACAGCATTAGCTTTTAGGTGTTTGAACCTATTAGATGATCATAGAAACTGTGTTTTTCTGCATTAACCTGCTTGATAAGAAATAAGTTAAAATAAATGCAAATGTACTATTCATTTGCATAAGTTACCTTAATCTCTACTTGAGTGATTAATTCAAATGATAATATATAAGTACATTTTTGTTCTCCTAACAAACTCCAACAGCTAGAGGTGTCAGCCATGAGGTTGAGTTTTGAGGGCTGCTTCTGCTTTTCTCTCTGCCTGAATTCTTTCTTGTGTCCTCAAACCAATCTAATTTTGACTCTGCAGGTATATGGTTTTGGTGGGCAGGGGGGAGGTAGATGGATTACAATGAAAGTATTAAGTGTTATATTTATCTCATATTATTGTTTGTAGCAGTAATTTATTCATTTAACTTTTAATGCATTAAAAATAAAAACAAAACAACAAAGAAGGAAGACTTCAGGAATGATCTGACCTGAGTTTGTTTCATGGGGAAGCAAGAGGAAGGCCAATTACAAGTGGGGCATCCTGTGTTAACGGTACACATTTGTTATTTTTCTTGTTCGTCAGTGACAAGGAATGGGAAGTCTGGAAGTTCATCAGTATTTAAATCCTGAAGATTGCTACAGAGGCTGTGATTTGGCTGTCTGGACTGCTTGCTGCAAAGGTTGTGGGTTAAAGTTCTATTGTCATATGCTCTGATCATTATCCCTTATACATTCAGTTTCTCAGGAAGATAAATTAATCATTCTTTTATTCAGCTTCAAATATAGTTTCATTTTTTTATTCATGAAAAAATATTTCTGTGTGTCAGAATAAAGGAGAAATTTCCATTATTTGGGGAAAATGTCCTAATTTTTTTTTGTAAAATGCTGTAGTCAACCCTCCATACAATATTTGAGCATTCATTCCATTCAATTGGCTGGGTTTACATTCTTGCAACGGTATTTAAAAGCAACATTGTCAAGTCTCCTCCCTCAGACCGCCCAATCTCCCCCCCACCACACACACAAAATAAACCCTTGTGGTTTTCATTAAAATTCTTTTTTGATCAACTTCTCAACAAGAGGAAAATGACAAAGGGGTTCAGAGAGGTGAGGGGATACCTGCTCAAGAAAAGTGGGTGGCAAGCAGACGTCAGTTAGTAGGCGGGGTGTGTGGAGCTCCAACTCTGGAGCTGGGAAGTTCACGTGACCTGCCAGTTGTGGTGCCCGCCCTTCTTCCCTTCGGTGTTGCCCGGGAGCCATCCGCTCCGGTCCGGTCTTCTAATTGTTGCTTCAGCTTCTTTCAGGTCAGCGTGAGGGCGTTGCACCTTGCTAACGGGACCCCAGGGTGGGTACCGACGAGGGGAAGGTTGGAGGTGGGGTTTGGGTGACGGGAAATTGGCCCGAGTGTAGATAGAGATGGCAGTGGGAAAACGTTGGCTGAGGGGGAGCAAGCAGCCTGTGGGCAGAGGGTAGAGAAGAGGAATACCCCAAGTATTCTTGCCGATTTCTAGGCACCTCCTCTGCCCTCCGTCCATTTTGGAGTCTGAGATGGTGGGCCGGTGAAGCTCCCCAGCAGTGAGATAGTGGAAATAACCACCCTCTACCATTCCGTACGTAGAGGAGAATATTGATCGCGAAGGTGGGAATGCAAGTTGTGTCCAAGGCAGAAGGACACGCAGACCCAAACGTAATTTGGAAAACATCGTAGTCTGGCGCCCGAGGCTTGAAAAGAAATGGCGGCTGGGGTGCGGGAGGGGGTAGTAGAGGGGAAGGTTGGGTGAGGAGGGCCTAGACTCAAGATAGGGACCCGAGTCCCTGTCAATTCAGAGACCGCCTTCTCCGCCTCCGCGTCTCCTCTGCAGGTCTGTGCGTCTGTTGTTCCCAGCGCTCTGCGTGGCCTGAAGAGAGGAGCAACCCGCCCAGGATCCTTGCAGGTGATTGCGTGGGGTGTGGGGGGGAGCGGGCAGCACGGACTTGGACCCAGAAGGGGTGAGAGTGCAGAGGACATGGCCTCAGGCAGAGTGTGGGGCCTCACCGCCCACCCCCACAACATGGAAAATACGCACCTTGACACGCTGAAGCAGCGTGGAGAAGGTGGCAGGGCTTGCCAGGGAGTGGTTGGCTCGCTGTGGGGGAGGAATCTAGGGTAAGGGGTCTTCATAGGCACACTTGGAGGGCGGGGCTAGTTTAGGGGAACCCTCAAAAGGACAAGATGCAATGCCCTATGGACCTGCATCGTCGTCCCACCCCCATCCCCATCCTTCACTCTCCCAAGTATCCTCTTTGTCTTCTCTTCTCTCTACCTCCACTCCCAGGACAGGAGAGGGAGAGGAAATCGTGTCATGGAAGAACTTTACAGTGAAAATGAAGGAACACCTTCCAACAAAGGAAAGAGGGAAAATGAAGAGCCACAGGATGAGGAAAAGCCAGAAGAAGCCTGTACTCTGAAAGACAAGGAAATATTAGAAAACGAGGAAAAGACTGCAGATGAGGAAATGCTGAATGACAAGGAAAAGCCAGAGAGTGAGAGAACAGCAAAAGAGGAAGGAAAGCCAGAAAGCAAGAGAAAACCACAAGAGGAGAGAAAGCCAGAGAGTGAAACAAGGGCCGCAGGAAAGCGCCCCGCTGAGGATGACATACCCAGGAAAGCCAAAAGAAAAACCAACAAGGGGCTGGCTCATTACCTTAAAGAGTATAAAGAGTCCATACATGATATGAATTTCAGCAATGAGGATATGATAAGAGAATTTGACAGTATGGCTAAGGTGGAGGATGACATGAGAAAAAGCAGACAGAAATTAGGGAGGCTTTTGTGGATGCAAAGAAATTTAGAGGACCCCTTCTACCCAAGGGGCCCAAGGGAATTCAGGGGTGGCTGCAGGGCCCCACGAAGGGACCTTGAAGACATTCCTTATGTGTAGTATCCCTAGCGAACATTTGCCAGGTCCTGTGCTTTAATCTTTTACTAATACTTTCCTTTAGGCATCCCTCCTGTTACCAGCAGGGCTTTGACCCACCTGCAACATTCTATGTGTCAGTAGCAGACTTTCATTCACTGCATGGAAAAAATGTTTATAGTTCCTTTGTAAATCTAAAAAAAAAAACTTGCAGAACCCTATATATATGGCATCAACCCACTTATGTAAATCTACAAAGATATTTACATAGTAAACTATGTAGAGAAAACAACTTTAAAGTTGTATTCACTGAACAATTAACTGGTTATTTGTGGTGATTTTCTGTTCTTTTTTGTTTGTTCATCTGTCCACTGTCTCCTAAAAGAGATTAATGTTGTCATAAAATTAATAAAAGATAAAATCAGGGAAATAATACATAACTAATCAAAAAACTGTCCAGTAAACTTATAAAGGCAGTGGCGACATTAAAATTCTGTTATCAGGATGTAAAATAATAGATAAAAATTGTGTTACCTCTGGGACTCCATTCTGGAGCAATCTAATGGTTACTACATGTCCATTGTTGTAAAGGACTGTATTGTCATCTATGAAATGGGAATAAAACTTGTCTTCCAGGCTTGTGTACAAAATTAAATAAGGTATTGAGTATGTTGGGCTGGCTCCTACCTTTTCTGCTGCACTAACAGAACCAATACTAACAGATACTTGGTGGAGAACTGAGGGAGGTCTCACAGGTCTCATCCATGTCCAGAATAAATCCAGACAACTGAAAGGTGAGTACCAGTGTCCCCTGGGTAGTGTCATGTCTCCTGGGTTTGTACCTTTTCTCATGGAAACTTAAACCTCCTTAAAGTCCCTTCTGCTGGTGGTGGGCTGGAAATGATTAACTAAAGCAACACGGTGTCCCAACAACAGGGTGGAGAATTCTTCTTTACCTACAACAGAGTCACCTTAACCCAGATGGGTACCCAATTGTCACTTGGGTCTTGATGCTTTATAAAGTTCATATAAAACACTCCTTTCCATACTTTTTGTTGATTTAGTTGTCTCCTCAGGATTTAGATACTGGAGATTGAGCCAGGAAAACAAATCTGAGAGAGCAGATGCTGTGCTGTTCTCATCTGGTAATCTCCTATCTGCTGACATTATTTTTCCCTTAGGAATTGTCTCCCAGGAAATTCCTGTTAAGCCCTACCTTACCATTTCAACAGATTGTTCTGCCTATGTAATTTTTTGCCCCCTGGATTTTTGTTAGCCTTTTATTTGCTTACAGTGTTTTTCAAATAACCTTTATTTTAGGACAGTTACAGATTTAGAGAATTATTGCAGTGGTAATATAGAGCTTCTATATATTCCATACCCAGTATCCCTACTCTTAACATCCTACATTAGTGTTTTGCATTTGTCATAACGAACCAATATTGACAAATTATTATTAACTGAAGTGTATTCTTCATTCAGATTTCCCCTGATTTCCTTTTTCTATCCTAGAATCCCATCCAGGTTACCACATTATATTTAGTCATCATCTCTCCCATAGTCTCCTCTTGGCTGTGAGAATTTCTTAGACTACTTGTTTTTGATGACCTTCACACTTTTGAGAACAATGATCATGTATTCAATGTCCCACAGGTTGGATTTGCTTTATTTTCTTCTTGTGGTTATACAGGTGTTACATGTTTGGGGGAAAAAATCACAAAGGTAAAAATGTCATTCTCATTCCATCATATAAAGGGTACAAACTATTCAATATTATTTACCACTGTTGATGTTAAACTTGTTCACCTGGCTGAGGTAGTACTTGTCAGTTTTCTCCTTGGAAAAGTTGCTATATCATTTCTCCCTTTCCAAACTACTCTTTGGAATAGTCACTATTGGCAGCACACACTATGCTCCACCTCCTTGATAATAGTAGCTACAAAAATCATGTCTAATTCTAACACATAGGATATTTTACACTCCTTTATTTATCTATTCAGTTTATTTATATCAATATAGATGCATAAATATTTATTGTATCATTTGAATTATAATGCAGTACTATTTCACATTTTGTTGCTCAAATAGTTCCTGCTTTGACAATTGGGAGCTTTATCAGTTGGCTCCTGTATTCATTTGGCATATTCCATCATTGTATTGTGTGGGGTTTTTGTTTTTAGTACTTTCTGGCACTAAAAGATGTTCCAGCCTTATCTTGCATATTTTCTGCCCTGTTCCTGGAATCAGCCATTTCTTCAAGAAGCCCTGGTAACTTTTGTTGGAAAATGGAATTTTAAAAGCAAGATCTAAACTAGGCACAATGATGCATGCTTGTAATCCCAGCTACTCAGAAGGCTGAGGCAGGAGAATCACAAGTTCAAGGCCAGCCTGGACAACTTAAGGAGACTCCCCCATCTCAAGATAAAGAATAGCAAGAACTGGGGATGTAATTCAGTGATAAAGTACCCCTGGGTTCAATCCCCATTACAGAAGAAAAATAAAAGCAAGGTATGAGTATTTGGCATAACCATTGCTGTAGGGATATCATTGCTTCTAGGCTGTTTCTGTTAATAGAACAAGCAAATATATATGTATATAGTAACCCATATGTGTGTGTGTGTGTGTGTGTGTGTGTGTATACCTTTATGTTTACACAGAAAATTTTAAATATTTCTCTATATAACCATCTGTGTTTATATAAATCTAAATATAAGTTTATAATGGTATTTCTACAGCAATCCATTACTACATGGATCGTACTAAGCTCCTTTATCTTTAACCTTCCAGTTAAAGAAACCTGTCTCCTACTCTCCATCATGTTTTTTTTTAATTATTCAATTTCAGTATTCAAGCATAACAGTTTCCAAATTGTTTCCCTTGTGGAAACAACTTTACCACCCAGAATAAAATGTTATGTATTGTTTCTTTTGCCTTTAGTCTTACAGATGCTACTCATTTCCAAATTTACATGTCAGTACATTATTCCCCAATTCCTTTCAGTGAGATTGTTGCATACATTTGTAAAACGTTTAGATTCTTTTGTCATATTCTACATTTGGGGGTTCCTATTATAAATGATCTTTATTTGTTCATTGCAGTATTGGGGATTGAACCCAGGGCCTCAGACATCCTAGGAAATCTCTACTGAAATATACATCCCAGCCCTTTTATTTTTTAATATTTTGAGGCAGGATTCTTCCAAGTTGCCCAGTCTGACCTCAAATTTGGGATCTTCCCACCTCAGCTTCCTAAGCAGCTGTGATTACAGATGTGAGCCCCACACTCATAAACGGTATTTTAAAATTTCAAATTCCAACTGTTTTTTTTTTTTTTTGGCTAGTATATAGGAAAGCAATTGACTTGTGTATTAACCTTTATCCTGGAAACTTGAAGCCAGGGGTTTGTCAGTTCTTTGGCATTTCCCATCATTCTCATAGAAACAGTTCTATTTCCTTCTGATCTATTTATATATGTTTTATTTCCAATTTTCTTATTACACTAGCTAGGAATTACAGTATTATGTTTAATTGGAGCAATGAAAAAGGACACCAATGCCTCCCTTATACCTAATTTTAAGTTGAAGAGCATCACTTTCTCACCATTAATTTTGATGTTAGACATAGTTTTTTGGAGATGTTTTTATCACATTGAGGAACCTCCTTTCTAATTCTATTTTGTTGAGTGTTATTATCTTGAATCTGTATTGAATTTTGTCAAATGCTTTGTCTTCATCAAGTGATGTGGTCATATCTTTTTCATCTTTTATTCTATGATCATATTGTTTGATTTCCAAATGCCTAGCATAATTCTTATACATTTGAGTTGTCAGTATTTTGTTGAGGATTTTGCATCTGTTTTCATGAGACAGATTCATCTGTAGTTTTCCTTTTTTGTAATGTTTTATCTGGCTTGGGAATTAAAGAAATGCTTGCCTCAAAGAATGGCTTTTTCTGCTGCTATTTTATGTAAGAAATTGTGAAGAATTGGTATTATTTAATTCTTAAATGTTTGGTAGGTTTCGTTGTTGAAACTTATGGTCCCAGCAATTTCTATTTTGGAAGGTTATTAATTATTGATTAAATTTATTTAATAGATAATAGTCTATTCAGGTGGTTTACTTATCCTTTTGTGAGTTTTGGTAATCTGTGTCTTTCAAGGAATTGGTGAACTTAATATGTGTTAACAAATGTATAAGCATAGAATTGTTCATAGTATTCCTTCATTATCCTCTTAATGTCCATGGAATCAGTAGTGATAACCCCAAATTTTTCTTTCTGATATAGTTATTTAGATTGTCTTCTTTTTTCTTGGATTGCCTGGGAAGAGATGTATCGATTTTACTAATCTTTCTAAAGAACGAGTTTTTTGTTTCATTGCTTTCCTCTATTGTTTTTCTATTTGCAATTTCATTGATTTCTCTAATTGTCATTATATCTTATATTACTCTTTGAACTCTACTTTCCTGAGGTGAAAGCTTTGGTTATTGATTTTAGATCCTTCTTCTTTTCTTGTATATCCATTTAAGCTAGAAATTATCCTGTAAGCACTGCTTTTGTTATATCCCACAAATTTGATATGTTTTAATTTAGTTCAGAATGCATTTACATTTCTCTTGGGAATTCTTTCACTCATACTATGAAGAAGTTTGTTTCATTTTCGGACATTAAATGTTACTGATTTTTAGTAACATTGAGAGCATACTTTCTTGATTTCCTTTCTTTTTAATTTCTTATGGTGTATTTTAGGGCCTAGAACATGGTCTCTCTTGGTGGCGAATGTTCTATGTAAGCTTGGTGGGGGAATAGTATTCTTCTGTTGGATGGAATATCCTATAAATTAGGCCAAGGGTCAATTAGATCAAGTTGATTGATAGTGTTGTTCAGATCAACTATATCCTTATTGATTTTCTGCCTACTTAATCTATCAGCTACTGACAGGGGGGTGTTGAAGTTGTCTACTCTAATAATGGATTTGTGTATATCTTTTCAGTTGTATCAGGTTTTGCCTCACATATTTTGATACTCTGTTAAGTGTATACATGTTTGGGATTATGATGTGTTGTTGGAGAATTAATCCCATTATTATGTAGTGTCCCTTTTTAACCCTAATATTTTTTGTTCTGATATTTTCTCATTCAAATATTATATAGGTACTCCAGTTTTCTTTTGAATGGTATAGTATGATATATCTTTCTCCATTACTTTATGTTTAACCTCCCAAGGTATTATATTTAAAGTGGGCTTCTTATAGACAACTTGTTGCTATTTGTTTTTAGTACTGTGATCAAATCCAGAGCCTTGAACATATTAGGAATGTGCTTTATTACCAGTGAGCTACACACCACACCAGCCCTTGGGTCTTGTTTATTTTTTATCTACATTGACTATTTCTGGTTTTAATTTGTATATCTAGACATTCTCATTGAAAGTGATTCTTAATATATCTGGATTAATATCAACCATGTTTATAAATGTTTTCTGTTACCAGACATTTCTTCATTTATCTTCTCTGGTTTTAATTTATTTTTTGGAGTACCTGGGATTGAACTCAGGGGCACTTGACCATTCAGCCACATCCCCAGCCCAATTTTTAAAAATATTTTATTTGTTAATTTATTTATTTTTTATTGATTTTTTTAATATATGACAGTGGAATGCATTATAATTCATATTGCACATATAGAGTACATTTTTTCATATCTCTGGTTGTATATAAAGTATATTCACACCAATATGTGTCTTCATACATGTATTTTGTTTTTTTTTTTTGTTTTTTTTTAATTTTTTATTGTTGTCTGTTCAAAACATTACATAGTTCTTGATATATCATATTTCACAATTTGATTCAAGTGGGTTATGAGCTCCCATTTTTAGCCCATATACAGATTGCAGAATCACATCAGTTACACATCCATTGATTTACATATTGCCATACTAGTGTCTGTTGTGTTCTGCTGCCTTTCCTATCCTCTACTATCCCCCCTCCCCTCCCCTCCCCTCTTCTCTCTCTGCCCCCTCTACTGACCTTCATTTCTCCCCCTTGTATTATTTTTCCCCTTCCCCTCACTTCCTCTTGTATGTACTTTTGTATAACTCTGAGGGTCTCCTTCCATTTCCATGCAATTTCCCATCTCTCTCCCTTTCCCTCCCACCTCTCATCCCTGTATAATGTTAATCTTCTTCTCATGCTCTTCCTCCCTACTCTGTTCTTAGTTACCCTCCTTATATCAAAGAATACATTTGGCATTTGTTTTTTTTTAGGGATTGGCTAGCTTCACTTAGCATAATCTGCTCTAATGCCATCCATTTCCCTGTAAATTCTATGATTTTGTCATTTTTTAATGCAGAGTAATACTCCATTGTGTATAAATGCCACATTTTTTTTAATCCATTCATCCATTGAAGGGCATCTAGGTTGGTTCCACAGTCTAGCTATTGTGAATTGTGCTGCTATGAACATCGATGTAGCAGTGTCCCTGTAGCATGCTCTTTTTAGGTCTTTAGGGAATAGACTGAGAAGGGGAATAGCTGGGTCAAATGGTGGCTCCATTCCCAGCTTTCCAAGAAATCTCCATACTGCTTTCCAAATTGGCTGCACCAATTTGCAGTCCCACCAGCAATGTACAAGTGTACCCTTTTCCCCACATCCTCGCCAGCACTTGTTGTTGTTTGACTTCATAATGGCTGCCAATCTAACTGGAGTGAGATGGTATCTTAGGGTGGTTTTGATTTGCATTTCTCTGACTGCTAGAGATGGTGAGCATTTTTTCATGTACTTGTTGATTGATTGTATGTCCTCCTCTGAGAAGTGTCTGTTCAGGTCCTTGGCCCATTTGTTGATTGGGTTGTTTGTTCTCTTATTGTCTAATTTTTTGAGTTCTTTGTATACTCTGGATATTAGGGCTCTATTTGAAGTGTGAGGAGTAAAGATTTGTTCCCAGGATGTAGGCTCTCTATTTACCTCTCTTATTGTATCTTTTGCTGAGAAAAAACTTTTTAGTTTGAGTAAGTCCCATTTGTTGATTCTAGTTATTAACTTTTGTGCTATGGGTGTCCTATTGAGGAATTTGGAGCCCGACCCCACAGTATGTAGATCGTAGCCAACTTTTTCTTCTATCAGACGGCGTGTCTCTGATTTGATATCAAGCTCCTTGATCCATTTTGAATTAACTTTTGTGCATGGCGAGAGAAAGGGATTCAGTTTCATTTTGTTGCATATGGATTTCCAGTTTTCCCAGCACCATTTGTTGAAGATGCTATCCTTCCTCCATTGCATGCTTTTAGCCCCTTTATCAAATATAAGATAGTTGTAGTTTTGTGGATTGGTTTCTGTGTCCTCTATTCTGTACCATTGGTCCACCCGCCTGTTTTGGTACCAGTACCATGCTGTTTTTGTTACTATTGCTCTGTAGTATAGTTTGAAGTCTGGTATCGCTATACCGCCTGATTCACACTTCCTGCTTAGCATTGTTTTTGCTATTCTGGGTCTTTTATTTTTCCATATGAATTTCATGATTGCTTTATCTATTTCTACAAGAAATGCCGTTGGGATTTTGATTGGCATTGCATTAAACCTATAGAGAACTTTTGGTAATATCGCCATTTTGATGATGTTAGTTCTGCCTATCCATGAACAGGGTATATTTTTCCATCTTCTAAGATCTTCTTCTATTTCTCTCTTTAGGGTTCTGTAGTTTTCATTGTATAAGTCTTTCACCTCTTTTGTTAGGTTGATTCCCAAGTATTTTTTTTTTTGAAGATATTGTGAATGGAGTGGTTGTCCTCATTTCCATTTCAGAGGATTTGTCGCTGATATACAGGAATGCCTTTGATTTATGCGTGTTGATTTTATATCCTGCCACTTTGCTGAATTCATTTATTAGCTCTAATAATTTCTTTGTAGACCCTTTTGGGTCTGCTAGGTATAGAATCATGTCATCTGCAAATAGTGATAATTTAAGTTCTTCTTTTCCTATTTTTATGCCTTTAATTTCTTTCGTCTGTCTAATTGCTCTGGCCAGTGTTTCGAGAACTATGTTGAAGAGAAGTGGAGAGAGAGGGCATCCCTGTCTTGTTCCAGATTTTAGAGGGAATGCCTTCAATTTTTCTCCATTCAGAATGATGCTAGCCTGAGGCTTAGCATAAATTGCTTTTACAATATTGAGGTATGTTCCTGTTATCCCTAGTTTTTCTAGAGTTTTGAACATAAAGGGATGCTGTACTTTGTCGAATGCTTTTTCCGCATCTATCGAGATGATCATATGGTTCTTATTTTTAAGTCTATTGATGTGGTGAATAACATTTATTGATTTCCGTATATTGAACCAGCCTTGCATCCCAGGGATGAATCCTACTTGATCATGGTGTACAATTTTTTTGATATGTTTTTGTATCCGAGTGGCCAGAATTTTATTGAGGATTTTTGCATCTAGGTTCATTAGAGATATTGGTCTGTAGTTTTCTTTCTTTGAAGTGTCTTTGTCTGGTTTAGGTATCAGGGTGATGTTGGCCTCGTAGAATGAATTTGGAAGTTCTCCCTCTTTTTCTATTTCCCGAAGTAGCTTGAAAAGTTCATACATGTATTTTGGATAGTGATGTCCATCACATTCTACCATCATTTCTAACCCCATACCCTCTCTCTTCCCCTCCCACCCCTCTCCCCTATCTAGAGTTCGTCTATCCCTCCTATGCCCCCCATCCGTACCCCACTATGAATCAGCCTCCTTACATCAGAGAAAACATTCAGCATTTGTTTTTTTGGGATTGACTAACTTCACTTAGGATTATCTTCTCCAGTGCCATCCATTTACCTGCAAATGCCATGATTTTATTCTCTTTTATTGCTGAGTAATATTCCATTGTGTATGTATGCCACATTTTTTTTATCCATTCATCTACTGAAGGGCGTCTAGGTTTGTTCCACAGTTTAGCTATTGTGAATTGTGCTGCTATAAAGATTGATGTGGCTGTGTCCCTGTAGTATGCTGTTTTTAAGTCCTGTGGGTATAGACCGAGGATAGGGATAGCTGGGTCAAAGGGTGGTTCCATTCCCAGTTTTCCAAGGAATCTCCATACTGCTTTCCATATTGGCTACACAAATTTGCAGTCCCACCAGCAATGTATGAATGTATCTTTTTCCCCACATCCTTGGCAACACTTACTGTTGTTTGTGTTCTTAATAGCTGCCATTCTGACAGGAGTAAGATGAAATCTTAGAGTAGTTTTGATTTGCATTTCTCTAATTGCTAGAGATGATAAACATTTTCAAAATATGTTTACTTGTAGTTGGACAAGATACCTTTATTTTATTTACTCATTTATTTTTTTATGTGGTGCTGAGAATCAAATCCAGCGCCTCACATGTGCTAGGCAAGCACTCTACCGCTGAGCCACAGCTCCAGCCCCAAGATGATGAACATTTTTTCATCTATTTGCTGATTGATTGTATATCCTCTTCTGAGAAGTGTCTGTTCAGCTGTTCAGGTCTTTGGCCCATTTATTGTTTAGGTTATGTGGTTTGTTTTTGTTTTTGGTGTTTAGCTTTTTGAGTTCTTTATATACCCTAGAGATTAGTGCTCTATCTTATGTGTGAGGGGTAAAGATTTGCTCCCAAAATCTAGGCTCTCTATTCACCTCACAGATTGTTTCTTTTGCTGAGAAGAAACTTTTTAGTTTGAGTCCATCCCATTTATTGATTCTTGATTTTAATTCTTGCTCCACAGGAGTCTTGTTAAGGAAGTTGGGGCCTAATCCCACATGATGGAGATTAGGGCCTACTTTTTCTTCTATTAGATGAAGGGTCTCTGGTTTAATTCCTAGGTCCTTTGTCTACTTTGAGTTTTGTGCATGGTAAGAGATATGAGTTTAATTTCATTTTGTTGCATATGGATTTCCAGTTTTCCCAGCACCATTTGTTGAAGAGGCTATCTTTTCTCCAATGTATGTTTTTGGCACCTTTGTCTAATGTAAGATAACTGTAATTTTGTGGGTTAGTCGCTGTGTCCTCTATTCTGTACTATTGGTCTACCAGTCTGTTTTGGTGCCAATACCATGCTGGTTTTGTTACTATTGCTCTGTAGTATAGTTTAAGGTCTGGTATACTGATGCCACCTGCTTCACTCTTCCTGCTAAGGATTGTTCTAGCTATTCTGGGTCTCTTATTTTTCCAGATAAATTTCATGATTACTTTTTCCTATTTCTATGAGAAATGCCATTGGGATTTTGATGGGAATTGCATTAAATCTGTACAGTGTTTTTGGTACTATGTTCATTTTGATAATATTAATTCTGCCCATCCAAGAGTAAGGTAGATCTTTCCATCTTCTAAGGTCTTCTTTGATTTCTGTCTTTAGGGTTCTGCAGTTTTCATTGTATAGATATTTCACCTCTTTCATTAAGTTGATTCCCATCCAGCCCAATTTTATATTTTATTTAGAGACAGAATCTCACTGAATTGCCTAACACCTTGCTTTTGTTGAGGCTAGCTTTAAACTCATGATTCTCCTTCCTCAGCCTCCCAAGCCACTGGGGTTACAGCATTGTGCCATTGTGTCCAGTATTTGCCATGATTCTGTTTTGTCTCCTCTCTTGATATCTCAATTTTATTCCTTTAAAAAATGTTTTAGTGATTTCTCTAATAATACTCTTCTGTTTAATCTGCTTGTAGTTCAGTTGACTTAATATAGAGTACTTGTCATGTCATTCTTTTCATACTCTATAATCACTCAATTCATTGTTGCTATTATTTCTTTAGACAGTTATCTTTTATATCAATTAAGAATAAGAATAACAAAATGTTACTTTGCTTTCATTTACTCCGTTTCCAGTACTCTTCCATTCTTTATGTGCATCTAATCATTGACCAATATTCTTTTTCTTCTGCCCAAAGAAAAAAATTAACATTTCTTGAAGGGCAACTTTGTTGGTGTTGAATTTTATCAGTTTTTGTTTGGCTGAGGAAGTCTTTATTTCCTCTTCACTTTTGAAAGATATTTTGCCAGATATAGAATTTTAGGTTGGTTTATTTTCTTTCAACTCTTTAAATATTTCACTCTACTCTTTTCTTGTAGAAATCTCATGATTTCTATAGCTAGATTTTTCTTTGGAGTCTTTATTGGAGTTTTCATCTCTCTGGCTATATTGCCTATCTATTCTTTTACGTTGTCTGCTTTTTTCATTAGTGCACGAATTATTTTAAATTCTTTGACTTATAATTTCAAACACTGTATCATATGTGAGTCTGGTTCTCATGTTGCTTTATCCCTTCAGATCTTTTTGTCTTATCTTTTGTAGTGTTTTATTATTTTGTCATTAAAATCAGATGTGTCATATCAGATAATAGGAACTGAGGTAAATAGGCCTCTAGTGGAAGGATTTATGTTAATCTGGCTAGGAGTTGGGTTTTGATTCCTTTTTGCTGTTGTTATAGGTGTTAGATTTTTCAGTGTTCTTGTTTCCCTTCTTGACTTTGGACTTTCCTAAGTAGTCTTCAGAGAGAGTCTGAGTCATTTGCAGCTTTTTCCATTGTAATTAATATTATTACACTAGACCCTTGATAATATGGTGGTAAGAGAAGAGATAAGGGGGGTATTCTATATACTTCCAATTAAACTTCCATCTTAATGGACTTATTTCTTTAACACAAGTTAAAGACCTTCACAAGGCTTTTTTTTAAAACATATCCTAATTTCATTTTAGATGATACAGAAAGTCAGAGGGCAATGGATTGGGGTAACTAACAGTCCACCACAGCTCCAAGAAAAGGCTCTCATAAAAATCATTCCCTTAGAGGGTACACATTTGTTATAAAGAAAGCTTTGAGGTACAGGGACAACACCCTCTTGAATTATACAGGCTTATCTTCAAGTGTACCAGGAATACCCTGGAGGCCACAGATATGGGTTTCAGTACCAACTGTGTCTTTTTTCCCTTCAAAATGGAGCCCAAAGTAGCTGACTCTTCCCCACCACCAAGTACACAACTCATAAACTGGTAATGCAGATATAAGAAAGATAGTAATGCACATAGAAAGAATAGCAATCAAGCTGTCTAATATCATGGATTATTGAGTCAAACCAAGTTCCAATACTATTTCTACATTGTTCTATGTATGTCCTTAGGAGAGTTTAGTACTTGAATTGCTTCAGTCTTTATCATTTCAGATTTTTCTATCTGCTTGTTTTATTTTGTTTTGGGTGGTACTGGGGATTGAGGCCAGGGCCTTGCACATTCTAGGCAAGTGCCTTGCTACTGAGCTACATCCCCATCAATTGTTTTTTTTTTTTTTACATATTGATGGACCTTTATTTTCATTCATTTATTTATATGTGGCGCTGAGAATCAAACCCAGTGCCTCACACATGCTAGGCAAGTGCTCTACTACTGAACCACAACCCCAACACCCCCATCCATTTTAAATATTATTTTTGAGACAACATCCTGCTAATTTGCTCAGACTAACTATGAACATGCAACCTTCCTGCCTCAGCTTCCCTAGATATAGATGTGAACTATTACACCCAGCTTTGTTCTATCAATTATTGATAGACATATGTTAATATCTCATGATGGTTGTGGATTTATTTCTCCTCATAGTTCTGAAATTTTACATTTTATCATGAAGGCACACATTCAAAGTCACACATATACATAAAATATAGAGCTAAATTATTTATTACATAATGAAAACCTGGATTACAACCACTCATATCAAGAAATAAAATAACATTAACACCCCAGAGATACTACTGATATCCTCTCTCAATCATTCCAACTTCCCTCCCCACTAGAGATAATAATGATATTGAATTTTGTGTTAATCATTAATTTTCTTTATATTTTATGACTTAGGCAGTATAGTTTAGTTTTATCAATTGTTTAACTTCATATAATTGGAATTATGTAGCACATATTTTTATGGCTGGCATATTTTATTAAATAGCATGTGAATTGGACCAAATCTTTATGCCCTCTCCAAATTCATATGCTGAACTCCTAATTTCCAAGGTGATAGTGTTGGGAGACAGAGGCCTTTGGAGGGTGATTAGGTCATGAGAACATAGCCTCCATGAATGAGATTAGTGCCCTTATATTAAAAAAGGACCCCAGAGAGATCCCTTAACCTTCTGACACATAAGGTTACAGTAAAAAGAGTGTCATTTATAAGGAAGTATGTTCTCACCAGGTATCAAACCTGTTAGCCTCTGATCTTGCATTTCCCAGCTTCAAAAACTATGAGAAATTAATTTTGGTTGTTTATAAGCCACTCAGTCCAGGTATTTTATTATAGCAGCCCAAGCTAAAACACTATGCTTATGATATTAATCCATGTTTATGTTAAAATATTATGTTATTTTCATTGATGTGTAGTGTACTGTTAGTAAAAATAACACAGTTTATACTATTATTTTACTCTTTATGGACATTTGGGTTATTTCCAGTTTTAAATTTTATAAATAATGATGACATGTACATTGTCATTTATGTATCTTGGTTTATGTGTGTGCATATTTCTGTTAGGAAGCTATTTATGAGTGGAGTTACATATTCAACTTTAATAGATGACATCAAACTTTTCCAAAGTGCTTGTATCAATTTACACTCTTATCAGCAGTAACGAATTCTCACTTTTCTATATTCTCATCATCACTTGTTATTTTAATTTCATTGATAAATAATGAAGTTGAGCACATTTTCATATATTTTTGATGATTTGAGTATCTTCATTTTTCAATTTTTTTTAGTTGCAGATGGACACAATACCTTTACTTTATTTATTTATTTTATGTGGTGCTGAGGATCAAACCCAGTGTTTCACATGTGCTAGGAAGCACTCTATCACTGAGCCACAAACCCAGCCCAGTACCTTCATTTGTGGGGATGGGGGGATAGTGGGGTGCTCTACCACTGAGCTACATCCCCCAGTACTTTTTTTTCTAGTACCAGGAATTGAACCCAGGGGCACTCAACCACTGAACCACATCCCCAGCCCTATTTTGTATTTTATTTAGAGACAGGGTCTCATTGAGTTGCTTAAGGCTTTGCCATTGCTGAGGCTGGCTTTAAACTTGTGATCCTCCTATCTCAGCCTCTTGAGCTGCTGGGATTACAGGCATGTGCCACGGAGTCCGGCTCCTTTTTATTTTTGGTTTTAAGACAGGATCTCACTAGGTTGCCCAGGCTGGCCTTGAACTGTGATCCTCCTGCCTCAGCCTACAGAGTAACTGGGATTCTGGTGTGCACCACCATGTCTGGCTGGATATCCTTAGTGATTATATTATTCTCATATGGTTTTTGTCCCATTATTGGCTTTTATATGTTTCCACATTGCTTTATAGCAGTTTTTAATGTATATATTTTATATCTGAGCTCTTTGTCAGTGAAATATATTGCAAATAGTTCACCCACTCTGTAGCATATTTTTTTAGTCTCTCAATGGTGTCATTTGACTAATGGAAAATCTTACCTCAGCCTAATCAGAGTTCTCATTTTTTTCTGTTATAATCAACACATTTGGGTCCAATTTAAAAAGTCTCTTCCTACTTCATAATTATGAAGATTGTTATATTTTTTCTAGAGATTCATGTACAATTGACCAGAAGTGGGTTTCTGTGTATTGTATTGGTGTTCTCTCTCTAAAGATTTACATTCAGAAAGCTATAGATACAGGAAAGCCATGGTGTAAGTTCTCAGCTCAAGCAATTAATCAAGAGAAGACCTCTCTAACTCAGGTTTTGTATTCTGTTCAGGTCTTTAATTGATTGGCTGAGACTCACCCACATTAAAGAAGGCAATCTATTTTAATTATTCAAATACTAATCTTATCCAGAACACCTCAAAATAATGTTTGCATAAATGTCTGAGCACCCTATAGCCCAGTCAAGTTAACACATAATATTACATAATATTAACTACACTGTGATGTGAGGCAGGAGTCAAGATTTATATTTTCCACATGAGCATATAGTTTACTCAGCATTATTTGTTAAATAGTTATCCTCTTCCCCAATTTTATTATAAATCAAAGATCCATAATGCATGAATATGTTTCTATTCTATTCTATTCTATTCTATTCTATTCTATTCTATGGTATCTATTCGATTCCATTGGTCTCTTTGGCTATCCTTGAATTAACATCACACTAAATTACTAGGACTTAATAATATGTATTGATATTTAGACTTTATATTAGTATTCATATTTGATGAACAAAATCTTTCCAAATTAGTTTTTTTCAATAATGTTTAGTCTATTCTTAACTTTTTGCATTTTTATATATACTTTAGAAACAGCTTATTAAGGTCCATGAAAGGCAGAAAGGATTAAAGGACAGTAGGAAGGAAGAGTTTTATTTAGGATCGAATTAAACATATGATTAGTTAGTTAATAGAAAATGCCATTTTCTTAATATTGAGTTATCCAGTCCATGACTATGGTATATCTTCCATTTAGTTAGGCATTCCATTTTTCTCAGTAATGTTTTTTACCATATAAGTTTTGAATATCATGTACTGGATTTAAAAATTCTATTTTGCAATTATTTTGCTGATTAAGAACTGCAATTGTTATAAATAAAAAAAGAACTGCAATTGGTCTATCCTGGAGAATTTTCCTTGTGCTAATGAAAAGAATACATATTCTGTAGCTGTGGAATGAAGTGTTCTGTAAATGTCTGCTAGATATGATTTAATTTAAATTTTTTTCGGTTGATTTTCTGCCTGGATGATCTGTTCATTGTTGAAACTGGGGTGTTAAAATCCCTAAATTTTATTGTATTAGAATCTAACTCTCCTTGTAGATCTAATAATATTGCTTTGTGTATTTGGGTGCTCCAGTGTTGGGCGCATATATATTTAACAATGGCTATATTGTCTGGATGAATTTCTCTCTTTTTCATTTCTCTTTTGTCTCTTTTACAATTTTTGACCTAAAGTCTATTTCATCTGTTGTAAGTATAGCCACTCCTGCTCACATTTCGTGTCTGTTGGCATAGAATATCTATTTCCATCTATTTGCTTTCAGTATATTTGTGTGTGTAACAGTGAAATGAGTTTCTTATAGGCAGCAAATAATTGGGTCCTTGTTTTCTTCTTCTTTTTTTTTATATCCACTCATCTATCTTTTAATTAGGGGATTTAATTCCTTTTTTACATTCAAGGCTATTATTTTCATGTAAGAACTTACTCTTGTGAAGAGAGAACCTAGAGAATGGAAGAAAATTTTTGCCACCCACACCTCAGAGCATTAATCTCTAGGATATACAAAAAACTCAAAACATTAACACCAAAAAACCCCCACAAATAACCCAATCAATAAATGAGGAAAGGAACTGAACAAGCACTTTATAGAAGGAAAAATATGATTGGCCAACACATATATGAAAAAATGTTCAACATCGCTAGTCAATTAGAGAAATGCAAATTAAAACTACACTGAGATTTCATCTTACTCCAGTCAGAATGGCAATTATCAATAATACAAGTAACATTAAATGTTGGCAAGGATGTGTGGGAAAAGCAACACTCATATATTGCTGGTGGGACTGCAAATTGGTGCAACCACTATGGAAAGCAGTATGGAGTTTCCTCAGAAAACTTGGAATGGAAGCACCATTTGACCCAGTTATCCCACTCCTAGGTTTATACCCAAAGGACATAAAATCAGCATAACACAGTGACATAGCCACATCAATGTTTATAGCAGCTCAATTCACAATAGCTAAATTATTGAACCAGCCTAGGTGCACTTCAACAGATGAATGGATAAAGAAAGTGTGGTATATATACACAATGAAATATTACTCAGCCATAGAGAAGAATAAAATTGGGCTGGGGTTGCAGCTCAGTGGTAGAGCGCTCGCCTCGCACGTGCAAGACCCTGGGTTGGATCCTCAGCACCACATAAAAATAAATAAGTGAAATAAAGGTATTGTGTCCAACTACAACTAAAAATATTTTAAAAAGAACAAAATTATGGCATTTGCCAGTAAAGGGATCAACTGGAGACTATCATGCTAAGTGAAATAAGCCGGTCCCTAAAACACAAAGGCTGAATGTTCTCTCTCATATGTGGATGCTAACTCACAATAAGGGGAGTAGGAAAGAATAGAAGTACTTTGGATTAGAAAAAGGAGAATTAAGGGAAGGAAGGGGAATGGGAATAGGAAAGATAGTAGAATGAATTGGATATTACTTTCCTATGTGCATATATGAATATGTGACCCATGTAATTCCACATCATGTACAACCAGAAGAATGGGAAGTTATACTCCATATATGTATAATGTGTTAAAATACATTCTACTGTCATGTATAACTAATAAGCACAAATTTTAAAAAAGAATTTACTCCTGTAATTTTGTTAATTATTTTCTGATTATTTTGTATATCCTTTATTCTTTTCTTCCCCATTTTTGTGTTTTGGTGGTTTTCTTGAGTGATAAGATTTGATTTCTTTCTCTGTTTGTCCCATTTGAGGTGATGAATATGCTAAATACACTGATCAAATAGTGTATACATATTTTCAAAGCATTGCTTTGTGTCCTACAAATTTGTACAATAATAATATGACAATTAAAATTTAAAAGACAGAAAGAGTATTTAAGTATTCAATGACTCTTAAAGAAGAAAGAATAGATTCTGTTGAAATTAGTTTTGTAGTCTCCTTTTTACTTTTTCCAATTATTTGAAAACAAACTAATCCTTTTTTATCCCCTGATTGGATTGTGTTATACTTAATTATTAGATATTGGCATTGGTTATGGAGCATTGAAAAATAGCTAATATTTCCTGTTGGCACTCTCTAATGACCTAAATATGTCAATTTTTGTAATAATCCTATGAGATAGATTATGTTATTGTTTTCATTATAAATTGAGGGAACTGAGGTGCAGAAAGACTTTAGGTACCTTGTTCAAGGTCAAATCATTATTACATGGCAGAGCCAGGATCTCATTCAGATTGTTCCAGTGACCATAATAATGAATACATAATGCTTACATTTTTTCTAAATTAACTGTAGAATATGGTTTCTGTGTCACGAATTATATTTTCCCTTCAGCACCTGTGTTCTATAAGCAAATATTTGAATACTGTCATTTGGAGATTGGTGCTGATAAAACTAATATTTGCTTTTTTAAAAAAATTGTTATATGCTCCATTTATACCAAATGTCCAGCAAGGCAAATCCAAGAGATAGAAAGTACATTAGTAGTTGCTAGAGCCTGATGGGGAGGAAATGGGGTTTCACTGTTAAGCGCTACAGAAATTCTTTTCCTGGAGAGAAAAAAAATGTTCTAAAATTAGATAGTGGTGTTGATTGCACAATCTTATGGATATACCAAAAACTATGGAATTGCACATCTTAAAATGGTGGACTTCGTGAGTTGTGAATTATATCTCAAGCTATTTTTTTAAAAAATGAAATTGAAATTTTGTATATTGTTGTATCCTGAGCACTTAAACTCATTCATTGTAAAATATACATATAGATTCTTTTAGATTTCCTAAATTACAAAATCATCTTGTCTGTGTGGGACTTTCCAATACTTCCTTTCCTCTGTTTTGATTTCTTTTCTTTTACTTTCTATGACTTGCAGTAATATTTTGAAAAGATCTAGGGCTTCCTTGTCTTATTCTTAATTTCAAAGAGAAATATTTCAATTCTCACCATTGAATTTGATGTTTTCTATGTGTGTTTTACAAATTTATTTTAATAAATCAAGGAAGTCTCTATTCCTATTTGATAATGTTTTATATTATGAATTCATGCTGAATATTAGTAAATTATATCTATTCATGTTTTGAGATAACCATATAGACTTTATTCTCTTAATATAATGAATTATATCAATTGATTTTCAAATTTTATATCTATCTTTCAACTCCTGAATACTTTAACTTGTTTGTAGTATATTATTCTTTTCCTATATGGTAGAATTTTTTCTCATATAGGATTTTTTTTCAGCTATGTTAACAAGAAAGATTGGCCTGGGTTTTTCCTTTCCCATAATAGCCTTGTTAGGTTTTGATATTAAGGTTATACTGTACTCTTAAATGGCATTCAGAGTATTTCCTCTTCTATAATTATCTGAAAGACTCTTTTAGATGGATACTATTTTCTTCCTTAGATGTATGTGTGGAAGGATTGTAAACCCCGGAGCCAGGTTCTACCTACCCAAAGCAGCTGCTGTGCGGAGACCCCCAGGTGAAGCCACAGTCACCATGTCGGATCAGGAGGCAAAAATTCAACTGAGGATTTGGGGGATAAGAAAGAAGGAGAATGAATTAAATACAAAGTAATTGGACAGGATAGCAGTGAGATTCACTTCAAAGTGAAAAATGACAACACATCTCAAGAAACTCAAAGAATCACACTGTCAAAGACAGGGAGTTCCAATGAATTCACTCGGGTTTCTATTTGAAGGTCAGAGAATTGCTGATAATCATACTCCAAAAGAACTGGAAATGGAGGAAGAAGATGTGATTGAAGTTTATCAGGAACAAACCATTCAACGGTTTAGATATTCTTTTATTTTTTTATTTTCCCTTAATCATTTTTTATTAAAAAAAATAGTTCTTTTGTAATATGGTGTTCAAATGGAATTGAAAACTGGCACCCATCTCTTTAAAACATCTGGTAATTTGAATTCTAGCGCTCATTATTCATTATTGTTTGTTTTCATTGTGCTGAGTTTTTGGTGATCAAACCTTAGCTCCCTTCATATTGACCTCTCCTTTTAAAAAATTACACGTATTTACAGAGAGGCCACCTTTTTCAGGACTGTACATTTTCAGACTTTTGGTGGTAAATAAGACTGACCAATGTGACTGTCTATAATGACTTTCCAATTGGCCCTGAAGTTCTAGCATGTGACTGCTTCACTCCTGGACTCTGACTTTCAGTGAGAGATGGAAGTTTTTCAGAGAACTGAACTGTGGGAAAATGACCTTTCCTTAACCTGATGCTACTTTTAAAATCTGAGGGTCTGGACCAAAAGGAATATCAGCTTTGGAGTCAAGACAAACAGACATGGGGAGAGTAACAACTAACTCCAAAGATGGCTTCACTGAAGAGAAAACGTTTTAAGATTTAAAAAAAAATCTTGTCAGAAGATACTGGAAAAGTTCTAATTTTCGTTAGCAGTTAATAAGTTAGTTATTCATGCAGAACTGTATACAACAGAACACTGCTCCTTTTATTTTATTTGTACTTTTGGCCTGGGATATGGGTTTTAAATGGACATTGTCTGTACCAGCTTCATTAAAATAAACAATATTTGTAAAAACCTTTTAAAAAGATGTATGTGTGGAAGTATTCACTACAGAAGTTATCTGGGTCTGAAATTTTCTTGGTGGAAAACATCTTAAAGGATTTTAAATTTTTGATTTTTTTCTTTTATATTTAAAGAATAAATAAGAATTTTTAATTATTTGTGTTTCAATATTTATAAGATGCATATCATTAGAAATTCATATATTTTATTTAAAATTTGAAATTATTGACATAAAATTATTTTTAATATATTTTTAAATCTGTAGGTTTTGAGGAAATACTTCAATTTTTGTTCCTGCCATTTATTATTTGTTCATTTTCATTTTATCACAGGTCAGACTATGTATTTATTACTTTTATTATCATTTACTAAATAATCAACTTTAGTTTTGTTGATGTATTTTATTATATGTCTGTTTTCTATTTCATTAAATTCTGCTTGTAGATTTATGTCTCCTTGCCTCTAACTCATTTGGTATAGATTGTTTTCTGTTTCCATATTCTGAAGCTAGTTGCCTGGGTCATTGATTTTCAGTGTTTCTTCTATTCTAATATGTGTACTTCATGTTATAAATATCTCTCTAGGTATGATTCAGTTATAGTCCTCAAGCTTTTTTCTTCCAAATAATGTTTGATATGTAATTTTAATTACCCTTCACTCCAAACATTTTAAAATTTTTCATTGGACAAATTTGTTATTCAAATTCCAAACATTTTGTAATTATTTTTACTATTGATTCTTGCTTAATTACACTGTGACAAAGAAGTTACTCTATATTATTTCAGGGTTATTGGTTTTTTTTCGGGGCCAAGGACCAAACTTAGGACCTTGCATGTGCTATGCAAGTGCTTTGCCACTGAACTAAATTCTCAATCCCCTTATTTCAGTTTTTTTTTTAATTTGTTAAGATTTATTTTATAACCTAGAATCTATTCAATTTTAGTAAATGATTTGCATTCATTTTAAACAAATATGCAGAGTGCTGTCATTGTTCAGCATTTTAAATGTCACTGTAGGTCAAATTTACTCATGATTTTGTTCATTTAATTTGTATCCCTACTGATTTTTGTCTTTTTATCAGTTACAGAGAGAAGGGTGTTAACGATAATATAGAAAAATTGTTTATTTATCCTTGTAATTCTGGAAATTTTAAAAATTTTGTTTTGAGATCAAGTTAATAAATGCATAAAAATATTTAAATATTATAATGAAGTGACACTCCTTAACTCTTCTAATTCTGTTTGCTTTAAAGTTTATTTTATTATTAATATAATTCCAATGGCTTTATTTTGATTAGTCTTTCCATGTTATGATTTTTCTATATATTTACTTTCAATCTTCATGAATCTTCATCTTTCAGGTTTGTCTTTTTTTTAATTTTACTTTTTGGTATTGAGAATTGAACCTAGGGCCTTAGCATGTACATTCTCTACCACTGAGCTACCTCACTAGTCCCTCAGGTTTGTCTTTTGTAAGGAGCATATAGTTGGGCTTTTTTCCAGTCTAAAAATCTTTGATTTTAATTTGTTACACGTAGACTATTTGCATTACTGTGATTATTGATAGTAATAGGTATAAATTGATCATTGTATCAAGTTCCTTCTGTTTATCTCATATGATTCATATTAGTTTTCCTTCATATATAGGTGCTGGGAATTGAACCTAGGGGCAGTTTACCACTGAGTTACATCTCCAGTCCTTTTTTGGTAGCATCATTTATTCATTCAGCCAAGATTTGCTGAATTAAAGAATAACTTGAAATATGTTAAGTTCAATGGTCAGGTCAGATTATTGGGGAAAGTAGTTTGGAAAATGTCCTGCCAAAGTAGTGTTTTTGGATCACCAATGTGAAGCACTTTTTCATAACATGATGCAAATCATATCCAGTTTTGCTGCATAATTATCATAATAATAACATCCACATTAATTACAACAATTTTCTGTCCATGAAATTCACTTGATCATCTCAAAACTCTATGGAAAAAGGTAAGTTATAATTAATATAATTTTTAAAATAATATGAAGAAAATGATGCTTAGACAAAGAAAGACACTTGCATGATGTCAAATCTCAAGTAGCATATTATGTGTACATGAGTGTGTGTGTGTGTGTGTGTGTGAGTATGTGTGTGGTGTGCGCACACATGCACTTCAACCCCAAATCTAAGTTCAGTCCTTTTTTTTCTTTTTTTTTAATTTTATTTATTTTTTAGTTTTTTAGGTAGACACAATATCTTTATTTTACATTTATGTGGTCCTGAGGATCGAATCCAGTGCCTTGTGCATGCTAGGTGAGCACTCTACCACTGAGCCACAACCCCAGCCCAAGTTCAGTCCTTTTTGAGACAGTGTCTTGCTATGTTGCTGAGGCTGGCCTGGAAATTTCAATCCCCCTGCCTCAGTCTCCAGAGTCGCTAGGATTACAGGCATCCATCACCACTCCCAGATAGTTTTCTCTTTAGGATCATTTTAAAGCATGCATTCTTGGCCTATCAAATGCTAATACTTATACTTTAACAAGGCCATTATGGGAAAGGAAAAATCCAGGCCAATCTTTCTTGTTAACATAGCTGATAAAAAAAATCCTATAGGAGAAAAAATTCTACCATTTATGAAAAGAATAATATACTGAAAACAAGTTAAAGTATTCAAGAGTTGAAAGATAGAAATAACATTTGAAAATCAATTCATATAATTCATTATATTAAGAGAATAAAGTCTAACTATATGATTATCTCAAAACATGAATAGATATAATTTAGTATGTTCAGAATATATTCATAACAAACTATTATCAAATAGGAATAGAGACTTCTTTGATTTATTATAATTTACACACTCCCCAAATATTACATTTTAAATACTTTTAATCTCACCCTCTTAACTCATATTTTTGTCAAAATGGATTAGCAATATGATAATATTATTGTTTTATAAGTATTGATTTAAATTTATGTAGATATTTTTTTTAATTGTTTCATATCCCTTCCCTCTCCAATCTTCCATCTGAGATCATTTTCCTTTTATCTGAAAAGTGTTCTCTAGGATTTCCTTTACTTCATACCTGCTGGTGTCAAGCATTCTCACTTTTTGTTTATTTGTAAAAGTCTTTATTTCACCTTAATTTCTGAAGTGTATTATTGATGGTTATCAATGTCTAGGATGGCACTTTTTTTGGAAAACACAACCTATATTTGACTTTCTTCATGTTGCCATTGTTACTGTTGAGAAATCAGCAATCAGTCTAAATTGTTTCTTTCAAGGCATAATCTATTTTTTCTGGCTACTTTAAAATTTTCTATTTGTCTTTGATTCTCTACAAATGCACTACATTAGTACCCCCACCCCCATCTTCAGAGGACATGTTCCAAAACCCAGATCTAACACAGTAGGTAGTACCAAACCTCATAGTTTAATGTTTTTTCTATAATTTAACTAAGCACCTTACCATGTACAGTGGCCATAATGTTTGCTGTTGAGGTGCAACAGTAAAACTAGCATGAATTTCTTTTTCTTTCTCCAAAATTTCATAGAGAGAAGATTAATTCTTACCATAGATCTTAGCAACCTCAGTATATGATATTTTTTAAATACTTATTTTTTAGTTGAAGTTGGACACAATACCTTTATTTATTTATTTTTATGTGGTGGTGCTGAGGATCAAACCCAGGGCCTCTCATGTGCTAGGCGAGCGCTCTACCTCTGAGCCACAACCCTAGCCCAGCACATGATATTTTTACTTATTAAGTTGAGAACTCCTACCTTTTCACTTCAGGGAAGTACTTTATGTCTTCTCTTTGGCATGTCTGAATTGCAGTAATCACTACTTTTGTGCCTTGGGTTCACTATTAAGTAAAATAAGGATTACTTGAACACAGCACTGTGATACCATAACAGTAGATTTGATAAATGAGACTAAGTGACTCAGATGGATATAATATATAGCATGGATGTGCTGGAGAAAGGGATGGAGTGGGATAGCCTGAGATTTCATTGTGCTACTCAGAACAGCAGGCAATCTAAAACTTATTATTTCTGGAATATTCCATTTAATGTTTTTGAATTATGATTGACTGGAGGTAACTAAAAACAAAACCATAGGTAAGGGAAGATTGCTGTACTGTGCATTTGGTGTAAGTTTCTCTTTGGGATATGTTGGGACTCTTGGATCTATATATCAGCATCTTTCATTTGTTTTGAAAATTTTTCAGCCATAATATTTTTGGAGATTGCTTCTGAACAATTCCATTTATCTTTTTCTTATGAAAGTTCAGTTGAACATGTTCAATCTTATGTTTTTTTTTTCTTTTACATCTCATAACTTCCCTTCTATTAGTTCTCATCTTCTTTACTTTCTGTGCAGCTTTATGGGTAAGTTTCTTCTGAACACCATTTCTAGTTCTTTAATTTCAAGCTGCATAACTCCTGTTAAACCATCTATTTAGTTACTAATTTCAGCTAAGTTTTGTAAGTTGTTTACTAAAATAACTTCTCTTTGCTTATTTTTCAAATTTTCTGATTTTGAGTTCCCTGTTGAAATCTTCAAGATTAGATTTTGCATAACCAAATACTCTAAGCTTTATGGTTTAATAGTCATAATCAAGTAATTCAAATCTCATGGATCTGTTTGTGCTGCCTGTTGTCTCTACTACTTATTACTCATAATGTCTTTTTTCTTGTACCTCTGGTTATTTCTGATTTCTGGATATTATACTTGAGCAATTACTTACTGGATTAACTTTAGGTCTAGGATGATGGAATATTTTGTTTGCATTGGTCAGGGCCATAAGTGTGCTTACTGTCTGGAATCACTATAATAATCTATATTCATATCTTAAAGTTTACTAGTCAATCTAGATGATGTAAACCCAAGATACATGTCCAGCTTGGTGTCATATGTATGTAGTCCCAATTACTTGGGAGGTTGAGCCAGAATGATCACTTGAGCCTGGGAATTTGAAGCTAGCCTGCACAACATAGTGAGACCCTGTCTCAAAATAAAAAATAAAAATAAAAAGGGCTGGGGATGTAGCTTGGTTGTTAAGTGCTACTGGATTCAATCCCCAGTACCAAAACAAACAAACAAACAAAAACCTCCATCTGCTCCAATTTTTGTGCACTCAGAAAGCAGATTAAGCTGTGAGCCAATAGGTAAACAGCTACTTCTGAGACAGATTTCTGAGTAAATCACCATGTACCAGCATAGAGACCTGTAATGCAGGATAAGATCACATTTGATCTGCTACATCTGACCACCTTTCTGATGAGCTAACTCTTTCTACAGAGAGAGTGGGGAGGGACAACAAGAAGGAAGAGGAGGAGGAGAGATGGGTACAAGGTAGCCTTTGTTAAAGGCCACATGAGGGTGTAGACCCTATGTGCAGTAGGCACTGAGAAGAGAAAGATCACTTCCAGCTGGGGGGTTTCAAAGGACGAATGAAAGAGGATGAATACCAGACCTCTAATAATGAGAAGGACCAGGATCTGGGAAGAATAAGAGAGCAGGTAGCAGGAAGAAAATGGCATGTAAGGACAATAAGAAACAAATATAGTGTGCTTGGGTCACAAGTAGTGAAAGCAGAGAAGTACATGACTAGTACATGAATGTGTGTCCTGGGGCACAATTCTGATGATGCTTAATGTTAGGATTAAGAGAATAAGTTTTGCTCTGTAAGTGATGGGCTTGCCATTCAGGGCCTTCGAGCAGGATAATAACATGTTGAAACTGGGGGAGAGTCAAGTTTAACTTGATGGTAATATACAAAATTTATTGAAATGGAAGTGGGTAGGTAAGGAAGCAGGAAAACTAAAGAAGGAACTATTATAGAGTTCAGACATGAGATTATGAGGTTTTAAGGTAGTTATAGATTAAGGAGATACCCTGAAGCAAGAAGGGGACTTGTTGACTGGGAGAGAAAAATCAGATGATACTTTGATTTCAAGTTGACATTACCTGATCCTTTTGTAAAGATAGGCAAAGTTAATTAATGTCAGGTTGGGATTTGTAGTCAAAACAGGCTAGTTGCTCCCTCCCTCTTTCTATATCCTGACCATCTTCTGGGGCTTAGGTCAAGGTCCATTTCCTTTTTTTTTTTTTTTTAAGAGAGATAGAGAGAGAATTTTTTAATATTTATTTTTTAGTTTTCGGTGGACACAACATCTTTATTTTATTTTTATGTGGTGCTGAGGATCAAACCCAGCGCCCGCACATGCCAGGCAAGCACGCTACTGCTTGAGCCACATCCCCAGCCCCCATTTCCTTTTGAAAGCTTTCTCTGTATATTTCAGACCAATATCACCATTGTCTTCTTTGAGCCCCTGCTGACCCAAGATTACATCCTTCCCTTTAGCCCTTTCCACAGATGGCCTCATGTAAAGAAATTTTCTGCCTACTGAGAGAGCATATCTTCCAACAAGGTTGTGCCCTTTCCATTTAGGGATGCAAGGAAGTGCTAGGCATCCTTAGGCTCCTGAAGAAATAAATATTAACTCATCACCCAACAGAGAAAGAAATTGAGAGAATGGGAGATAACAGAGGAACATAGAGACAGCCTCATTCTATGACTGGCACTATCCAGCTTGTGTAAACTTAAACTCTTAAACAGGATAGGGAGATAGCTTAGTGTGCTCAAGGCCTGGGGTTCCATCCCCAGAACTGCCAATAAAATAATAATAATAATTTAAAAAATTCTTAACTGTGAATAAACACTGAGCCTCAGGTTCCTAATTGATTCAATGAGGCAATGAATCCTTACTTCACAGATTGGTGAGAGGGCACCTTATTACCCCACTGACCTATATAAAGCAGCTGTCTCCATTCAAGACACTTAGCAAGCAGTCAGTAATGGTGAATGTCCCAGAGGTCTCCAGAGGAAAAGTACTGTTTCTTTGTGATTGGTCTTTGTGCCTCCCCCATCCTCACATACTCTGGTGGATGTATAAGAAATCCTTATGACTGCATTTTATTGAGGGCCCAAGATGTATTATTATTTTCATGTGTTTCAGATGTGGAGGCAACACAATGGAAGTGACTTACTCAAGGACACAAAGTAGTGATTTTTTTTCCTCTGGAAACTCAAAGGGATCTCCTGATTCCAGTATTTGGTCCAAATAGAAGCAGCATCCACAGTAACTTGTATTTCTGTTTCTCATATACCTACGCTTCCCAGATGTTCATCTAGAAGGTAACATAATGGGGCAGAAGAGTCATTGATAGTGCAGTGTGTTTTTCTCCTATCCAATCATCTGTTGATCTGATGTCACTGAAGCTCATATTATATATATTAGTTCCTCTTACTACAAAATTATATCTTTTTTTTGAGAGAGAATTTTAATATTTATTTTTTAGTTTTTTCGGCGGACACAACATCTTTGTATGTGGTGCTGGGATCGAACCCGGGCCGCATGCATGCCAGGAGAGCGCGCTACCGCTTGAGCCACATCCCCAGCCCCCAAAATTATATCTTTAATGGGAGTTCGAGATGAGGTTCCAAACAACATTTTTTAAAGATCTACTTGCTATATGTTGAACACTTTTATGAGCATTTTTGTTTAGAATTCACAATAATCCTCTGATGCTGATAATGTTATTCCAACTTTCCAGATAAGAAAACTAAGGCTCATGGAGTTTTAGGAACTTTTCCAAGTTCACACAACCAATAAGTTGCAAAGCTGGTATTTTAGTTCTTGACCTCCACAGTAAATAATGAGACTGGCTGTCAAAGTGTATGTAATATGGTAACCATATGATGTGATGCACATAAAATAACAACAAAACCTTTTGATGATGATGATAACAAAGATGAATTATCTCCTTAGGTTTAGGGTCCTGGGCTATGAAGTTAGAGCAAAATGTCAATGTACTGAATAGGCCAGTTTTTTGGCACTATATTGAAATGCTACCTTATCCACATATTAAAAGTGCATTAAAACCTAGGAGTGTAGAAGAGCATTCTTATCTTCTACTAGAAGATAAACCAGTACCACACTGTTTTAATTATTTATTATTAGAAGCTCTCACGTGTTAAGATGGGTAGATAGAATTCACAGCTTTGTAAGACTGAGTCATCCCATCTGGAAATCTGGCCTCCTAATTGTCTAAACATCCAAAAGACATATTTCTTATCAATTATCTCAACAAAATTCAAAATTTACTTTAGATCTTCAATAATGACTAAAAATTGATTTGAATATAATCAAACTAAGGACAGGGACCCTTTTTAACCTGACGTATAGAATAGCTTCTGAATGAGAGATAATGTATTACCAATAGTTGCTTCAAGAGCTGTAATAAAGATGGAACAGGAAAAGGTATGGAGACAATATGATATAAAATATTTTAGAAAAATGAATATATTAGAGGACAGTAAGACTTGAGATACTAAAACCAGAAAGGGACCTGACACTATGGGCCAAGAAAGAGGAGTTGGCTGTCTGAAAGTGCACAGTAAGAGTAGAAATGGGGGAGAACGAAAAGGATTTGTAAGAGTATAATTATGTGCCACATAATGATATTTTGATAGATGATGGACTTCATATATAATAGTGATTCCATAAGATTATGTCACCTAATGACACTGTAGTTATCCTATTTTATATAAATACCTTATATGATGTTTGCACAATGCCAAAATTGCCAATTGATACAAATCTCAGAATGTATGCCCATTATCAAGTAACATGTGACTGTACTTGGTCACAGGGAGAAAAAGGGAATCAGGGATGATTCCCAGACTTTTGCATGGGCAACTGTGTGGTTTCTGCGACCATCAACTAAGATAAAGGAAAGAAGAGAGGGAGATTGTGTGGGAAGAAAGGAAATGAAAGATGATGAAATCACTTGGGGACATTGAATTTGAGGTATTCCAGGGATATCTGAGTGGATATGTCTAATAGTTATTTAAAATGTATCTGAATCAAGTTGACTCTAAAGTTCAGACGGAAAAGTAAATATGCAAGAACATATAGGGAAAATCTGAAAAAGAAAAATTATTGGGGGTAGTAGCTCTTCCAGATATGTGAACTTAATATAATCATCTATAATTCAAACTGGTAGTATGAATATCAAACACACCAATGCAATAGAATAAAAAGCCCAGAAAGTTTCCCAAATACATATGAAAATTTAGCATGTAATAAAGGTAGCATCTCAAATCACAGGGGCAAAGATGGACTTTTAAATAAATGATGCAGGAACAACTGAGAAACTAGTTAAAAAAAAAAAAAACATTGGCCTTGTGGAGTGGAGATCCATACCTCATACATACACAAGTATAAACTCTAAATATAAACAAAACAATATGCATATGAGAAGAAAACACAGGTTAATACTTCTCTGACCATAAATAGGAAAATATTTCTTAATTATGAATGAAAGCGTAGAGGTGAGAAACGCTTGATATATTTGACTACATTTTTCAATGCACGGCAGAAAATGCCATAAGCAAAGCCAAAGCACAGCTGACAAACTAGAAGGTAATATTTGCAACATATACAACAGGTTTAATAAAGTTAATGTATAAATTCCCACTAGAAAAATATGGAAAAGCCCTGAATAGACAATGCACACAGAAAGATATTTAAATTGCCCTTGAACATAGAGAAAGGCAAAAGGAAAAGCCATTGAGATACTACTTCTCAACTATGATATTAGTGAATACTTAAACGTATTTCATATGGTATGTTAGAAAGGGTATCAGTAAACACTATTATTTTTGGTGAGAAAGGAAAAATAAATCTGAGGTTTGGGGAGAAAATATGGAGATGCAAATTTGGGAGTTCAGTTTTTAGAGGCAAACGAATGAGAACACCCAGCTAGAGAGAACTTGAGGAGAAAGGAGGCCCAGGACAGAACCCTAGGGAACGCTGCAGTTCAGGGTGGCAGCTCAGCTTCCCAGAGAAACCACCGGGCTCTAGAATCAGGCAGAGCTGGTTTTGAAAACCAGTTGTTGGGGTTCAGGAGCTGAGCGCTCTCAACAAAATACGCTCTCTGATCAGCTGTCACAACTTTAATGGGCATCTGAGAGGTATGCTGTACGACGATGTGGTGAGATGCACCAGGTAAAGCACCTGGAGTTAAGAAGTCTTCCCTCCCCCCACCCTATTTCCAACATACATTCCCCACTGTCCGCATCTTCTCAGCCCCTCAGGGATGGGGGGTGGTGAGGTGGGTCAGGCAGGAGGGGGGGCGAGCTCGGGTGACGCGACGTTCACGTGACCGGCCGGGCGCAGACGTGGGCACCAGCCCCCGCGCCCGCCCGCCCGCCCTGCGGTCCGGTCCCGGTGCCCGCGCGGAACCAGCTCCCTGAGCTGCGCTGGGCGGCGGGCGAGCAGCGAGCGGGCTTCTTCGAGCCCGAGGAGGCGCAGGCCTGTCCTGGGTCCTCGCAGGTCAGTAAACAGGCGGGCACTGCCAGCGGACCCGGGACAGGGGTGGAGGTGGGTGGCAGGATCCCGCAGCAGCGGGCAGGGGGCTGGGGAAGGGATCTGCGATATCGGTGAGAAGAGGGGTGCAGAGCAGTTGGGGAGGGTGGGCCCTCGTAGTGGCCCGGCTGCTTTCTGGACCCCCATCCCTCCATCCATTTTAGAGCAAACCATGGTGGGTGCGCGTCCCCGCAGTGCGGCAGTAAAACGTAGACGCATTCTGGGGATAACCCCTTCTCACGCTCTGCGCCTGCGAACACAAATGAATGACTTGAGCGAAAGGGGAGTGGGTTGGACAGGTCGCCTCTGGGAAGGGGAACACGCAGACCCAAACGTAGTTTGGAAAGCATCCTGGTTTGGTGCCCAAGGCCTGAAAAGAAATGGCGGCTGGGGTGCGGGAGAGGGTAGCAGAGGAAAAGGTTGAGTGAAGTGGGCCTGGATTCAGGAAAGAGTCTTGAGTCCCTGTCAGTCCTGAGAGCGCCTCTCCCGCCCCCGCATCCTGTCTGTAGGTCTGCGCTTCTGTTGTTCCCAGTGCTCTGCAGGGCCTGAAGAGAGGAGCAACCCGCCCAGGATCCCTGCAGGTCAGTGGGGAGAGGGGGAGGGAGGAGGGAGCATGGACAGGGACCCAGAGGGGTGAGAGTGCAGAGGACAAGGCCCCCGGGCAGACTGTGGTGCCTCACCGCCCACCCCCACCGCATGGGTTACACGCACCTCGCCACGCTGAAGCGGCATGGAGAAGGTGACAGGAATGGTTGGCTCTCTGTCAGGGATGAGTGTGGGGTAAGGGATCTGCAGAGGCACACTCGGAGGGCCGGATCAGCTTAGGGCAACCCTCTCAAGGGCGAGATGCAATACTCTGTGGGCCTTCAGTCTCCCATGTCTCCTTTTTGTTTCCTCTTCTCTGCATCCCTACCCCCCACGACAGAAGGAGGGGAAATCTCGACATGGAAAAACCCTACCGCGAAAATGAAGGAAAACTGGAAAACGAGGAAAAGCCAGAAGACGAAGTAGAGCCTGAAGATGAAAGAAAGTCAGATGAAGAAGAAAAGCCAGACGAGGAGGGGAAGCCAGCAAGGGAGGGAAAGCTAGAGGATGAGGGAGAGCCAGAGGAGAAGGGACAATCGAAAGATGGGGGCAAGGCAGAAAAGCAGGGCAAGTCGGAAGGTCAGAGCAAGCCACCAGGGGAGGGCAAGCCAGAATCCCAGGCAAAGCCAGCCAGCGAGCCGCGGGCCGCCGAAAAGCGCCCCGCTGAAGATTATGTGCCCCGGAAAGCCAAAAGAAAAACGGACAGGGGCACCGACGATTCCCCCAAGGACTCTCAGGAGGACTTACAGGACAGGCATTTGAGCAGTGAGGAGATGATGAGAGAATGTGCAGATGTGTCAAGGGCTCAGGAAGAGCTAAGGAAAAAACAACAGAAAATGGGTAGTTTTCACTGGATGCAAAGAGATGCTCAGGATGCCTTCAACCCAAGGGGCCAGCGGGGTGTCAGGGGAGTGAGGGGCGGAGGTAGGGGCCAAAGGGGCTTACACGATATTCCCTACCTTTAATGCCTTTGGTCATGGATTCAGACTTCTCTGATGAGATATTGCCGGCCCTGCTTTCCCTGGTAGATACTTGCCAGGTCCTGTGCTTTAACCTTAAGCTGATATTTTGCTTTAGGTGTCACTCTTGTTACCAGCAGCCTTTTGACCCAACTACAGCGCTCTTTTAGTACAGGATTTTCACCCATGTGCATGTCCATTGTATAATAACAATAAAAAGTTTGCAAAACCACATATACAGTGTCAGTCCATTTTTATAAAAGTGTAAATATGTTTGCATAATGCATTTGTGCTCAGAGAAAACTCTGCAAGTGTGTACACTAAAAAGTAGGCAATAGTGACTTCCAAGGTGACCAAGAATAGACATTACCTGTTAGTCTTACCACCTGAGGATTAGGTAACTTCATGCCATTCCTTTGCTGGTGTGCCCAAAGTGGGTCTTCCCTAGGTGGTCCCAGGTCAGTAGTCACCGTTGCTCCTTCTCCTGGGTCCTCTACCATCTTATTGCTGCCTAGTGTGTGGTGCTTTTCCTTTTATCTTTCCTTTCTTTTTGCTCACTCACATTTACTTTTCCCTAACTTATATGGATTATATTTTCCATATAATATTTTTAAAAACCAAAATCAGAAAGCAATATGTGATAATTGACTGAATTATTGAAGAACATTATGAGGGCAATAAAGATATTTAAAATTCTTGCTATCAGAATGTAAAACAAATAAAGTTAACAATACCTCTGGGATTCAGAACTAAAATCAGTCTGGCACTTATAACAGGGTTATTCTTGCTATAAGAGTTAGTCTTATCATCTGTGAAATGGGGATAACTACTTGCTTCACAGGACTGCACAGTGCATCAGATGGCATGATAAATATGTGATATGTTTTGAGCTAGCTCCCTTGCAGTAGCAGGACCCTGGAACTTATTATACACTGAAGTGGGAGTTGAAGGTAGTTCTTACCCATGCCCAGGAAGAACTCCAAGATTGGAGAAGGCGTGTCATTCTTCTCTGGATACAACCATATCTGGGCAGTCCCATCATGCTATGACCTATAACTGTACTCCCTCCTGACAACCTCTTCTATAATGGAGTCCTCATGGTGACAAGGTCCAACTGATTCTCTACAGTCCCCAAAGAGCTAAAACCCCTATTTGACCCCCAAAGGAATACACATAAAGGCCCTCTCCTAATGCATATTTTGGAACATTCTGCATGTCAGACTTTTGGATTAGGGGTGCTCAACAGGTAAATCCTATGTAAATATTCCAAAATCCAAAAAAAACTTTGAAGTCTGAAATATTTCTGGCCTCAAGCCTTTCTGTTAAGGGATACTCAACCTTTGGTAACATGTGTTTTCCTTAGTGGAACACCCTGTTATGCCATGAAATTTTTCAATCAAATGTTACTAAAATTTATCAAAAATAAAATTCAGGAGCTGGGGTTGTAGCTCAGTGGTAGAGCACTTGTCTAGCACATGTGGGGCCCTGGGTTCAATCCTCAGCACCACATAAAAATAAATAAATAAAATAAAGGTATCATGTCCATCTACAACTACAAAACTATTTTAAAAAATAGATTCAAAGTTATATCTCTGGGCTCAGCTTGCAAAATAGTTAAGCCAGCCTTGTGCTCTAATTTTTTAAAGTTTGTTTCAATTAATTTTTCAAGGACAAGACTTGCCCATAGAATCCTGGAGTAACAAAGGTTTAGAGTCCAGGGTCCAGGAAGGAGAGACACCTCTGCTAATGTATTTTCCCAGACTCTTTGGAAAGAATTGTCAGTGGAGTCTGCTCTGCAAAAGCAGTGTGAAAGAGATCAGGCTCATCCTCCCTGCCTTGTTCAGGCACCAGTGCACTTCATTTTCCCATTCAGAAGCTACCTGAATGGTGGTCAAGAAGCAGGGGCCCAGGGCAACTCCCTCATGGTTTAATGTCCTGACCAAGATTCTATTTGTTTTTACTCATTGGAAGAGTCTTGAGATCTAAATGCTAGCAGGCCACATCATTCCCCTCTAACTAGCCATATCTGCTTATTCAGATACTGCAGAACAAACTCTCAATAATTGAGAGGGGAAAAAAATGACCATCTCTGTAGTGTCTGTCAGCCTCTTCCCACATCCCACTAGGCCAGGGTTTGTTCCATGGGCCCATGTATGAAGTGACCATAGGAAGTAAGAATAGTGCTATGAAAGAAGTCAATAATATCGACTTCCCTCACCAACCTAATCTAACTATTGTTACAGCCGAGTTTGGAATCTGTCAAAAGCAGAAACCAGTGATGAGTCTCAGATATTGTAGCATTTCCAGAAGGAAGGTTGATAACAGTGGGCTTCTTCCACCAGGGAGAGGCAATACCTGATCCTTAAATGGAAGCAATTGTACTTTTTACAGTTTTATTGAGGTATAATTCACATACCATAAATTTGTGTGCTTTTAAAGCATACAATTTAATGGCATTTAGTATATCCAGAGTTGTGTATCCATAGCCACTATCTAATTTTTATAACATCCTCATCATCCAAAAAAAAAGAAACCCTTTATACATTAGCAAACATTATACATTCCCCTTTTTTTCTCCATCCCTCAACCCAACTTTCTGGCAACCACTAATTTGTCTCCATGGTTGAATATTGTTGACATTTAATATAAATGTTATTATATAATATATGGGTTTGGTGAGGGTACTGGAGCTTGAAGCTGGGGCATTCTACCACTGAGACACATTTCTAGCCCTTTTTGCTGTTTATGTTGAAACAGGGTCTTGCTAAATTGCTGAGTCTATCCTTGAATTTGTGATCCTCCTGCCTCAGCTTCTCAAGTGACTGGGATTACAGGAGTGTGCCACTTCCTCTATCTCAATATGTGGGATTTGTGACTAGTTTATTTCATATAGCTTGTATTTTGAAAGTTCATACATGTTGTAGGATGCATTAGTACTCCATTACTATCTTACCATCTAATAATATTCAATTAAATGGCAAACCACATTTTTAAAATTCATTTAATTGGTCACAATATTTGAGTTCTTTTCACCTTTGGCTACTATAGATAATGTTGCTATGGATATTTATGTAAAATTTTGTGTTTCAACACTGTTTTCAATTCTTTGGAGAATATTCTTAGGAGTAAAATTGCTGGGTCATATGATAATTATATGCTTAATATTTTGAAAAACTGCCCAACTATTTTCCAAGGGAAATTTATCATTTTGCACTTACACCTACAGCACATGAGGGTTACAATTTCCCCAAATTCGCTATTTTCTGCCTTTATTTTATTCATTCTAATGGGTGTGGATCTTCCTGTCATCTGATTTGCATTCCCATAATTGCTAATAATTTAAATATCTTTATTGGCATGGGGACCATTTGTATATCTTCTTCTTCAGAGAATTGTCTAAATAAACCTTTTGCCCTTGTTTAAGTTGGGTTTATTTTTTCTTTTGTTGTTCACTTGTAAGAGAACTTTATATATTCTAGGGTCAATTCCCTTATCATGTAAATGATTTGCAAATGTTTTCTGCCATTATGTGGATTGTCTTTTAAATCTTTGTATGATGTACTTTGAAGTACAAAATTTTTTTAACTAAGTCCAATTTATTTGTTTCATCTTTCTTCTTTTTAAAACAGATATTTTTAGTTGTAGATGGACACAATACCTTTTTTATTTATTTATATTTATGTTGTGCTGAGGATTGAACCCAGTACCTCACACATGCTAGGCAAGGACTCTGCCATTGAGGTACAATCCCAGCCCCTTCTATGCTTTTGATGGCTTATTTAAGGAAACATTGTCTAACCCATGGTGGTGAATATTTACTCCTATGATTTTTTTGACATTTATTTTTTAGTTGTAGTTGGACATAATACCATTTATTTATTTATTTATTTGGTGCTGAGGATTGAACCCAGGGCCTTGCACGTGCTAGGCGAATGCTCTCCTACTGAAGCACAACCTCAGCCCCAACTCCTATGTTTTCTTCTGACTTTTAAAAAATATTTATTTTTTAGTTATAGGTGAACACATATCTTTATTTTATTTTTATGTGGTGCTGAGGATCGAACCCAGTGCCTCACGCATACTAGGCTAGTGCTCTACCTCTGAGCCACAACCCCAGCCCCTTCTTCTGATTTTTATAGTTTCATTCCTTACACTTAGATATTTGATTCATTTTGAGTTTTCATATGATGTAAGATAGGGGATTTTGTTGTTGTTGTTGTTGTTTTTCTTTTTCTTTTTTTAGGGAACAGGGTTTTTATTTATTTATTTTTCAAGAAATTTTTTTTTACTTTTAAAAAAAATTGTTCTAATTAGTTATACATGACAACAGAATGCACTTTGTAGGATAAGGGTTTATGCTCATTCTTTTGCATGAAGATATCCAGTTGTACCTTTTCTTGAAAAACAGTTATTTTGGTATTGAATGATTTTTGGAACATTTCTCAAAAGTCCATTGACCATAAATGTGAGGGTTTAGTTCTATACATTCAATTGTTTTACTTATATATATATATATGTCTGTCTTCTGCCAATAGCATACTTCCTTGATTACTATAGCTTTGCAGGAAGTTTAGAAAAAGAGAAATGTGAGGCCTCCGAATTTCTTCTCCTTTTTCAGGATCGTTTTGCCTGGTTTGGGTACCTTGCAAGTCCACATGAATTTTGGGATAACCTTGTCAATTTCTGCAAAGAAGTCTGCTGAAATTTTGAAAGGGCTTGCTGTGAATCTGTAAATCAATTTGAGGATTACTGCTACTTTAACAATATTGTCTCCTAATACACAAATATAGCGTGTCTTTACATATATTTAGGAATTTAATTTCATTTTTTTTTAGTTTTCAGTGTATAATTCATGAACTTATTCAGTTAACTTTATTCCTAAACATTTTTTTCTTTTTGTTTTATAGTACTGGGGATTAAACTTGAGGCCTTGCACATGCTAGGCAAGCACTCTACCATTGAGCTACACCTAAGTCCATTTTATTCTTTTTTTTTAATGCTATGTAAATGAAATAACTTTTTTATTTCATTTTCAGTTGATTTATTGCTAGTGTATAGGAATATGATTCATATAGACAGATACAGTTTTGCATGCCTATAATCCCAGCTACTTGGGAAACTGAGACAGGAGGATTGCAAGTTCAAGGCCAGCCTTGGCAACTGAGTGAGTCCCTGTCTCAAAATTTTTAAAAAAAGTAAAAAATGCTGGGTATGTAGTTCAGTAGTAGAACACTCCTGGGTTCAATCCCTAGTACTGAAAAAAAAAGAAATACAATTCATTTTATATATTGATATTATACTCTGCAACCTTACTGAACACATTTATTTGGAGGTGTGGATACCTTAGGAATACTATTTACAAGATTAGTTTATTGGGCTGGAGAGGTAGCCCCGTGGTAGAGTTCTCGTGTAGTGTGTGTGAGGCCCCAGGTTTTTTCCCCTAGCACCATTTTTTTAAAAAGAAAGATAGTTTTATCTATGAATGAAGATAAATTTACTTCTTCATTTCAATCTAGATGACTTTTGCTTGTTTCTCTTGCCTAATTGCACAAGATAAAATCTCCAGTATAATACTGACTAAAAATATTAAGATTAAATATTCTTGTGTTGTTCCTGATCTTAGTAAAATACAGTAATGAGTCTTTAACCATGAGGTGTATTGTAACCTATTGCTTACACTTGTATATGTTCTTATCAGATCAAGGAAGTTTCATTTTGTCAAGTGTGTTTTCTGGGTCTGGTATGATCATGTGATTTTCCCTTTGTTTTATTAAAATGACATTTTAAATTAACTGATTTTCAGATGTTGAATTAGATTTGTATTCCTAGGATGAATTTCATTTCATCATTCTTAGGATGAATTTCATTTGGTTCTTTATATATTATGCTGGATTAATCACCATATTTAGTATTTTGTTAGCATTTTGTTGAGGATTTTTGTTTCTATATCCATAAGGGTTATTGATCTACAGTTTATTTTTCTTAAGATGGTTTTTTCTGGTTAAGTATTGGGATAATGTACATGTCATAAAATGAATTAGGAAGTATTTTCTCCAACTATTTTTGTAAGAGATTTTGAAGGATAGTTATTTTTTTAGGGTTTTCTAGAATAAATGAAGTTATCTGGGCATGGAAATTTCTTTGTGGGAATTTTTTATTACTATTTCAATCTCTTTAATTGTTATAGGTTGTGTTAATCAGTTTTTCATTACTTTGATCAAAATATCTGATAAGAACAACTTATAGGAATAAAAGTTTTATTTTGGCTTACAGTTTCAGCAGTCTCTGTTTGTTCATGGTCATTTGGCTGTAAGGCAGAAAAAAAAAACATGACAGTGGAAGGGGAAAGCTGTTCAGTTCACAGCAGATAAGAAGGAGAGAGAGGTGAAGGGCTTGGGGACTAGATAAACCCTTACAGTGCAAGTCCTCAGTGACCTACTTCCTCCAACTAGGTCCTAACTCCCAGTAGTCCATTCAGCTATTAATAGATTTATTCAGCAAAAGGATTAATCCTCTGATGAAGTCAGAGCCCTAATCATTGCCTAAAAGCCCCAGCTCTGAAAAATGCTGTATTGGGGACCATGCCTCCAACACATGAGCTTTTATGGGCATTCCAGATGCCAACCAAAACAGAGATCTATTCAAATTTTCTAATTGTTCCTGAGTTGGTTTCAATACACTGTATCTTTTTTAGAAAATGTCTATTTCATCTAGGATATCTAATTTATTGCCATATGGTTGTTCACAGTATTCTATTATAGTACTCTTCTTCTCTGTAAAGTCAGTAGTTATGCCCCCAATTTCATTCTTGATTTTGATAATGTGGGTCTTCTTGTTCTTTATTTCTTTCTCTCTTTCTTTCTTTCTTACTCTTACTTTCTTTATTCTTTTTCATTTTTTTAAGGTGCTGGAGGTCAAACCCAGGGCCTCACACCCACAAGGTAAATGCTCTACCACTAAGCTATATCCCCAGCCCTCTGCTTTTTCTTGATGAATGTAAGCTAGCAGTTGATCAATTTTGTTGGTTTTTGAAAAACAAATTTGGTTTCATTTTCTGTGTTGTTTTTCTATTCTCATTTATTCATGCTCTAATCTTTGTGACTTCCTTTGGGTTTGGGGTGTTCTGTTTTTCCCAGTAACTCTGTTAAGCCATGAAACAAGTCTCAAAATATTTAGAAGGATCAAATTAATATAAAATATGTTCTAAGACTAAAATGGCATGAAATTAGAAATCAATAACATAAGGAAAATTGGGAAATTTGAGAATATGTGGACAATAAAAACACTTCTAAATAACCAATCGGTCAAAGAATAAACAGAGGAGAAACTACATACTATTACATAATAATTTGAGTTCAAAGAAAATGAAAACATACCAAAGTTTACTGGATGTAACTAAAACAGAATTTAGAGGAAAATTCATAGCTGGAGACACCTATAAAAAGAAGAAAGAATTTGTTTAATAACCTAATATTCCACCTTTAAAAAACTATGAAAAGAATAGAGAACTAAAAACAAAGCAAGTAGAAGAAAGAAAATAAAATAGATGAGAGTGGAAATTAATGAAATAAAGAATACAAAAACAGTAGAGAAAAAAAAATGAAGCCAAAATTTTGTTCTTTGAAAAGGTCAACAAAACAATGAGTCATTAACTGTATTGATGAATAAAAAAAAATAGGAAAACATGAGAAGATTCAAGTTAGTAAAATCAGGACTGAAAGAGGAGACATTACTACCACACTTACAGAGAGAGAAAGGATTATGGGAGCATACTACTAACAATTGTATAACAATGAATCAGATAGCCTAGATGAATTGGACAAATTCCTAGGAAGACAAACTACCAAAAGTGACACAAGAAGAAATAGAACTTTTGGATAGACCAGTAACAAGTAAAGAGATTGAATTAGTAATTTTTAAAATCCTACAAAGATAATCCCAGGCCCAGAGGAAGGAATACTCCCCAATGAATATGAGACTAGGAGCACTCTTATATCAAAACAGGACTAGACATAACAAAAAAACTATAGCTTGATATCATTTATGAATATAGATACAAAAACTCCTCAAGAAATTACTAGCAAAATGAGTTACCAGCATGTAAAAAGAATATTCAGTGACCAAATGGAATTTATCTCAGGAAAGCAAGCTTGGTATAGCACATAAAAATCAGTCAATATAAAACCATATTAATAGAATAAAGGCCCAAAACTATTTCAGTAGATGCAGGAAAATATTTTGACTAAATCCAGCACCCTTGCATGATAAAAAAAAAAACAAAAAAAACCCTACAACACAACAGGAATACAAGGTGTCATGGTTTGGATATGAGATACCTCCTGAAAAGCTCATTTGGCAATGCAGGAATTTTCAGAAGTGAAATGAATGGATTATAAAAGTGAAATAAATTTTCAGAAGTGAAATGAATGGATTATAAAAGCTATAATCTAATTGGTGGATTAATACATTGTATGGATTAATAATCTGAGTGGATTACTGGGTGGTAACTGTAGGCAAGTGGGAATGGCTGGAAGAAGTAGGTCATTAGAGGTGTGCCTTTGGGGATTATATTTTGTCCCTGGCTCCTTGTGCGCTCTCTCTCTCTCTCTCTCTCTCTCTCTCTCTCTCTCTCTCTCTCTCTCTCCTTCCTGGCTGCCATGAACTGACAGGTTTCCTGCACCATGCCGTTTTACCTTGGTGTTCTGTCTCACCTCAAGTCCAGAGCAATGGAGTCATTGGAACATGGACTGAGACCTCTGAAACCATGAGCCAAAATAAACTTTTCCACCTCTATGTTGTTCTTGTCAGGTATTTTGGTCACAGTGATGGAAAGTGGACTAATAAACAAAAGAGCCTCCACAACTTGATGAAGGACATCTATGAAAAATAAGCAAGTTAATCATACTTCACAGTGTAATAAAGAAAAACTCCTCCCTAAGAACAAGAACATGACAAAGAAGTCTCTCACTGTTTCTACTCAACTCTGTATTGGATTATTCTAGCCAGGGCAATTAGGCTTAAAAAAAATAATTAAGTAAATAAATAAAGCATCCAAATAGGAAAGGAAAAATTAAAAGTGTTTCTATTTTTAAATAATAATCTTGCTAGGTGTAGTGGTACATAACTATAATCCCAACTACTTGGGAAGATGAGAAGGATCTCAAGTTTAAGACTAGCCTGGGAAATTTAGCAAGACTCTGCTTCAAAGATAAAAATAAAAAGGACTGGGAAGGTAATTTAATGGTAGAGAGCTCCTGGGTTCAATCCCCAGTACCACTAAAACAGAAAAAAAATCCCTGAAATCAAAAAAGTGATAGCTAAAACTTTAAAACTCAGAAGAAAACATAGGCATATATATATTTCTTCTTGATGAGGTCAAATGTATCTTGTCTTTTTTCATATATGCATTTGTTTTCAACATGAATAAAAAATGCTTAACGCAAGGTCATATATATAATTATATATATGCTTAACCCAAGGTTAAGCATATATATAATTATATATGCTTAACCCAAGGTTAAGCATATATAATTAATTGCATACATTAAAAATAATAACAACGGATTCATAACATACATGGAAGTAAAATATACAATGATAGAAAAAAGATGGGAGGGAGAATGCACAATTATAAGGTTCTTCCTTTACCCATGAAGTCATATTTTATTTGATGGTAGAATGTGATAACCTAGGATATATATTACAAACTCCAGATTCATGGGTCAGAGATTTTTATGGGTGGGGAGCAGGTGTAAAACAGAGAGCTGGAAACCTCTTTCCAATGAAAATCATTTCACTTACAACAGAATATGGAGATCAAACATAAGAGAGCTCTCAAAAATAGTAAAGATTTTGATATGTGGTGTAATGAAAATATATATTTGTTCTGTGTCCCCAGTTCCTGGCACAGAACACCTAAAACCCTTGGAATTTCCTGAAATATGTTGCCTTTTGTTATTCATATGAGACAAATTTGACAATACCTGAATTTCCACTAATGAGGTGACTCAATGTGGAACCCCTAGATAACTTCAGAACAGGGACTGGTCACCAGAAAAACTAAACAGATGATTAGGGAGTTGGAACTTTAACCCTGCCCCCCATCAAAGAAGGAACAAGAGTTGGATATGTAGTTTAATCACTAGTGGCTAATGATGTAGTCAATCATTCCTCTATTAAAACCACAAAATGAATTCACTCAGGAGTTTCTGTGTTAGTAAACACATTTAAATGATGGACAGACAGAGTACTCATAAATAGCATGGAAGTGCTGTGCCAAATATATCCCATACCTTACCCTGTGAGTGTCTCATTTAGCTGTTCCTGAGTTGTATCTGTTACTGGAGGTTGAGAGTCATCTATGGAGCATGTGATTTATTTCTCTTTTCTTGAGTGTAATTGTCTAAGACTAGGCAATTATGCCAGCACAGATGCAGAATTATACAATGAGGCAGAAGTAGATAGTGTTTAGGGAAGTCTTATTACAAGGCAAGAGAAAGTGAGATAGAACCCAGTGAGAGGGGCAGGCAGATCCACTGGGGACCAAAATGCATGGAAATGATGAAGCTTTTCCCTTTTGTTAGGATATGGGGTGGGAATGTGTATTGGCATGAAACCTTGGCCATGTCTCTTTGGGCCTGGTGTTTTGCATAGTTGTTGTCTGTTTAGGAAAATTCATGTGTCTATGTTGTGTTAAAATTGTGAGCATGTACCTGAGTACTTAGTTTGTTTTGCTCTTTTTGGCCTAGTGCCACAAGCAGAAGGAAATATAATTGTGGAACTGATCCTTGGAGCAGCTTGTGGGTGCATGTGTCACCTTGGAAACAGGATGTGTGCCTATAAATCTACAGGAGATAGTGTTGGGCCTCTTTCTGGAATGTGGCAGAAGACTGGTACCTTTGGATCCATTTCTGATCATGGGATGTTTACAACTGCTCTCTTTTCTCATTCCCCCCTCCTTCCATTCCTGCTCATTTGTAGCTAACTACCTTGCTAACATATCTTTTATGATAAGCTGGTTATAGTAAGTAAAGTACTTTCCTGAATTCTGAGTCATTCTAGCAAATTACTAAGCTTAAAGAGGGGGTGAGAGGAACCCTCAAATTTGTAATTGGCCAGGCAGAATTGTGGGTAGCCTGGGCACCCCATTTGCTTCTGGCATATGAAGTGGGGCAAGACTTATGAGACTTAACCCTTAACCTGTATAGTCTTGTTTTAGTTAGATTTTTCACAGCTGTGACCAAAAAGACCTGACAAGAACAATTAGAGGAGGAAAAGTTTGGGGACTCATGGTTTCAGAGGTCTCCTCAGGGCTTGAGGTGAGGAAGAACATCATGGCAGAAGTGTGAGGCAGGGGAAAGGATGCCAGGAAGCAGAGAGCACTCTGCTCAGCAAGGACAAAATATCAACCCCAAAGTCAGGCCCTGAGGGACTGACTTCTGGCTACAACCTATCTGCCTACAATTACCACTCAGTTAATACCTATCAGGGGATTAACACACTGATTAGGTTAAGGCCCTCATAACCCAAATGTTTCACCCCCAAACCTTGTTTCACCCCAACATCTCACACATGAGCTTTTGGGGGACACCTAATACCTAAACCATAACAGGTCTTTACTAATTCTGAGGCATTAATGTTGACATAGGCTTGCTGCCCTATGCATATTGAAGCTAATACTATGGCATCACTTTTTTTTTCAAAAAATAAAAGGGTCTATCTACATTTTGGGAACAAATTTTTGCCAAATGCATGTCAGATAGAGCACTAATCTCCAGGATATATAAAGAACTCAAAAATCTTAACACCAAACAAACAAACAACCCGATCAATAAATGGGCAAAGGAGCTGAACAGACACTTCTCAGAAGATATACAATCGATCAACAAATAAATGAAAAAAATGAACAACATCTCTAGTAATTAGACAAATGCAAATCAAGACTACTCTAAGATTTCATCTCATGCCTGTCAGAATGGCAGTCATCAAGAATACACACAACAGGGCTGGGGTTGTGGCTCAGTGGTAGAGCATTCACCTAGCATGTGCGGAGCGCTGGGTTCGATCCTCAGCACCACATACAAATAAAATAAAGGTATTGTGCCCAGCTACAAATAAAGCAAAATATTTAAAAAAAAAGAATACAGACAACAATAAATTTTGGTGAGGATGTGGGGGAAAAGTTTTGCTCATACATTGCTGGTAATACTGCAAATTGATGCAACCACTTAGGAAAGCAGTATGGAGATTCCTTAGAAAACTTGGAATGGAACCACCACTTGACCCAGCTATCCCACTCCTCGGTCTATACCCAAAGGACTTAAAAACAGCATACTGCAGTGACACAGCCACATCAATGTTCATAGCAGCACAATTCACAATAGCCAAACTGTGGAACCAACCTAGATGCCCTTCAATAGATGAATGGACAAAGAAACTGTTATGTATATATTATACACACACACACACACATATACACACACACACAACTCACACACACACACATATATATATACACACACACAACTCACACACACACACACACACACACACACACATGATCAATGGGTAGAAGGGCCAGGAGCTAAAAATGAGCTCGAATCTATCTCCTTGATCAGTTGTTAGTGGGAGAATTTATAAAAAGGGAGAGGGGAGAAGCCACTTATTGACTGGATGTAAGAAGACAGCAGGTTTAGGGTTCTTTTACACAAGCATAGATGGTGGTCATGACTCTTCACAGATTGTATGTTTCATTTCAGGGAGTTCTGCACAGGGGATTTTGAGCTTGAGATGTTAAAAGGTCATTGGCTTCTTCTGCACATGTCCCCTCTTGAAAAGTCAATTCCAAACCATCCGTGAGTGGAGTCTGGAGGATTTTTCTGAAAGACCACTTAAAACTTTGTTATTTAAGGAATTTATGTCCTAGTGTGTACAGACCTTTGCTGATTTTAGTGTCATAATTAGAAAGAATTAGAGGACATAAAATTGTTATCAGAGAATTAGACAATTGGTTGGTGTTGAAAAACAACTACACATTTAGTGTCAGAAGTAGTGCCCAATGCTCACTTTGGTAGCACATATACTAAAATTGGAACAATACAGAGAAGATTAGCATGACCCCTGCTCAAGGATGACATGCAAATTCGTGAATCGTTCCATATTTTTAATCAGGTCCTCTCCTGAGAAAGTTTCCAAGTTCTCTCATTTTGACTACTGACTTAGCAATTCATTTGTCTATTTTAATAAATGTGTTCAGACACCAAGAAAAAAAAAAGACGTAGTGCCTGAAAATATCACACATTGTGAAAGACAGTTGAGAGGACCTTGGTAAATTCATTAGAGATATAGACTAAACTATAGACCTGCTAACTGCCAGTGACAATCCAGAAAGGGAAAGCTGGGAAGACTCCTCCTGGGATCAGAAAAAAAACCTCATTTGGTAGAACAATGTATGCCTCAAGGCATAGTTGAAAACAACAGAACAATTAGCAGGCAATTAGTGGAGTTTAATTAACAGTTGGGTGTGGTCAGGGAAAAGACTATCAAAGAAAGCCCTGCCAAAACTACCCTAATCCTAGGGTGACTGTGGGCATAGCCAAAGCTGTGCATTCCGAAGAGTAACAAAGAACTTCACACTATGTGTGGACATAGATTTTACTAAAATAATCCAGTTAGTCACTAAACAAATAAACATGGAAGTAACAAAAACAAGACCCAGATGGGTAAGGCAGAACCAGTACCCAGAACTTCCATATTATTTACAATGTTCAGTTTCCAACCAAAAAAAAAAAATCAGTGATATTTGCAAAGAAATAGGGAAGTATGACGCATATACCAGGAAAAGCAAACAATAGATATTGCCTGACAAAGTGACCAGATGATAGATTTAACAAAAACTTTAAAGTACATATTATACATGTCAAGACATAAAATAGCAATTCTGTTTTAATTGAAACAAGCAGTTTGTTCTGAGCTAAATATGAGTGGCCATTGCCTGGGAATGTAGATTCAAGTTCCCTGAATGATGTGTTCCTAAATGAAAAGAGGTTACATGAATTTTTATAGCGAAAGAACAAAGAAAGTCATAAGTCAATGCATTAGTCAAATACTTGGTGGGGGTGTCACTGGATGGGGTCTGAAGAATTTCCCAAAGGGAAAAAGGAACCTTAACTCAGTGCTGGCAGGTTCTTGACTGATGCTGCAGAAAGGAATTTCAGAATGAGTCAAAAGAAGCACAAATAAAGATTTATTCAGGAAAGCAATCAATAGAGCAGGACATGTACTCAAAGGGAGAGGGTGAGGGTGCTAGAGAGTGAGACATGCTTTTGGGGTCTCAGAGTTCTTTTAAAGGATACTTTGTAAATGGTGAGCATGAGAGGTATGTGGGGTGACATCAGCATAATGAGTTCCATTCTTTTGATCATGGAGCAGAGTGGGTCACAGTGATCTGGTTTTTCTCAGAATCTTTAGGTTGACATTATTTAGTTAATAGCACTTAGACTGTAACATATCATGAGATTCTCTCTCTCTCTCTCTCTCTCTCTCTCTCTCTCTCTTCCTTTTAATCAGTCTAAAATACATTCTGTAAGCTAACAAGGCATATAGGCACCAATTATCTGGACTTACAGTGCTCTAAAACTTATTAGAACTTTTAAGAATTCAGGCTTGGAAGAAAACAGGCCTGAGGAGTGAAGAGAGTTCATGGAGTTTTTAGATTAAAAGCTACAGTCTCTCTTTCCTTCTCTGTCTTCTTTCTACCTATTTTTTCTGCTGTCCTATGTCAGGGCTACAGCAAAGCAGGGAAATCTTTGCTAAAGGTTTCAGACATTATAGCATTTTTAGCTTTGGGGTTGATGGAAGTTTGAGGTCTGCTAAACCTAATCTGAGAGGATTACTTATAGTCATGGGAATATTAGGTCAGATACAAAGGTTAAAAGTAAATGGCTATTTTTCTAAATGGCTTAGGATAGCCCAAGATAACTTTGACTCTCAGTCTACAATGTTCCATCTCTCCAGAAACATGATGTTCTACCCAGCCAGGGTCAAACATTCTGTAGGTACTTTAATAAACTTATGGTTTTTTCAGGGAACTTCAGCTTCATAATATGTTCACAGAACAAAAGGAAACCTCAATGAAGAAGTAGAGGAGGAGGATGTTCAAATACAGAATATTAATAAAAGCAGAAAATCATAAAAACCGAAATTATGGAATTGAACAGTACGATGACTAAAATGAGAAATTCAATAGTAGATTTGAACTGACAAAAGAATTAGTGACTTGAAAGCTAGACTGATAGAGATCATGCAATCTGAACATCCAAGAACAAAAAGCTAAAGAAAAATGTACAGAAACTTGGAGAAATTTGGGACAATATTAAGAACAATATTTGATAAAAGAAATGACTACCAATGGTAACCTGAAGCCAGAGTAAATAAATAAGTAAAGGGATCATGAATCACATATAGTACAGAGGGACCTGGTATTCAATGCAGTTAGTAGGGTGGCAGGGTAGGCACTGGAATAGCAGTGGACAAGCCAGCTATTGATAACACACCTGCTGAGCATGGGATTGTGCAACCATGGCCATCCAGAGCCCTAGCACAGTGAGGACAGTGCTGCCCAGGCCTAGGAAACAAGATCAGAGGACAATTCTCCAGGAGAACTTTGAATCTCTTAATGAGGCCAAGACCTTGAACCTGAAACTACTCAATCTTTGGAGGGAACCATGAACCTAGAAGACATTCTCTGCCTTGTTCCACTGGTGACTTTGAAGAGACATATGTGGAAGAGACTGAGAAGCCAGAGGAGGCACTGTACATTGAAGAGACCAGGCAGCCAAAGGAGGTACTGTACATGAAAGGGCCTGTAGTCCAGGGGAGATGCGGTATGGGAAGAAGACCATGAAACCAGATGCGGTACCATTTGTGGAGCAGTCTGTGGAGCCAGCAAAAAGCCTGAGCCCAGGGCAGATTGTTTGTGAGGGGGAGACTGTTGCAAGGGAGTAGAAATCTTATCCTAAGGAGAGCCACAGAGCAGTACTGAGCCCCAGCACAGAGGAGAACCTGAGCATGGAGGACCTGGAACTGGCAGAGGGCCATTTCTAGCAGCATATGCAAGTATAATACAGCTGGAAGAAGAGAGAGATCAGCCCATCCATAAGCTTATGCTGTTCCATGAATCAGCTCTGCAGGAGGTGCAGCAAGTACATTGGGACATTTTGGCCCCTACAAATGGTGCCCTGTCCAGAGAGAACTGGACAGTTTTGTCAGCTAAGAGAAGATCCTGCAGGTCAAGCAGGGGCTATTAAAAGTTACCAAGGAATGTGTGGCCTAATACTACCAGCAGTAGTGCCATCAGCAGTTTGTGGACTTCTGGGAAGCACTGACTGCATGTGCAGTTCAGTACTTGGGGGACCCAGCCCAGCTCCAGGATGCTTATCAGAAGCAGATGGAGAAGCTGCAACAATTAGAAGCAGCTGCAAGTCAGAGGGACAGGTAATTTCTCCAGAAGAGACTGTGGTTTGAAAATCTTCCAGGCCCTGGAAGAAGTATATGGGCCTCAGCTGCTGTGGCTTCTGGAAAAGAAAGAAAAAAAGTTCCATGAAAAACCAGGCTAAGATCCAGGAGATGAATGCTCTGAGATTCCTGCAAGCGGAGGCCAGGCAGCTCCACCTGCAAAACAGGAACCTTCAGGACTAGATCACACTTGTGAGACAAAAATGAGATGAAGAACTGGGTGCAGTGGCACTTACCTGTAATCTTAGCAACTTGGGAGGCTGAGGTGGGAGGATCACAAGTTGAGATTTGCCATAAGCAATTTAGTTGAGATCTTGTCTCAAAATTAAAATAAATAAATAAATAGGGCTAGGGATGCAGCTCAGTGGTTAAGTGCCCCTGGGTTTAACTCCTGATGAGGGGTGGAGGCACAGGCAGGACAGGGAACAGCTAGAGTAAATGGAAGAATGACAGAGGCAGTTAAGAAGTGGGCTTCAATCCCAGAAACAAAACAAAGAGATGGGACAGCTAAGGATCAGTCTTGCTGAAGAGCTCTCAACTTATAAGGGTTGTTCAGAATGTATGTCTGACAGCCTGGCAACTTGGCAAGACCCTCTCTCACAAATAAAAATTAAAAGGCTGGGTTAGTAGATCAGTGATTGAGGGCTTGCCTAGTGTGCGTGAGTACCTGGGTTATTAGATCCCCAGGATGAAGAAAAGAAAGAGAGAAAGAGAGAGAGGGTGGGGGAAAGAAAGAAAGGAAGGGAAAGGGAAGGGCAATAAAGAGAGTAAGGAAGGTATGAAGGAGGAAAAAAATATCGTCAAATCTGTAATCCAGAAACAACAAAAAAATCACTTCTTGGCAAAAGATCATTAAGTACCCTTTAGGCATACTTTTTCTCAAAAAGACAAGTGAATGCCAGAACTTGGCAAGCAATTCACCCTGTGAAAATTGCAAATACTGACTGACCTGTTTTAAAAGACTGTAGGATTGGCTGGAAGCAGAACAGTCAACTCTCAGCTGGATTCTATTTCTTAGGCTGCTGGTACTAATGTCAATGTACTGAAGAATGGAAAAGTGCCTCCTATCTTCCAGCAGCAACCGTCATTTGCACATTTAGAAAATGATGAATGTATGAACTCATCTTGCATTATTATGAAGAATGTATTTTGCCTTATGATTCAAATCAAAAGCATTTTGGGGGACATAACTGGGGTCAAAATAGCAGTTGATTTTCCTTATACACCTTTAAAGTATGAATTATTTTGCCCCATAAATATTGTTGTTATTGTTTCCAATACCGAGAATTGAACCCTGGGAGCTCTACCACAGAGCTACATCCCCAGCCCTTGTTATTTTAAGACAGGTGTTCACTAAGTTGCTGAGGCTGGCCTTGAATTTATGATCCTCCTGCCTTGGCCTCCTGAATAGCTGGGATTAGAATCACTGCACCAACTGTTAGATTTTAAATGAATCCTCATAGAGTTCTTTTTTTTCTTAAAGGCTATGCAAATTAATGTAGTACATGCTTAAAAATGTGTTGAGGCCAGGCACAGGCCTGTAATCCCAGCAACTCGGGAGGCTGAGGAAGGAGGATTACATGTTCAAGTCCAGCCTGGGCAACTTAAAGAGACCATGTCTCAAAAAATAAATAAATAAATAAACAAAAAGTACTGGGGAGTAGCTCAGTGGTAAAGTGTCCCTGGTTCAACCCCTATTACCACAAAAAAAAGAGTGTCAAGATAAATTTCACTATACTCTAAAACAATTAGTTTTGGAGAAAAGGAACCAGTACAGGTTTGAACATAATGGTTTAAAATTATTCAGATTTTCCCAAAGATCTTAAGTATTTGGGGGTTAGAGTGATCTACTCAATCAAAACAAAAACTGAATGGCTGTAAATAACTGGGCATGTTATCTGGTTATGGCATGTGGTAATAAAAGTTTTCAGAACCTAATATTTCTAACCTCTAAGTGCAGGCCTCAATGAAAAACATAATTAGAGATTCAACTTCTTTTTGAGAAGAGGCTCAGGCACCTTTTATATTTTAAATTATGCCTTAAATTCTTTTCCCCACACCAACTTGGACACTTGAAAGCCTGTAGAGTTCTCTAGGGATAGACTTCAAAAAGATGTCATTTTATCACAGACTTGTATGTGCATCTCTGGTTCAATTTTTTATGTCTTGCACTTTCCATGTGAAGGAGTAAAGCTCTTTTCTATAGATCTGAGTCTATTATATTTAATTCTACTCTTGACAGTCAAAGATGATAGAAAATAACTGTCATCCGAGCAACTCTTCAAAAAGCCAGAGACAGGGGTTTGATGGACATTATATACTAAATAACCCCACCAACATGAAGTTATGTAGAAAAGCAATTTCTTCCATTATAAGCACTTAAGCAGTTAGTCATAGAGAGTGACAAGCATGCTGGTGAAGCAGGTCACCTAAAATGCAGATGGTATCAAACTAGTGGTCAAGGACTAACTCCTTAAAAAAAAACACTTATAAAGGATTAATTTAATTTCAAAAATAAATATAAATTATCAATTTACTCTTCTCAACTTGAAAGTCCACCAGTACTATACTTGTCAGGTAGAAATATATATCTTTACAACTTGGTGATTCCAAATTTAAAAACCAAAGTAGCATTTTACAGCAAGGAAATTAATATATGAAATACACTAGGAAGCAAAAATACATGGGGGAAAGGAGGAACATCCTAGAAAGGCAGGTGTGAAGATTTTAGAGTAGGACTCTATATGACTTGAGTCTCCCCTAATTCCTGAATGAAAATGACATCTCACAGTAAAACAACAACACCAAACAACAACAACAACAACAAAAAAAACCTAAGAACATATTCTTCTGTGTACTTTCCTCTCAAGATCAGGAACAAGGCAAGTATGTCTAATCTCTCTAGTTTTTCTTTTTTATTTTTTTTAACTTTCATCAGTTTTTTTAAAATTCTTTTTAGATATACATGACAGTAGAGTGTATTTTGACATATTGTACATATATGGAGTATAACTTATTCTAATTAGGATCCAATCTTGTGAGTGCACATGCTGTGGAGTTTCACTTGTCATGTATTCATATATGAACATAGAAAATAATCCCTCCACTTCTATTTAACATTGCACTAGAGGTTCTGCCATAGAAAGTTAGGCAAGAAAAAAGGCACCCAGGTCAGAAAGAAAAAAGTAAAACTAACTCTGTCATATTTCAGGCTGCTACACCAAAATATCATAAACTGGGTAGCTTATTAGCTACAGAAATTTATTTCTTATTTGTTTTGTTTTGTTTTGTTTTGGTCCTGGGGATGAAATCCAGAGGTGATTTACCCCTGAGCCACATCCCCAACACTTTTTATTTTTTACTTTGAGACAGGATCTCATAAGTTGCTTAGGGCCTTGCTGCCGCAGTCTGGCTGGGCACAAATCACGAGCCACCACACAGCTTGTAGATTCAAACAGCAACTCTTTATTCCCGAACTCACACCAGCCATCTACAATCACGTTCTGGGGAAATCCACGTTCTCTGCCCAAATCCACCTCCACTGGGCTTCTATCTCCCAAAAAATACTGTCTGAATCCCGTGAGAACTCAAGGGGAACTCAGGCAGCAGGATACGCCCTATTCCCAGCAGGAATAATCTTAAACCTGGAATGCCCTAAACCTGATTATCCTAAACCGGGAACACCCTAATCCGCCCTGGTCCTTGAGCAAGGTCACCTACATGCAATGTCACTGCAAAATGTCCTATTTCCACGAGTCCTTCCACTAAGCAACATGGGGTACGCTGGCAAGGAAATTGTCATACCTACTTGGCTAATGGCTCCCAGCACCTTGCTAAATTGCTGAGGCTGGCTTTGAACTTGCGATCCCCCTGCCTCCATCTTCTGAGTCACTGGGATTACAGGCATGCACAACCACGCCTGGCTCTGACAGATTTTCTTTTCTTTTTTTTTTATTGTTGCTTTTCCTTTGTGTGTGTGTATGTGTGTGTGTGTGTATTTGTTTGTTTGTTTTCGGTCATACCAGGGATTGAACTCAGGGCCTCATGCCCTCTTATCACTAAGATACATCCCCTATAGCCCTTTTTATAATTTTATTTTGAGACAGGATCTTACTAAATTGCCCAGGCTAGCCTTTGACTTGTGATCCTTCAGCTTCAGTCTCCCAAGCACTTGCGATTTCAGGCATGTGCCACCATGCCAAGTTCTTGAGGATGGGAAATTCAAAATAAATATGCTGGCAGATTTGGTGTTTCAATCTCTGGTTTATAAACAGCATCTTTTGTCCTCACGGCAGAAAGGGCAAACAGCTTCCTCAGACTTTACAAGAGGCCTAATTATTATTTTTTAATTGTTGATGAAACATTATTTTATTTATTTTTATTTTTATATGGTGCTAAGAATTGAACCCAGTGCCTCACGCATGTTTGGCAAGTGCACTACCACTGAGCTACAACCCTAGCCCAAGAGGCCGAGTTTTTATAGTGCTCTGCCCTCATGACCTAGTCAGTTCCCAAATATCCCACCTTTTAATTCTATGAGATTGGAGATTAAGTTCAAACTACAAGTTTTGAGGTGACACAAACTTTCATACCATAGCAATGTCTATTCAGGTGACATAATTTTATATAGAAAATTATAAGGAATTCATGAAAAAATATTAAAATTAATAAATGTGGTCAGGAAGGTGGTAGGGTACATAACAACATAAAATCAACTGTAATTCTCTATATTTCCAATGAACAAGCTAAATAATAATGTGTTTGTAATGATAAGAAATGGAAACCCTTATACATCACTGGTGGGAATGTAAAATGGTAGTTCCTCAAAATATTCAACAGAGTTACCAAATGACCCAGCAATTCTACCCTTAGTTGAATATCCAAGAGAAAAAAAATCTACATAAATATTTGTACATGACTATTTATAGCAACATCATTCATAAAAGGCAAAATGTGAAAACAACCCAAAAAATGTCCAGTAATTGATTAATGGATAAAATTGGTACATCCAGATAATAGCATATTATTTGGCCATAAAAACTAGATACTTATATATGCTACAACATGGGTGGACCTTGCTAAACTTATGCTAAGTAAAATAAGCTAATCATAAAAGACCATATGTCACATGATTCAATTTATATGAAATGTAGAGAATAACCAATTACATGGAGGCAGGAAGTAGATTGGTGGCTGGCTAGGATTGAGGAGGATTAGGGAAAGGGAATCATAAATAAAGGGTATGATATATTGGGGGGTGATGAAAAAGTTCTAAAATTGACTTTGATATCATTACATGTATCTGTGAAGATATTAAAGCCACTGAATTGCACTCCAATGAATGAACTGAATATTATATGAACAATATTGTAATAAAGCTGTTTTTAAGCTGGGTGTAATGGTGCATATCTGTAATTCTAGTGACTCAGGGGGCTGCAGTAGGAGGATCTCAAGTTAAAATCCAGCCTCAGATGTTTAGCGAGACCCTGTCTCAAAACAAAAAAATAATAAAAAAAAAGGTCTGGAGATATAGTTCATTGGTTAAGTGCCCCTGAGTTCAATCTCCAGTGCAAAAAAAGAAAAAAAAAAAGAAGCTGTTTAAAAAAAATAAGAATGGAGCTAAGGGCTAAGCTCAGTGCATAAATGAGTATTGAATTCTATCAAGTTTTTTAATGTATCTGTTGTGATTCTTATATTTTTCAATGAACAAGCTAAATGTGTTGGTGATGATAAGAAATGGAAACCCTAGCCAGCCACCAATCTACTTCCTGCCTCCATGGAATTGGTTATTCTCTACATTTCATATAAATGGAATCATTTTTATGATTAGCTTATTTCACTTAAATTTAGCAAGGTCCACCCATGTTGTAACATATATAAGTATCTAGTTTTTATGGCCAAATAATATTTTATTATCTGGATGCACCTCATTTTATTCATTAATCAATATATTTCCCAGCATGCATATAATCCTGGGTTTGATCCCCAGAACCACCCTTCCACCAAAAAAAAAAAAAAAAAAAAAAAAAAAGAAAGGAAGGAAGGAAGGGAAGGAGGGAGGGAAGAAGGAAGGAAGAAAGAAAGAGGGCTATTATTTTTATAGATCCCCCAACATTTAACATTTAAAGGGTAGTATGGGAGGGCTATGAATTCAACCCAGTGGCAGAACTCTTGCCTAGCATGCATAAGGCCCTGGGTTGAATCCCCAGCACCACACACACACACACACAAAATTTAATTAAAAATAAAGGATAGAGTGGGAATATGAGGAACAACTTCAAGCCAACAAACTTTATTACATAGAAAAAATGGTCAAATTCCTTGAAAGACACAAATTACCAAACTCACTCAAAATATAAATGGAAAACCTGAACATAACAGTGGTGTTTAGGGCTGGGGCTGTAGCTCAGTGGTAGAGTGCCTGCCTAGCACGTGTGAGGCACTGGATTCAATCCTCAACACCACATAAAAATAAATAAATAAAATAAAGATATTGTGTCCATAAAAAAGAATTAAAAAGTGGTATTTAGAAAATTAAAACCCTCATTCATAAACTATCTAATTTCCATCACATAAACCACAGCCAATTCCAAATTGTAAATGTGTCATCACTGAATGTGGATTTAGTAAGAGATGGTAACAATCAGATCTCATTGGCTGATCCATGCCAGCTCCAGCAACCACTCACTATATCTATAAAAGAAAACGAGTTATTAAAAAAAAAAAAAAAAAAAAAAAAAACTTCTACGAGAAATTCAGGCTTAAATAAATATCTTCACTAGTGAATTATATCTAATACTTAAGGTTAAAATAATACAAGTTTTAAACAAATTCTTTGAGAAAGTAGAGGAAGAGATCTTCTCTATATACAGTAAGGCTTAATTATTCTGATATTAATACAAAAACATTACAAAAAAACTACAGACTTCATGAATACAGATTCAAAAATTATTATTTTTATTCATCATGTGTGTTGTACTGGGGATTGAACTCAGAGCCTCATGTATGTGCTCTACCAATGAGCTTTATCCCCAGTCTCTCAGAGGCAAAAATCCTTAACAAAATTTTGGGAAATGTAATTCAGCAATATATTAAAAGTATATAAATTTATTATGACCTAGTAAAGAATTACTACAGGAATGCAAAATTGGTTGAGTATTTGAAAGTCAATATAATTCAACTATTAACATAATAAAGGAGAAAAATGTAAGTATCACAACAGATACATTAAAAAACTTGATAAAAGTCAATACTCATTTATGATCAAATTTTTCAGGAGGCTGGGTTATAAAAGGTTTTATACACAGCATTGAAAAAAAACTCTCAGGAAATTATGAATAGAAAGGAATTTCCTTAACCTGAAAAAGGGCATCTATGAAAAACTGAAGCTGATATCATACTTAATAGTGAAAGACATAATATTTTCTTTTTATGACTGAGGGTCATGCAAGAATGTCTACTCTCACTACTGCTATTCAAAAATGAAGCTCAGTGTGGTGGCACACACCTATAATTCCAAGCTACTAAGGAGGTTGAGGCAGGAGGATTGTAAGTTTGAGGCCAGCCTTGGCAACTTAGTGAGACCCTGTACCAGAATAAAATTTAAAAAGGGATGGGGATGTAGTTCAGAGTTAGACCACTTCCCTAGCATGCATGAGCCCCTATATTCAATCCATATCACCCCACCCCACACACAAAAAAAAAAGAAAAAAGAAAAACATACTGGTAAGTCTAGTGAGTGTAATAAGACAAGGATAAAAAGTCATGTAGATGGGAATGGAAGATATAACACTATTTGCAAGAGAATCATGAGCATGTACATAGAATTCCCTACAGATCTATTAAAAACTTATTAGAACTACTAAGTGAATTTAGCATTAGCTCAGGCTAAAGGGGCAATATACAAAACCAACTCTATCTTTTACATACTATAAATAAATTTGAAGATGAAAAACTTGAAATGCTTAAGCAAAGGCACCCAAAGCATGAAATAATTAGGATTAAGTTTTATGAAATAAGTGAAAATGTATATGCTGAAATATATAACACATAATTGAAAGTAATTATGGAAGGCCAAAATAAATGAAGAAGTATACCATGTTCGTGTATCAGAATACTCAATATTGCCAAATTGGCAATTTTCCCCAGACTGATCTGTATATATTAGAGTAATTCCAATTAAGATCCCAGCAGGCTTGTGTGTGTGTGTGTGTGAACATGTGTAAATCTACAATCTGGTTATAAAATTTATAAGGGCATGCACATATTGTGTGTCTGCTATTCCTGCTGCCCAATTTGCTTATGGTATTTCTGATGCCCCATGAGCACAGAATTCCAGTGATCCTGTGATGCATGAGAGTTCAGCAAGAATCATATCAAATAAAAGGTAAGCAGGCTACATCTATGACAAAGGATCAGGGTTTGGGTGCTGAAAGCCAAGATACACCATCCTTTTGTACCCATTTAGAATTTAATTAAACAAAATTACATTCTAAGAAACAGGAACAACCACGATACCCAATGATGTCTTTTCTTCACATGTTTCTCCTCTCTATTCACTAAACACCTATATTGAAAATGATGACAAATAAAGGAAATATGAAGAAATCCATAAGTCTTTTCCTTTCATTCCTTCCTTACTCATGAGCAAGAGGAAAGTGGAGAGTGTTTGCAGAATGTGTTCATGTGCGCACATCAAGAAGTGAAATGAAAACTGCTAGTTGGTTTGGGCAGTGATTCCACTGTTCTAATAAGAAGTAAATACAGCCAGTGTGGTGATACTCAACTATAATTGCAGCTGCTCTTGCAGGCTGAGGTAGGAGGTTTGCAAGTTCAAGGCCAGCCTGAGCACCTCAGTAAGACCCTGTCTCCAAATAAAATCTAAAAATGGACTAGGTGTGTAGTTAAGTAGTAGAGTACTTGCCTAGCATGTGCTAAATCCTGGGTTTGATCACCAGTACCACCAAAAAAAAAAAAAAAAGAAAAGAAATATATATGCAATCTACAAAATATGACATGTGTTATTCTGGTGATTCTCAATGCAAGTCAAAGGCTCTTATCTTTGTGTATGAGTGTGTATGTGTAAGTTTTAGTCAGTTTTTTTTTTGCCACTATGACTAAAAGGCCTGACCAGCACAATTGTAGAGGAGGAAGAGTTTATTTGAGGGCTCATGGTTTCAGAGGTCTTAGTCCATAGAAGGCCTGCTCCATTCCTTGAGGCTCAAAGTGAGGCAGAACATCATGGCAGAAGACTGTGGTGGAGAGAAGCAATGCACATGATAATCAGGAAGTAGAGAGAGAGAAAAACTCTGCTCTCCAGATACAAAATATATATACCCCAAAGCCATGCCCTCAATTTTCACCTCCTGCAGCCACACCCTACCAATTTAGTTATCATTAAATTAACTCCTATCAGGAGAGGGAATTTACTCACTGATTGGGTTAAGACTCTTACAACCCAATCATTTCTCTTCTGATCCTTCTTGCATTGTCTCACACAGGAGCTTTTTGGAGACACCTCACATTCAAACCATAACAGTGTGTGTGTATGTGTTTCTGGAGATCAAATGAACCTATAGTCTCACACATGCTAGGCAAGTGCTCTACTACTGGGCTACACCCTCAGCCCCTATATATCCATTTAAAACTGTCTTTTGTACAATAGAATATTGGGCTGTATAATTCATGCTGATAAGTTAAACTTTTTTTACTTTATTTACAATGTCATTATATGATAGGTAAAAACATAATGTTAAGGTCGAGATCAATAGTCATGCTGGGCACAGTGATGCACACCTGTAATCCCAAAGTCTTGGGAAGCTGAGACAGGAGGATCGCGAGTTCAAAGCCAGCCTCAGCAATGGCAAGGCCCTAAGCAACTCAGTGAGACCCTGTCTTTAAATAAAATACAAAATAGGACTGGGGATGTGGCTCAGTGGTTGAGTGCCCCTGAGTTCAATCACTGGTACCAAAAAAAAAAGAAATCAATAGTCATCAATTACAATGAGGGCAGGTAGCCTTGATATATTGTGATGAAACAGCATTTTACCTCATTAATCTACTTCTCAAAATCCATAACTCCAGTCTAACCATGATAAAATAAATACTAGAAAAATTCCAATACAAGGACAATCTACAAAATATCTGAGTAGTACTCCAAATATTCAAGGTCACCCCAAACAAAATCTGAGAAACTGTCACAGCCAAAAGAAATCTGTGGAGACGGCAAATAAAAGAATTATGGTATTCTAGATTGGATTCGGGAAGGAAAAAGTACATTTATAAAGCAGAGAAAATTTAAATAAAGTATGGAGTTTAGTTGGTGTTAATGTATCAATATTGGTCCATGAATTATAGAAAAATGCACCATAATATTGTAAGATGCTAATAAGAGGCCAAATGGGCTATAAATTAAAATTTATAAATTATAAAATTTATAAATTTACAATAATTCTAAAAAAGAAGGCTCTTTTAAAAGGAAATATAAATGCATATCAAAAAAACAGACCAGAGGAAAAAAGTACCTTTAATGAATTTCCCCCATATTTTTCGAACAAGGGGACTTTCATTGTCATTTTAAATTGGCCCCCACAAATTAGGTAGCCAGTCCTGCCTCTGTCCCAGTGTTTTCTTCTCAGGTCTCAGGCTGGGGTAGTTCTGGGTGTTTGTTAGAGTCCCTAAGGTGATGAGTAAACTGTCAATTGGAGCCCAGCCAGGCAGGCCAGCATAGGGTAAGTTCTGTGCTCTGAACTTGTCTGGATTCCAGGACAGGCAGAAGCAGCAGCTACAGTCTGGAGGAGGTCCCCACACAGGCCAAATAATGTTTCTAAGGGAAGCCTCTCCTCAGCATTGTGGACAGCGTGGAGTCCATAGGACCCTAGAGCTGGAAGGGACCTCACTCATGATTCTAGTACAGTCCTATCTACCTTTTAGGGATAAAAAAAGTCATAAAATGAGGCAAGAAGAAGGTTAGAAGATTCCCAAGTGTCCAGAGCCACAACGGATGAATGACAGCAGGAGTCCCACCCAGCACCCAGCTGCTACTGTCTGCCTTCAGCCCAGGTCTGGACCTGCCTTCTCTGTCCCTGTGTGTTTCTAGCAGACTCAGCTGCTAGCCCACCTTTTCTCAGGGCCCCTTCCTTGCTTCTCTGAGCACATACATGTGTGGGCTCAGGGGGTGCTTGTGAGTGCACTGGTGTCTCTAGGCCCCTGTTAGGATGAGGCCAGAAGCAGAAAAGAGAAGGCTCTTGTCATTGCATTTTCCCACCTGGAGATTTCCCCTGGGGCAGAGCTGGGGGAGGAAAGCAGGAGAGCCACAGGCTGGACAGGGCCTGCTGCAGTCAACAGCTGCAAGTCTGAGAGCAAGGACTGCCATTAGTGCCATTAGGAAAGAATGCAGAGGAGGCAGCAGCAGGGGGCACCCTGAGCTGGGGAGGGCAGAGCTTCTCACAGGCCCTGCCAAGTGAAATGATAGGGACTCAGAGGGAGGGAGTCTCTGTTCCTGCCACAGAAGTGCAGCCCCACCAGGAATGGGAATCCCTGGGCCAGAAACTCATGAACCAGAAACCCGTCCTGGGCTTCCTCAAATTCCCCAGAGGAGGGCACAGCCCTGGAGACTGTTGTCATGGCAGCAGCTGGCCAGGCTGACTGCCTTCCTCCTTTCTGCATGGCTGCTCTGTCTGCCTTCAGATACTTCCAACTCCTGCTTCCTGAAAATTTCTGTGCTGCCCATCCTGGCTGTACATAAATGTGGCTGGAACCCACTGCTCAGTTTTACAGAGTGGTTAAAAGCACAACCTCTCATGTCACACTGCTGTGTTGTTGTTGTAGTAGTTCTGGGGATGGAACCCAGGGCTTCATGCATGCTAGGCAAATGCTCTGCCACTTGGGCTATGTTCCCAGGCCCTGCTTAGGTTTTATTTTTATTTTTTATTCTTCCGTACTGAGGATTGAACCCAGGGCCTCTCATGTGCTAGGCAAGTACTCTATCAATGAGCTACGCCCCCAGTCCTTTTTAAAATTTTGTTTTGAGACAGGGTCTCAATAAGTTGTCCAGGATAGAGTCAAACTTTTCAGTCTTCCTGGAATTACAGGAATGCACCATTGCATTGGCTCCTGCCCAGGTCGTTTTTTTAAAAATCATTGGTGCACTATACTTAACAAAAGTGGGATCCATTATGCCATATTCATACATGTACATAACACAATTTAATCATTCTCATTCCCCAGTACCTTCCCTTTTCTTTCTCTCTTCCTCCTCCTGATCCGCTTGCTCTACTCTATTGATTTCCCTTCTATTATTATTATTCTAATTGCTGCATTAATGTGGAGTTCATTGTAGTATATTTGTACATACACATAGCATAATTTGGAAGATTTTATTACTCAGTACTTCCCTATTCCTGCCTAGGTTTTATTTATTTATTCATTTCTTTTCTATTGCTACTGGGGATTGAATCCATGGGTATTCACTCACTGAACTAAATCCCCAGCCCCTTTTAAATTTTATTTTGAGACGGGGTCTTGCTAAATTGTCCAGACTGGGCTTGAAATTGTGATTCACCTAGCTCAGCTTGTGGATTTGCTGGGATTACAGGTATGTGCCACCAGGCCAGGCAACCTGCCTTGGGTTTTAAATCCCATCTCTGCTACTACATTTCCATGGGAACAATTTGTAACCTCCCAGAGTTTACTGTTGTTTTTTTGTTTGTTTGTTTGTTTTTGAGAAAAAGAAATAGAAGTTTTATTGCTTTGTTAGCAAAGGAGAAACAATGGGGACTCCTGTCCCAAAGGCTGTGATTCTCTCTTACATTTTAAATGGGTTCCTTAGGCTTAAACCTTTGCTAATGATAGTAAACCAAGCAATATACCCTCCTAGTACCCCAAGTCATCAGTATCAAATCAAATTCATCAGAAGGATTGTTTTTCAGCCCTCTGCTTGCACCCAAACTCTACACAAACAAGTGGTGGAGCTTTCCTTTGTTACAAATGATTGTCACTTCAGCAGAACCACCTTCACCTTATTCCTTTTTTGAGAGCCCTTTCTCTCAAGGGGACCTCAAATCAGCTACTGCTGGGCAGAGACTTAGAGCCTATATGGAGAGTCTATCTTCATTCCTCTTTTCTTCCTTCTACTTCCTCACAATTTTCTTATATACCTCATCCCCATATTTACCAAATTAGCATCAAAGGCTAATTTAAGATGGTTTGAAGGTTTTCAGGGACAATTTTGTCTTCTATCAGGAGCACCAGAAAAAAAGTGATCCCACCTTGAGAAGTCTCACTGAGATGACAGGAGGTGAACAAGCCAGAAAGGACAAATTCAGGGCTGCCACACACATTATGAAAAAGGATTTTTTAAATTTGGAGTCAGAATTCTGTTGAGATTTTCCCTAGATATTTCCTGAGCTTGCTGACTTTATTATTCTGTTTAGTACTAATGGTATACCTTAAATTACTACTTTGTAGCTAATATACTGAATGAGAGTCTGGATGCAAACAATGAGGTAGTGAATCTAACAAGATAATATTTAGCCCAAAAAACAGAAGCTTCTGTATTTTGATTAAGATTAAAATGGTTTACAAAAAAGCATTAGTAGCTGGATACATGAAACACATTGAGGGGTTATCAACTGACTGCAACTTAAACTAGATTCAACTTTGTGATATGGCATTCCCAAAATCTACTACAAATTTAGGATTCATCTGTATATGTATGGTACCTATTCTAGAATGATATGGGTGATAAAAATCACTGAATTCTACATTAGGCAGAATATGTTTTGTTGCTTTGGTACCAGGGATTGAACCCAGGATGGCTTAACCACTGAGCCACATCCCCACCCCTTTTTATTTTTTATTTCGAGATAGGGTCTTGCTATTTTGCTTAGAGCCTCGCTAAGTTGCTGAGGCTGGCTTTGAACTTGCAATCCTCCTGCCTCAGCCTTCCAAGTCGCTAGGATAGTCCTATGATGTGCCACCATGCCCAGTTTAGGCAGAATATGTGGTATTTTCCAAGACATTTACAGGTTCAGGAACATGTAGAATGGTGAGTGAGCTTGAAAATTGTCATATCTGAAATAGCCTAAGTAACTGGAGAAAAATGTCTTGGTAGGAGCATATATATTAAGAATTACTTGAGGGGCTGGAGTTGTAGCTCAGTGGTAGAACACTTGCCTAGCACTGGGTTTGATCCTCAGCACCACATAAAAATAAATAAAATAAAGGTATTGTATCCACTTAAAAAAAAGGAATTACATGAGGTAGCATATGGAAAATAGCTCTAGGGCTGGGGATATAGCTCAGTGGTATATTGCCTAGAATGCATGAAGTCATGGGTTCAATCTCCAGTACTTAAAAAAAAAAAGCTTTATTACTATTGTTACCAAACCCAAGTAAATCTTGCTGGGTATGGTGGAGCACACATGTATTCCCAGCTACTTGGGAAGCAGGAGGATCACAAATTCAAGGCCAGCCTCAGCAAGTTAAAGAGACCCTGTCTCAAAATGAAAAAAAAAAAAAAAAAGAAAAGAAAAGGGTTGGGGATGTAGCTCAGTGGTAGAACTCTCCTGGGTTCAACCACAGTACTATTAAAACAAAACAAAACAAAACACAAACCTTAACTCAGTCTAGGTTTCAAGCTCCTTCTACTAGGCAGCGGGAAGGGAAGGAGGACTTATGTGGAGAGAGGACTGATGACTGGAGTCTTTTGTGGCATCACTCAGGTGGTCTGAAATAGGACATTATGAAAACTGGTGGTTGGTATGTAAGTCCAGGGTCATAATGCCCCATGAGCCTTGAAAATATTTCAGTTATCTTTGTCTTGTGATCCTCTATTTGACAAGGAAAAAAGAGATTTGGGGGGTTTTGATGCACCAATTTGCACTGCCAGTTCTGGACTAATATGTCTATGTGCAGAATTAGGCAGAAATCTGACTCAAAGGTTAGGGTAGCAAAGGAGACAGATGCAATATGAAGGCAAAGATGCCAATCTTTTTCATCTTATTTTAGTCACCCACTGGACACCTGCAGGTCCAAGCGAAGAGTCAGTGCTTTCAGCAAAAGTGACCTTTAAGTCCCTGAAGAGTAACCTAGGCAACTATTATCATCATCACCCACATGTCAGAGGTGTTATCTACAGCAAAGCTAGTAGGAGGCTAATAATATATTGCTCATCTTCATGACCTCCAAAAATTAATCATTTTAAAAATCAACTAGAAACAAGTGAAGCTAGAGGGTTTATTGAGGTTTTTCTTTGGCTACAATATTTATAATAAAAGAATAGTAATTAATAGTATTGTTAGTGCTTTTTCACAGTATTATTTACTCTTCCCATTATTATACTTAATCTATATACAGCACTTTCTATGTGCTAGGCAATATTCCAGATCCTGCACATATACTGACTCACTGACTCATGTACTCTACTTACCAATCCAATGGGATAGGTACTACTATTGAGAAGCCAATCCTTGGCAAAAGAATAAAGACAAACTGGATGCAGTGGCACATGCGTGTAATCCCAGTGGCTCTGGAGTCTGAAACAGGATAATCACAAGTTCAAAGCCAGCCTCAGAATCTTAGCAAGGCCTTAAGCAACACAGTGAGACCCTGTCTCTAAACAAAATATTAAAAAATGGGCTGGGGATGTGGTTCAGTGGTTAAGTACCCCTGGGTTCAATCTGTGGCACTGAAACTTTTTTTAAAAAAGAAGTAGAGTGAAACTTTGTTTTAAAGACACATATCACAGAAAAACAGAAAATTAAAACAATTATGGAAAAGATATAAAGGCAAACTATTATCATTTCCAATTTTTGTCCCTAGCCCTTTTTTATATATATTTCATTTTGAGCCAGGGTCTCACTGTGCTGCTTAGGGCCTTGATAAATTGCAGAGCCTAGCTTTAAATTCATGATTCTCCTGCCTCAGCTATCAATGGACTTTTTCATTTTATTTATTTATATGCAGTGTTGAGAATTGAACCCAGTGCCTCAAACATGCTAGGCAAGTGCTCTGCCACTGAGCCACAACCCCAGCCCTAGCATGGTTTATTATTGACTGTCTTCTCTGTTGCATCTAAATTTTGGGGTCCAGCAATTCCAGGAATCAAAGTATTTGTTGATTTAATGAATTAATATAAACTTTCTCAACTAGAAGCACCAATAACTGGCTGACTAAGGATTTAAGAGTCCCAGTAAAATCTATTTTTTTCTGTTATGAATAGTAATAATTTAGATATACATATAAACTATTTATTGTGCCTATGTGTACATACATGTATCTAGATAGATAGATCTGCATGTGTGTATGTATATATGTGTGTATATAGAGAGAGGGGGAAGAGAAAAATGCCATGCTATCCATCAAGAACTCTCCCATTTCAAATAATTAATAAATACATTTTCTGGATTATTTGTACTTAGGTGGACAAATGTATATTTTGATTTATGAAAACCAAGTACTGAATCTTTTTAGAAGTGTAGAACTGAATGATTATCAATTTATATTGGAGCTTTTCTTTGTGATATAGGTCTGGGGCCTCAAAACACACACACACAAAATAGTGATGCCAAAGAAATATGAAAGTTTGCCTTCCATGAAAGTGAGAAGAAATGAAAACATGCTGATGGAGCCTAAATGAACATGACACCGTTATAGATGTGGATTAAACTTGAGAGTGTTGTGGTGATTCGTGAAAGTCAAATTGCATTGCAGGATCTGAAGAGAAGGGGAAATCAGAGGCTTTAGTGGCTGAGGAAGGGACGGTAGTGGGAGAGAGGTAAGCAGCAGGCAGGAAGAGACAATAACCACCGAGACCTGATGCTAATCGTCTCTGGTAACCAGGGAACAGACAAATATAAACAAAGAAAGGTGAGTGACAATGCCTGGTGTGTCTGGGGTCAGGAGATTCTGGCAGGTTGCTGCGAACAGTCGCCGGTCAAAGTGGTAACTGGGGATCTGAGCTCGGCAGTGACGCGCGGCCCTCACGTGACCAGGAGCCTATGTCTGCCCAAGTCCCTCTCGTCCTGGTCCTTTTTGCCTGTCCAGACACCATCTCCCTATTACCCTTTGGTCGAGAGGGAAAGCAGAAGGAAGTAAGTTCCCTCGATCCTCTGAAATCGGTGTGAGTGTTGGTGCTGCCTTGTAATCCCTGGGAACAGATCCGGATGGCTGAGTCCAGGCCTTTCGGTAGGCTCCAGCCCCGCCCTCCACCCCGCGCCCACAATTTTGTTAAAGAAAATGGTGGTCTTGGGGTTTCGGGGAAGAGGTGGGTGAAGCCCTCCTCCCGGGAGGGAGGTGAAAACACTTGGAAACAATTTCTAAGTAACCCTCGCTTCCACTTCCCGCCTGAAAAGAAATGACCAGCTTTGCTGGGTGGAGAAGTGGGGACATAGAGGACAAAGCTTGATGTAGGGTCTGAGTAGGGAAGCGAACCCCAAGGGGGTTGGCATGGGGCCGGCAGCTGAAACTGGGGGTGTGCGTCAGTCAATTCGCCCTCCTCTCTCCCCGCCCTCTACCCTGTCCGGCGTCTGTCTGCAGTCTCAGCGGGGCACCTTGAGGAGGGGACGACTTAGGGGTGCACGGATGTGAGAGGTCCAGGTGGGGGAAGGGGTGGGCAGCGACCCAGGATAGGGGTGCAAGGGAGGATGCCGAAAGGAACGGAGTCTGCAGGGCCCCCACTGCCCCGCCCCTGTCACAGTGGGAGAAGCCTGTGGCAAGGCCTGCTGGGAAAATGGTGGGCTTTCGGGAAGGAGGGGGCAACCAAGAAAGCGACTTGGTGACGAGAGCCCGAGAGCCTCTAAGTAAACGCAGGTTTAAGGACTTGGGCCACGAATCAGGGCAAAGCAGCTATTAGTACCCATGGCCAGGGTGTTGGTACAGCTGCCAAGTATTGTGAGTCGACTGCCTTTTCTTGTCTCTTAAGAATAACTGTGCTTGAAGAAGAAAAATCTCAACATGGAAAAATCATGTAGAGAAAACGAAGAACAGCCACAGAACTCGCCAAAGGTCGATGAGGAGCGGTCTCCGGAGGAGCAGCTTCCTGACAACCAGTGTTCCGAGGACGAGCAGTCCTCTGAGGATTGCTCCTCTGAGGAGGAGTTCTTTCCCGAGGAACTCCTGCCTGAGCTCCTGCCTGAGATGCTGCTGTGTGAGGAGCGCCCTCCGCGGGAGCGCCTCTCCCGGAAGGACCTGCTGGCGGAGCGCCCTCCCATGGAGCAGCCTCCTTGTGGAGTGGGCAAACATAAGCTCGAAGAGGGAAGTTTCAAAGAAAGGCTGGCCCGTTCTCGCCCGCAGTTTAGAGGGGACATCCATGGCAGAAATTTAAGTAATGAGGAGATGATACAGGCAGCAGATGAAATGGAAGAGATGAAAAGAGTAAGAAATAAACTCATGATAATGCACTGGAAGGCAAAACGGAGCCGTCCTTATCCTATTTAATGTGTTTGGCCTTTAGTGCAGTTTTGTCTCATAACAGTATTGCCACATGGACTTTCTGTTTGCGTTCTTTTATGGCTTTTTTTCCCTCGTCTTCATTTTATCTTTGTATGCAGTTTATTTTACATGTCTGGCTTGTAACTGGCATAAAATTGGCTCTTTTGCCTCCTAAAATCTGATTCCCACCCATTTGCATGGAAAGATGTACATTATATATTGTGAAGTGGAAAAAAAGCAATTTTCAAAAGGTATATATAGTATCCTGTTTTTGTAAAAAAAAACCGCGTATATTTATATATTAATATGCAAAGAAAAAACTAAAAGTATATACTTAAAAGGCTTAACAATGGCTATCTAAGCAGTATAGTAGGTGATTTTTATCTTTTTAATTTTTGCTTTATCTGAAATTCCCATTTTCCCAGAAAAAATTCTACTGTTGCAAAAGAAACAATGTAATGAAAAAATGCAAAGCAATTTTGTAAAAAATAAAACAAAACCCTGTTAATCAGCTTATAAAGACAATGTGACCCTTAATAAATATTTGTCAGAACTTAAAGAAAAGTGATTCATGTTTCTTCTGAATCTCTCAGGCGGGATTATAAATCAGGTATTTACTAATAGCTAAGAGTCTTATTTTCACATATGAATAAGAATACGACCTGCCTTACAGTGCTGCTGTGGGACAAAATGAGATAAAGATTGTGTGAACTGTGTTCTTTTCTTTCGTCACCTACACTACAGGATCCCAACTACTATAGATTCTCTTCAAACACAGGATAGTATTAAAAGGAGGTTTCATTCATGCTCACAAATTCCTGTGATATTCCAGGTGAGTGGCACATTCTGTTCCTATCCTACTGTACTCTCAGACACTGCCATACTTACGAGGTAAAGCTGCTCCTTCTTGTAGGTCCTGCTCCTGCCACCAGCCCCCATGCTGCTAATGTCCTTAAAGTACACCACCTTAGTGATTGCTTTGCAGTCCCTGGTGAGCCAAAGCTGCACTTTGACTCCTATAGGTATAGGCAGAATTCCCCTCTTCCAGCTGGGATATTACACTTACCCAATATATACCATCCCAAATGCTGCTTAGACCTTGATGTTTTAAAAGAATGCTTAGCAAGGTTGGTGCATGCCTCTAATCCCAGCATCTCAGGAGGCTGAGACAGGAGGATTGCAAGTTCAACAGCAACCTCACCAACTTTGTGAGACTCTCAGTAACTTAGCAAGATCTCTAATAATAATAATAATAATAATAATAATAATAATAATAAAGGACTGGGGATGTAGCTGAGTGGTAAAGCACCCTGGGTTCAATGCCCAGTATGTGCCCAGGGGGAAGAATTCTTAACAAAATAATCCTGTCCATTTTTTCCTCTTAAAGACTCCATTTTCTTCCCTGGACTCAAACAAGAGTCCCCTTGGGGCCTGGGTTAGGACAAATTTGTGAGAAAGACACTATTATATGAACTCAGAATTAACCCTCCCTCCCAAATACAAGAATAATTATGATTTCAGTTGCCTACCTTGCCTTTTGTTAAGTTTTATCAGGGGCTTCAGGGAAATTAACCTTACTAATTTATCTAACTTGTATGAATAAAAGAGGAAAACAAAGCTTAGACTCAAACTCAGACATTCATCTATACTACTCCATATCCATAAGAAATATGAAAAATACTTTAAAAAATATTAAAGTACTATATGTGTATTTGTATATATATTATGGATTCTTCATTAAACTACCTTGGTAAGTCCTAAGATTTTTATTTTGTTGATCCTGTTAATGTTAGAAATATAGATAGTACTTAATAACTTTTTTAAACATTATGACCTGTCATGAACTCAGAGTTTTTGTTTGACTATGTTGGCATCAGTAAGTGTGTGCACTTTTCTAGAATTATGATTTTCAATTCCAAAAAGAACATAGTGGGGAGAGACTGTTTCCTCAAATTCAGCATTAATGTTATTTATATATTTTATATATCAATGTTTCTCTTTAAAATGCAGATACCTGGGCTTTATTCTAGTCCCACTAAACCTGCTCTTTTGCAAATTAGCACACTAAAATTGGAAAGCCACTGGCATATACAATATACTGCTAATTTTAGTAACAAGAAACTATGACGTAAAAGTATAGGTAATTGCATCAGAATTAAAAGGTGAAAGATTTGTTCATATTTTCAGTGACAAACTAAAGACAACATTACCAATTTTACATAAAATTTAGATTTCTTGCAGCAAAGCAAGATATACACAAAATAAAAAGCAAAGACATGACTTAATAGCTAGATGCATTTTCATGATGAACTTTATGTAATGCCTTCTGCTCCTTTCTTATGTGAGTAAAATACATCACAAATAAATTCAAAGTTTTCCTCTGGTACTCAAGTTACAAAATGCTTGAGCAAACCCTGATCCTTTGGCTCTAATTTGACTTTTATTTTTTTTCCTGTGTATGATGCCATTTTGAGAGCTCTTCATCTCTCCAGACCATTCTTCAAGGTCATGGCAGCCTGATGGATGCTGGAAGAGCTGGAATTCTGACCAGAATGATGTAAGATTCCAGGGGCTCACCATGCCAGTTTTATACGGCAGAACACATCCAACCCCTGGCACTTATGGGGAGGCAAGGTGCAGGCAGGCATGGAAGGGCTCCCCCAAGCCACACTCCTCTCCAGGTTGGGTCTGCCTTTGTTCTCTGCTCCAGACTGCAGCAGGAATCAGGATCTCTGGAGCCAATGGCTGGGCTGAGAGGAACAGACTTACCTGGAGGACGACGATGGTCCACACTGCAGGTTGGAGCATGCTGCCTTTCCCTCCTTTGCCCCTTCTCCTTGGGGGATCTTTTTGTAAGGGGGGAGGCCCCAAAGCTTCCTAGTTAGAAACATGCTTAGGATAGTCTCTGAGCAGGCAGGTGTCTGCACCAGGTAAGAGCAGGTAAATTGGGGTCGAAGCAGAGGGGGCTGACCCCTCCCTCAGTGTCCAGTGAAGTCGCCTCCAAAACAATTGGGCAAAATGAGGTTAGCCAGCAGACAAGACCTCACCCATCTCTCTCCCACCCGCCTTGCCCAGACTCCCAGGAGGGCCTAGGATATGCCCTGGCCTGTTTTGTTGGTTCTGTGATGACTTAGCTCTGTGTCTGCTTGGCACAGAGCATCTGATGTCTGAGTCAGCCCAGACCCAGTACAGGAGACCCCAGGTAAAGGGAGCTCACAAAGGCTCGTGGTCCTGCAACTTGGGAGAAGAGAGGTGTCACCTCCTGTCTGAAAATATACATGCGCTGTGTACCCATTCCTCGACTTGGGGATGAAGGCAGTCAGACTGTGAGCTGGTATAAAGATACTTCTTAAGGCATTGATGGTGGAGGGTCATCAGCGTCCAGAGCCCAGTTCTCTGGGCTCCTGCTGTGGTATGAATATGTCCCCACAATTCATGTACTGGAGTTGGGGCCTAATGAAAGGTGGCTCTGTCCTCATGAATGGCTTAATGCTGCTATAAAAAGGGCTTGCCAGAGTGGGTTCTCCCTCTTCTCTCTCTGCCATAAGAGCACATGGTTTCTCTCTTGCCCTTCCACATTTCACCACCTGAGGACATAGTAGGACAGTGCACACCAGATCCTGGTACCTTGGACTTCCCAGCTTCCAGAACTGTGGGAGAATATATTTCTGTTCTTTATAGATGACCAGTCTCAGGTGTTCTGTTATAGCAGAGTAAAATTAAGACAGGCCCTTATCATGTCCCTACCCACACTGAGGCTGGTATGTCAATCACATGTCTGAGATGTGACTTGCCTGACCACTTCCAGAGCAGAAAACATTGAACACTTGATACCCTAGAGAGTGAGCCCTTTGGTAATTAGGATCCCCCTGCTCTTAGAAGACAGAGAATAATAGTGGGAGCACCCTTATGGCTCAGTGGTAGAGCATTTGCTTTGTATGCACAGGCCCTGAGTTTTATCCCCAGCCCCCCCCAACACACACACACACTAACAATGAGTGGGAGCACCCCTGTTGAGGCAGGTGGAAGAAATCAGGCACAGTGACCAGAGACTCCTCTCTCTCTTATTCAGATATAAAAATGTAAACAAACTCAGTTATGTTTACAAGTGAAGAATAAGATAACACATATTTTAAAGGCAGGTCTTGTGTTCTGTCTCAAATTTACTTGCTTCAAATCCTGTGTTCTACTCATCTATAATACTACCTCTAATTTACATGGTAGCTTTTCAAAGCACAGGGAATACTTGATTTGTATTGAGTAATATGTTATCCTTGTTGGTGTGTGGGTTTTAGTGAATTTTCACATTTTTGTTTTGCTGTAGCTAATGTCCAGTAGGCAGCTGTATATAAGTGTCTGGAATTTAGAAAAGAGGCTGGAAAGAAAATAAGGATTGTGGCTGGTGGTTCTTGGCACCTAGCAAGCACTCTACAGATATTTGCTGAATTGAATGAATAATCCAATTTTAGATCCCTTCTACACTTTTCTATGAATATGTTTTCAAAGAAGTGAGAATATACTAAATGCAGTAGTTCATAACCCATGTGTAAAAGAAAAACTTTTACATTTTTTAAATTTTTTCTAATTAGTTATACATGACATTAGAATGCACTTTGATACATCATACATAGTTGGAGTATAATTTCTTATTCTTCTGATTGTACATGATGTAGAATCCCACTGGTCATATAGTTATATATGTACATAGGGTAACAATGTCTGTTTCATTCTACTATCCTTCCTACCCCCATACCCCCTCCCCTCCCTTAACTTCCCTCTGCCTAATCTAAAGTAACTCTATTCTTATCACCCCCCCCACCCCTTATTGTGAATTAGCATCCACATATCAGAGAAAACATTAACCTCTTTGCTGAGACAATACCTTTTGTGGAAATATTTAGAAAGACTGCCAAGTGCCATCTGGTGTCCAGAGCCAGAATTGCCGGTTGAATATAATACCTAACAAAGGCAGGAGAGAAGCTAAGGGGGTGGTGCAGAGTTGATATTTGGGAGAGGAATGCCTCAACCCCGACTGACACCTGCCTGACATGAGTGTTGGGCTCTTCATGCGGTTTGTGGTCACATAAGAAGAAGCAAATGGTTAGGTGGTTTTTCCTTGTCTGAAGTCAAGATAAGTATTTGCATGCATATGTGTGTGTGTGTGTGTGTGTGTGTGTTTAAAATGAATGGTCTTATACCATTATCACTTTTTATCTGAATGTGGAAGCTATATGTTTCTACAAGAAAATATCTGGGAATACATAGAACTATAATATATAAATCACCTATTCCTTCCTCTACCCAGAGAAAATCATTGTTAATACTGAGGTGCATGTACTTACATTGTGTGTGTATATCTCCTTTTAAGTACTCTACCAATTTACTTTGTTATATAGTATGCATATGTATTACTTTACATATTAATGTATTGAACATGAAAATGCCTCATTATGTATTTGTAGTTATATCTTATAGAACATATATTTTATTTATTCTTTTATTTTTATTTGCATATATACCATAATATTCATCTGTATAGGTATATCATGAACCACACCCCTTGATGCTAATGTAAGTGATGGAAATAAAATTATGCTCTTTGATCTGAGAGATCTATATCTAATACCATATGAATGAAGAGATCCCCAAAAAAACATAAGGTAGAAGAAAGTGAACCAACTTTGGAGTTGAGGAAAGAAATTCAAAATGATCAAGCTTCAGAATATTAACTTCATAATTGACAACTCCTTTAAATGTAAAACTCTTTGAGAAAAAGTATTATTTATTATAAATGAGGAAACTAAAGCCCATAAAATTTAGATGATTTATATAAAGTTGTACCACCAGTAAGTGGTGGAGCCTGGATTTATTTATATATTTTTTGCAGTGCTGGGGATTGAACCCAAGGACTTGTGAATGCTAGAAAAGTGCACTACCACTGAGCTATATCCCCAGTCTAGGAACCTGAATTGGAATTCAAATATGTTTGATTCTTAAGTCATATCTCTTAGCCATTATACCTGTTTATTCCTAAACTTTCACACTTTCTTATTGCTGAGTCTAATGACATCTTTCCAATGTCAGAAAAGTTGTGAACACTCTCTTATTCTCATGCTTTCCTCTTGTGTTGTTTGAATTTTTGCTATGAGAATACTTTTACAATCATAAAAATATCAGTGAAGGATTATCTCATTTAATTTTTTAAATTTTTTGATTTGCATTTTAATTGACACTAAAATAATATTGGGGCTCAGTGGCAGCCCTATATAATATATATAAATATATTGATATATGTAAATTATATAACTCAGTCATATATCTTGCACAAGGCCTTGGGTTTGATCCTTGACATAGCAGGGAAAAAATGTACTTATTAATAGGGTACCATGGTGTGTTTTGAAACATGTATATATTGTATAATGTATAAATCAGGGTAACCTGATATCTGTCTTCTCAAACATTTATCATTTATTTGTGGTGAAAACATTCAAAATCCTTTCTTCAAGCTTTTTTTAAATACACAGTACAGTACCATTATCTTTAGTTACCCTACTGTGAAATAGAACACCAGAACTTATTCTCCTGTTAACTGAGTACCTATTGCCCAAACTTTTCCCATCCTTCTCTCTCAATCTCTTTCAAAATCTTTAAAGTAAAAAAATATACATCATAAGAAATATTAAATGGCACATGAGAAATTGGAATGAAATTTTGAAAACATATTTATAGATCAAGATATCTTTTAGAAATAAAAAAAGCCCAATAGAAGGTGAATAAAGTACATGGAGAAGTTAATTCACATGAGAAGCAGTACAAATTTTACACACACATACACATATATATGTGTATGTATATGCACACATATGCACCCACATAAACTATATATTACATATAAAATATATTTATACATATGTAGTATACATACATATAAATACAAATGCATATATTTTTAGAATCTAAATGGCATCATATCATACATGTTATTCAACAAAATATTCTCTTTTTCACTAAAGGGCATATCCTGGAAATTTATCCATGTTTTTACATCTAAATCCAGTTCATATGTAGATGAAGAACATATTACCTACTCTGAAAATGCTGCAGTTTGTTACCAAGAACAGCTATTTAGGTGGTTTGTAGTGCTTTGCTATTGCAAACATGTTAGGATGCCTTTCCTGTGCATGCCATTTTATTCATATAATGTGTGAGTCTTTCTCTAGGATAGGTAACTAGAAATAGACTTGTTGAGTCATAAGGTTCATTTTTGGTACATTGCCAAATTGGCCTCTGTAATGAACATTTGTCATCTGAATTCAGACTTTGCCTGCTCTGCGTCAGTCAGGCCTTTGAGGCCAAACCTCCAGGCCTTTGCTTATGCTGCTGCCTCTGTCTAGACTGTCCGTTTTTCTGTTCAGCAAAATCCTATTCAATCATGAAAATTCAACTGAGGTATCACTTTTTCTTAGAATGTTCCTGACAGCCACAAAAGCAAGCTGATTTAGATATCCTTCCCTGGTGCGCCTAAAGTACCAAGTGATATAGACTTTATTATTATGTGCTAAAACTATTTTAGGTATTTATCTCCTCTACAAATCAAGAAATACCACAAGGACACCTGTATCTTATACATCAGCATATACAGGATGGAGGACAGAACAAATATTCATTAAATATGAACTTATTAAACCAATTATTCAAGATTCTGACACTATATCCTTGTTCCAACCTCTGCACCCACACCTCAGACTGGGGTTGTTCTGGACCCTTTAGAGAGTAACTAAGGTGAACAGCAGCTGTGAGGGTGTTAGAGCCCAGCAAGGCAGGCTAGCATAGGGCAAGTTCTGTGCTCTGAGTTTATCTGGATTCCAGGTCAAGTGGAAGCAGCTATCAATTGGAAGAAGTAACCCACACAGGCCAAATGGTGTTCCTCTTAGCAAGCAAAAGGTTTGGTTTGCTCCCAATGCAACAGAAGCCAATTAGTCAAGGGACAAGGTGGTGGTGGAGAAAAAACTATTATCGTGAGCTAGGTGATGGGAAAATAGCCAGACTATTGTCCCAAGGACCATCTTAGCTAACAACAGAAAGTGGCAAGCTTATATAGGAATTTCTAAAAAAAATTTTTTAGTTGTTGTTGGACCTTTATTTTATTCATTTATTTATATGTGCTGCTGAGACTCGAACCCAGTGCTTCACACGTGTGAGGCAAACACTCTACCACTGAGCCACAACCCCAGCTCATATATAGGAAATTAAAGGGAGTGTATTTTTAGCCACAGATGGATGGGTGACAGAGTACTCATCAATCCTTCAGTGGTCCATTTCTTTGACTCACATTCTAAGTTATATGAAGGTTACCAGATGTTCTGCATTCTACAAATCTAAAATGAAGATTACAGATTAGAGGTCTTATGACCAAAGATTTTTTGTTACTTTTCCCTGGAATAATGGACTCTAGCAGTTAAAATACTTAGTTACTTTTACAATACCATGGTTCAAAGCCAGGGCCTCATACAGCTGGGCAAGCACTCTATCACTAAGCTACATCCCCATATCTTCTAGCAGTTAATATCTTAATCATTTAGATGTAGCTTTTTTTTAGAATTTAAAAGCTGGGGAAAAGTTTTTTTTAATATTTATTTTTTAGTTGGACACAATACTTTTATTTATTTTTATGTGGTGCTGCTGATCGAACCCAGGGCCTCTCATGTGCTAGGAAAGTGCTCTACCACTAAGCCACAAACCCAGCCCATGGGGAAAAGATTTTTTTAAAAGCAAGTTTGCAAAGAACTAGTTAACCCATTAGTTGGCTTCATTCCTATGAGAAGAATCTCTTCAGCACTGTGGACAGGATGGAGTCCATAGAACCCTAGAGCTGGAAGGGACCTCACTCATGATTCTAGTACAGTCCTACCTACCTTTTAGGGGTTAAAAAAAAAGTCATAAAATGAGGCAAGAAGAAGGTTAGAAGATTCCCAAGTGTCCAGAGCCACAACGGATGAATGACAGCAGGAGTCCCACCCAGCACCCAGCTGCTACTGTCTGCCTTCAGCCCAGGTCTGGACCTGCCTTCTCTGTCCCTGTGTGTTTCTAGCAGACTCAGCTGCTAGCCCACCTTTTCTCAGGGCCCCTTCCTTGCTTCTCTGAGCACATACATGTGTGGGCTCAGGGGGTGCTTGTGAGTGCACTGGTGTCTCTAGGCCCCTGTTAGGATGAGGCCAGAAGCAGAAAAGAGAAGGCTCTTGTCATTGCATTTTCCCACCTGGAGATTTCCCCTGGGGCAGAGCTGGGGGAGGAAAGCAGGAGAGCCACAGGCTGGACAGGGCCTGCTGCAGTCAACAGCTGCAAGTCTGAGAGCAAGGACTGCCATTAGTGCCATTAGGAAAGAATGCAGAGGAGGCAGCAGCAGGGGGCACCCTGAGCTGGGGAGGGCAGAGCTTCTCACAGGCCCTGCCAAGTGAAATGATAGGGACTCAGAGGGAGGGAGTCTCTGTTCCTGCCACAGAAGTGCAGCCCCACCAGGAATGGGAATCCCTGGGCCAGAAACTCATGAACCAGAAACCCGTCCTGGGCTTCCTCAAATTCCCCAGAGGAGGGCACAGCCCTGGAGACTGTTGTCATGGCAGCAGCTGGCCAGGCTGACTGCCTTCCTCCTTTCTGCATGGCTGCTCTGTCTGCCTTCAGATACTTCCAACTCCTGCTTCCTGAAAATTTCTGTGCTGCCCATCCTGGCTGTACATAAATGTGGCTGGAACCCACTGCTCAGTTTTACAGAGTGGTTAAAAGCACAACCTCTCATGTCACACTGCTGTGTTGTTGTTGTAGTAGTTCTGGGGATGGAACCCAGGGCTTCATGCATGCTAGGCAAATGCTCTACCACTTGGGCTATGTTCCCAGGCCCTGCTTAGGTTTTATTTTTATTTTTTATTCTTCCGTACTGAGGATTGAACCCAGGGCCTCTCATGTGCTAGGCAAGTACTCTATCAATGAGCTACGCCCCCAGTCCTTTTTAAAATTTTGTTTTGAGACAGGGTCTCAATAAGTTGTCCAGGATAGAGTCAAACTTGTGATTCTCCTGCCTCAGTCTCCTAAGTTGTTGGGATTCCAGGTATGTACCATTGCACGGGTGCTAGTACCATATTCTAAGAAACTCTAGATGAGACATGGGATGCAAGACTGTCACACAGGCTAGTCATACACTTTTGAAGGAATAAATAGAGGTCACAGACATGGATTTCAGGGCTAACCTCTTTCTGGCTTCCTAGCAGTTAATTTAATCTCTATTTATTTCTATTTTCTCATATGTAAATGAGGTCAAAAAGAGACTTGAAAATTATGTACCTTGGGATGGCATGTGCTTAGCACCACATAAATAAATAAAACAAAAATAAAAGAATTGTATCCTTAGATTGCTTACAAATATATACTTAATATTTTTTCAGAGCCTGGTCTGCATTCAGAGATATGTAAGTATGATAATTTGGACTTGATTCAAAATGGTATTGGGTTTATTAGTACTACTGAAGCAGCAAATGTAATACAAAGGTTCAAAAAGAGATACCAGTGCAAGTGATTAAATGTGGCAATCCATTGTATGTCTTGCAAGTCACTCAGGTGTAGCCATAGCTCATTGTTCTTGGTATCTTCTGTAACACGATACTCGATACTCGCAAAGTCAGAGCAGGGTTGAGAATATGAGTTTACTGTTTTGTTTGTTTTTTTCTTTGTAGTGCTGGGGATTGAGCCCAGGGCCTCATGCTCTCTAGGCCAGTGCTCTGCCACTGAACTATATACTTAGCCACAAGTTTACTGCTTTTCAAACTTGTAGTCTTGTCAGTTTCAGTAATAACTTTGAACAACACCACAAGGCAATAGATCTGCTGCTTAGTGAGCCAGTTCAGTAATACCTAATGTCCATGTTCTTGGCCTTGATCTTCTTTCTGTGACAGGACTTGGACCATCTTTCCTTCTCTGTGTTCACTGAAGAAATTTTTCAATTCATGCCTGTGTAGGGGCTTTTGGTTACAAGGCTGGCTTCAATCTACTTCAGTGGGAAAAGAATCTTTCTACCTTTGCTCAATATGGAAGAAGAAATGTCCCAGGGTATTTATTTAAAAAGTGAATAGGGGGCTGGGGATGTGGCTCAGTGGTAGAGCACATGCCTAGCATGTGTGAGGCACTGGTTCGACTCTCAGCACCACATACAAATGAATGAATACATAAAATAAAGGTATTGTGTCCATCTACAACTAATTTTTTTTAAAAGAGTGAATGGAAAGGAATTGGTACATTTATAGCTAAGAGGAGCCATGAGGGAGAATAGGAAGAGAGGTAAAAAAATGTTCCAAGTGAAGGACATCTGTATATACTATGGCAGTGATGAAATCAGATACACAAAGCAATAGGTTCACAATGTTCTGCAAAAATCCCTTTTTCACTAGTCTAAGTAAATCATGTGGTTCTCCCCAGAAACAGTGGTGTAAAGCCTGTGCTGTCACGGTTCTGGCTGATAATGGCTCTCAGTGTGTTTGTCTATTTTAATACTTCTGAAACATCCCAAGGATAAAATCCTTTATGGGATCATTATGATTTGGATCTGGAATGTCACTCAAAGCCTCATGTATTAAATACTTGGTCCCCTCTGCAGCAAGGTTCAGAGATAGGAATTTGGGAGAATTATTAGATAATGAGAGATTTGACCTTAACAGTGGAGAAATGAATTTATGGCTTAACAGAGTATTGGAAAATGGCAAAAACTATAGACAGGTGGAGCATGGTTAAAGGAAGTAGGACACAGGGGCATGCCCATGGGGACTATACCTTGTCCCTGTCCCCCAACCCTTCTTCCCAGCTATCATGAGCTGATCACCTTTCCTGTGCCATGCCCTTCTGTCTTGATTGTTTTGCTTCACCTCAAGCCCAATGCAATGGCGCCAACTAGCCATGAACTGAAACCTCTGAAACCATGAATCAAAATAAAGCATTCCTCCTCTAAATTGTTTGTCACAGAGATGAGAAAGTTAATAGCACAGTGATGTAGGCCTTTATGGCATTAGCCCTGGAGAAATTACTCATTCTAGGAGAATGGAACAGAGGGGAAGTGTATATTTGGGTCACGTTGATTGGGTAGTGTCTTTTGGCTGGAGCAGAGGACAAATTAGAAAACAGATGGATAACAAAGTTTACAATTTGTTACTCAGACTGAATTCCAAAGATCCCTGAATATCAGGGCCTTTGAAAGCAGGAGAATGACAAGATGAAATCAGGAAATAGATTAATTTAGTCATTTACTTGTTCTTTGAATTTTTCCGTGATAACTCAAGTCCACACTGGACTCTATCTTTTCTAAATCTTATTGACCTGGTAATAATCCCTAATTCTCAGAATGGTGAGTAGGGACATGGATAGCTCACTGGCCTACAAAGAGCAGCTGTCTCCATGTGGGGCACATGTCAGGCACTCAGAAATGGTGAAGTGCCCAGAGGTCTCTAGAGGACAAAGTACTGTTTCCTTGTGGTTGGCCTTTGTGTCTCTCCCAACCTGACATACTCCAGTGGATAAAGAAAACATGACTGCCTTTTATTGAATGCCCAAGATATGAAGATCTATCATCCCCAATATAGATAAATGCTAAAAACCTTAACAGCAAAATAGTATTTGTTCAGGACTTGGGATCTGGCTCAGTGGTGGAGTACTTGCCTGGCATGCACAGGGCCCTTTGTTTGATCCCCATAACTGGAAAACAAAACAAAAACAGTACTGGTCAATTCATCATGTAATTTCTGTTAGAATTTTAAGTGCCAACTAATCTATGATTATGTGGTTTGGGAGCTCATTAGCAGAATACAGTTAGATAGAAGTGAAAAAAACTGAATGGTTAGATGTAATGGAGAGATGAATTCTCCTAGAACCTAATGAAACTTAAGCTTCAGGGCCCCTTGATTTGTACAGATACCATATAAGGCCTCCAGGAAGGGTTGTGGAAAGGAAAATTCTAAAGGATTTCACACTTATATATAATTCCTTCTTCTAGATTGTAGATGGAACCTGTGAATATAATGAGCTTTCACTCACTGTATTGCCTTTCATAGGCTTAGTAAACAATCAACAAATCTTATACCACAATGTAAAAGCATGATGTTCTATCTCAGCCTTTTGCAAGGGAGGTTTTGTACTTATGATCACGGTTCTAAATCATTGAATTAATCAAAATGGCAACAACTAAACGGGCCCAATCTAAACAGTTTATTCCTTAAAGGGACTGGTTCTTCCTTATGTCAGTAATATTTGAAGCATAAAAGGGATTTGATGTGAGGGATATATTCAATTGATGGCTTTGAAGATGGAGGGGACCATGGGTCAAAGAGTGTGAGTGATGTCTAGGTACTGAAAATAATCCCTGGTAGATGGCCAGGAAGAAAGTAGGAATGGAACTAAATTCTGTCACAGTTACGTAAATTTAGAAAAGGACCACCAGTTCAAGATGAGAATGGAACCTAACACATTGATTTCAGCCTTATAAGGCCCTGAGCAGAGAACCCAGTCATACCATGCCAGGACTTTTGACTTACCCAACTGTGAGCCAAATAAACGGGCATTATTTTAAGCTACTGAGTTTGTGGTATTTTATTACATGCCAATAGAAAACTAATGTACAGGCTATAACTATGTCTTGTACTTTTGTATGGTTAACAAAAGAAAAATATTGACCAGAATTTGGGACTACTTGCTCTTTCTAATTTGACTTCCTCTTCTGTTGATGGTGGTGAGATGGATGTGGGTATATGTCAGGTTGGGAGAGACACAAAAGCCAACCACAAGGAAACAGTACTTTGTCCTCTAGAAGAAAAAGTAAAAGGTAGTTGATCTGGAATTATATTTGCTTTAAGTTTAGTTAGATAATTTCTTCATGTATTTCTAAGTCCTTTCCATGTGTAATTAAGTAATTACAAGTAAGGGTAATTACAGAGTAGTAAGTGGAAGCCCTAGGATTCAAACTAGGGTTGTCCAACTCTAATGCTAACTGCTATGCTCCATTGCCTTTCATAGGCTTAGTAAACAATCAACAAATCTCATACCACAATGTAAAAGCACGATGTTCTATCTCAGCCTTTTGCTAGAAGTTGATAGTAGTTCCCAGTTCCCTGATTCCAAGTTATCTATTTAGTCTTATCTCCCACTACAGCCTTGTAAGTACCATATAATTTATCCAAAATGAAACCCTGACCCTTTTTATGCCAGCTATGCCTGTGGCTTTGTCCAATCACATCTACATGGGTTCATATTTATTTCTTTGTGATTTGGCATGAAATACTGATGTGGACTGATACTATAAAACCCAAAATACACTACCACAATGAGGACATTAACATTGAACTGGTTTATATGTGTTGAGAATATTCAGGATTATGGGCTAGGGATGTAGCTTAGTGGTAGGGCACTTTCCTAGCATGAATAAAGCCCATGGTTTCATCTCAAAACTGAAACGAGAATATTTAAAGATTAGTATCACTGCAAGAAAACTTGAAATGCTCTGCAATCTTAAGCACATATAATACAGACATTTGACAGAGGTTGGTAGTTGTTTCCTCAAATTTGACAATACTAAAAATTTACCTATTACCAATAATGAGTTATAACACTGAAAATTTAAAAATCAGTAATAAAAAGTTGATGGGCTGGGGATGTGGCTCAAGCGGTAGCGTGCTCGCCTGGCATGCGTGGGGTGCTGGGTTCGATCCTCAGCACCACATAAAAATAAAGATGTGTCCACCGAAAACTAAAAAATAAATATTAAAAAATTTTCTCTCTCTCCCTCTCTCTCTAAAATAAAGTTGATTAACTGTGCCAAAGATTGAATTATCTTTTAATTTTTTTTCTAGGGAAAACAATACTACAAAAAATGTCACATGAAGAGAGGATTAACTAATTTGTAGCCAAAAACAGTAGGGGGAAAATCATTGTAGAGGTGTCTTGGGCAGTTAATTAAGAAAATATCATTTTTTATAGGAATTTGAATGTTTTTATACCTGGCAGTTCTTCAAATTTTATAATGTGTTGTAATTGAAAAGGGTTAATAGGGATGTGGATTTGGTAAAGAGCTTGGAAATATAGCAATTGCAGAAGTTCAATCAATGTAATCTTTGTAGGCCAGAACATTGAAACAAGCTTTTAAGATCTGAAAGTCCTAAGTGTCCTCCTTACTGTGGGATTATGTGACCACAGTGTCTGACTTCATGGAAAAGCTTATCATACAGGGGCCCTTCATAAGGGAGCCTCCAGCTGCTCTGTACATTTCAAACATTCTAAAATAGTGACTGCATAGAGGATCTATATTTGTATTATCACTGAGCAGCGAAAACAGGTGGCTGAGTTATTTGTTTACCCACACCACATTTTATCTACCTCTTGATTTCCCAAATGAAAGTAATTCTTTTCTATTTTCTAATAACAAGCAGGATTAGGCTGATAATAATAATAGTAACAACAACAACAACAGCAACAATAAGGAACAGAACAAATACTGAAAAATAACTAGTAAAAATCTCTCATTATCACTCTTGGCCTCACTTCCTGAGCCCTATCTCAGTGTCTGGACAGGATTTCAAGGGAAATGGTATCCCTTAGGGTCTTGGAGGGGCTGTAGAGAGTCCAGGGAGTAGGAGAGAAAAGAAGAGACATGGTCTGTTCACCCCCAAATCCTCCCTAATAATCTGAGAAAGGTAAAAAGAAATGCCAGGAAGGTGATACACTTTAGTGTTTTCAGCAAATTCAGAAAAGATTAGCAGTGTCAGGCAAGGGGATGAGGAGGGGTGAGACAGCTCCTGTTGAAGAACTGTTGGGGTAATTGAAGACCTGAGCTCCCTTTTAACAGACATTGCTAGACAAAGGGCTGACATGTATTAAAGTCACTTTATAGTACATGTCCACCTAAGTATCACCTCCCCATAGCCTTGGAGGTGGACTGGTGTACTTTTGGCCACTAGAAAGAAAAAGAGGAAACTGCTGTCAGCTCTGGATCTGAAGAGATTTGAATGACCAGAAGATGTCCTAAGACTAGGTGAAGTTGAGGATCAAGACCACAAAGGATCTGGGACTGCATTACCTCTACCCCTTTCCTGCCCCTATTCCAATTGATTTTATGGCAAAAAAAAGAAAACAACAACAACAAAACAAACAAACAAGCAAACAAACAAACAAAAAAAATGGTGGACTTTGGGGAGGGATCTGGGAAGAGGATGGTCATTAGGTTGCACTTCCCATACCACATCAATGCTCTCTGTCCATTTTGATTCAGAAAATGGTGGGCATGCAGGAATGTTAGGGAGGTGAGTGGAACACAGTATAGGTGCCAGCTTCCCATTGTGGACACTGCGGCATGTTGATAAAAGACAGAAAAGAGGTAAGCACTCTGCATCCCTGTAATGAGAGTGGCTGCTGCTCCCAAGGGTGGGAAATGGGGGACAACTTTTGGATGTTTTTTGAGACTGTATTCCCTACAATCCTGCCCCATTTCCCCAATCCTTTTGGAAAACAAAATACTAGTGACTTAACACAGCAAAGGATTATTTCAAGCTCAAAATAAATGCCCAACATATGCTAATGAAGGTCGAGAGTAAAGGGCCTCTGCTCCACATGGTCTCTTAGGGACCCGTGATAAGAGACTCCACAACCTGGAACCTGATCACTGTGGCAGGTGGAGAGAGTCATGAAAATCTATCAACCACTACACAGTAGTCTAGAAATAATATGTTACTGGTGTTAACAGCTGATTAGCTAAAATTAACCTAGGGTATTCACCTCAAGGACTAGGGTGTTAAACTAATGAGAAAGTATAATTTTCTGTGTAGGGGAGTGTAAACTAGAAAGAAAAATAAACTACAAGAAAATATTCATAAGACTTTAAAGGGGCATCATGTCTTTCTAAAGCACTAAAGCAAATAATTAAAAATCATGAAGAAAAATCAAGTGTAATATGAGTAACTTATTTTTATGAAACAAACAAACAAACATGAAGTTCCCTTTGCATTTATTTCTCTGTTATGACATTTTAGTAACTCTTGTATTCTCAGACCATTCTTCAAGGTCATGGCAGCCTGATGGATGCTGGAAGAGCTGGAATTCTGACCAGAATGATGTAAGATTCCAGGGGCTCACCATGCCAGTTTTATACGGCAGAACACATCCAACCCCTGGCACTTATGGGGAGGCAAGGTGCAGGCAGGCATGGAAGGGCTCCCCCAAGCCACACTCCTCTCCAGGTTGGGTCTGCCTTTGTTCTCTGCTCCAGACTGCAGCAGGAATCAGGATCTCTGGAGCCAATGGCTGGGCTGAGAGGAACAGACTTACCTGGAGGACGACGATGGTCCACACTGCAGGTTGGAGCATGCTGCCTTTCCCTCCTTTGCCCCTTCTCCTTGGGGGATCTTTTTGTAAGGGGGGAGGCCCCAAAGCTTCCTAGTTAGAAACATGCTTAGGATAGTCTCTGAGCAGGCAGGTGTCTGCACCAGGTAAGAGCAGGTAAATTGGGGTCGAAGCAGAGGGGGCTGACCCCTCCCTCAGTGTCCAGTGAAGTCGCCTCCAAAACAATTGGGCAAAATGAGGTTAGCCAGCAGACAAGACCTCACCCATCTCTCTCCCACCCGCCTTGCCCAGACTCCCAGGAGGGCCTAGGATATGCCCTGGCCTGTTTTGTTGGTTCTGTGATGACTTAGCTCTGTGTCTGCTTGGCACAGAGCATCTGATGTCTGAGTCAGCCCAGACCCAGGAGTACAGGAGACCCCAGGTAAAGGGAGCTCACAAAGGCTCGTGGTCCTGCAACTTGGGAGAAGAGAGGTGTCACCTCCTGTCTGAAAATATACATGCGCTGTGTACCCATTCCTCGACTTGGGGATGAAGGCAGTCAGACTGTGAGCTGGTATAAAGATACTTCTTAAGGCATTGATGGTGGAGGGTCATCAGCGTCCAGAGCCCAGTTCTCTGGGCTCCTGCTGTGGTATGAATATGTCCCCACAATTCATGTACTGGAGTTGGGGCCTAATGAAAGGTGGCTCTGTCCTCATGAATGGCTTAATGCTGCTATAAAAAGGGCTTGCCAGAGTGGGTTCTCCCTCTTCTCTCTCTGCCATAAGAGCACATGGTTTCTCTCTTGCCCTTCCACATTTCACCACCTGAGGACATAGTAGGACAGTGCACACCAGATCCTGGTACCTTGGACTTCCCAGCTTCCAGAACTGTGGGAGAATACATTTCTGTTCTTTATAGATGGCCCAGTCTTAGGTGTTCTGTTATAGCAGAGTAAAACTAAGACAGGCCCTTTTCACTTCCTGGTCCACATGTCTAAGAAGTGACTGCTTGACCTCTTCCAGAGCAGAAAGCATTGAACATTTGAGACCCTAGAGAGTGAGCCCTCTGGTAATTTGGATCTCCTTTCTCTTAGGAGACAGTGTGTAAGTTTGAGAACCCTTCAGATAGTCTCTGGTGTCCACCTATAATCCCAGTTACTTGGGAGGCTGATACAGGAGGATCACAAGTTCCAGGCCAGCCTCAGCAATTTAGACCGTATCTCAAAAAAAAAAAAAAAAAAAAAAAAAGAAAAATTAATGGGCTGAGCATGCTTCCCTGTGGTAAACCATTCCTGGGTTCAATTGCTAATACTGGACAACAACACCAACAAAAGAGTAGGAGTCTCTGTTGAAGCAGAGAAGAAGGGATCAGGCTCAAGTTCTAGGAACATGTTTGGGCTTCAGTCAGCAGAAAGTATGTGAATAACTACAAAGAAATAGTCACTGCATCTACCCTACATTTGTGATTCATATTAAGGCTACACATTCCACAGATTGCTTCCACACTATGACTGAACATAGCTGGGCCACTACAGTGAAACATTTACTATTTGATGGGGGACTCCTTTAAAATTTGCTGATATATCATTGGCTTGTTATGGATCCTCACTAATACACTGTAGTCTGTGGCTCTTCCTGCCTAATCCTCTTCCTTTCCTTTCACAGGTGTGAGATATGCATTATAGTTTGAAGACTCTCCTCATCTTTTCTTGCTTTCTCCCCATCTATCATAGGTATTTCCTCAACAAATATCTTGTGTATGTCTGATCTTGTTTTAGCATCTGATTCTAGGATGGCCTTATCTCATACAGGGTCATATCTGAACTCATATAGGGTACTTTCCACAGATGAGAATTCAATTTTCACATTTTTCAATAGTTATTAGATTCTGAAGAAGTCGGATAGTACAGTAGTTAAGACTGGTTATAGGGCTGGGGTTGTAGCTCAGTGTTAGGGCACTTGCCTAGCATGGGTGAGCGTAGTTATAGTAGTTACTAACTGGATTCTAATCCTAGGTTTGCAGAACCCAAGTTTGCCACTCTTAGTTGTCTGTCCTTAGCCTCTGTGCCTTCCCATATTTTTGGTGCTGAGAACTGAACCCATAGCCTCACCCATATATTATATCATAGGCCTGTGTTTACAGGCCTTCTGTGCTCCTTTTATAATATGGGGATAATCACATTACTTCCTCTTACGGTTGTTGTGAAGTTTACATTACTTATTATATAGACCATTTAGGGTCAACATATAGTATATAATTAATATCAGTTATTTTTGTTATCTTTGATAGATAAAGAAAGTCAGAGGAGGGGAAAGATCTTACCAGATCCTGTAGCTATTGGTAAGTTTGCCACTGGAACTCTCATTCTAAACTTGTGGAGCTCTTAAGTCCATATGCTTTATTGTTTTTTTTAACCTATTTCCTAAGTTGAGTTTCAGGAAAAAACATGAGACAAATAGCATGGTGTGATTTTTATCCCCTATTTTCAAATCCACTGAGTAACTACCAAAGTGAAAATGCTGTGATAATATTGTTCCCTTTCCTTTATTTATGTATCTATCAAACAACTTATTCTGGAATACAGAAATTACACCAAAGATTATACTTGTGTTTTCCTATTCCATTTATTTGCAAATATTCTTTATGGTAGAATATGTCAAGTCATGTCTTTTAATGTGTAGAAGAGGTAATAAATATAAAATATATTTATTATAATATTATATATAATATCATATATAATATTGTATATAATATTATATATATTATTATATTATATATATTATTATATATTATATTATATTATAGTAACTGGTCTATGATAAAATGAGAATGAACAAATAATCAATGGTGCCAGGTGTGGTGCTGCATGCCTGTAATCCCAGTGACTAGTGAGGCTGAGGCAGGGGGATTGCAAGTTTGAGACCAACCTCAAAAATTTAGCAAGGCCCTAAGCAACTTAGTGAGACCCTGTCTCGAAATAAAAAAAAATAAAAAGGGCTGGGGATGTAGCACAGTGATTAAGTGCCCTTGGGTTCAATCCTTAGTTCCAAAAAAAAAAAAAAAAAAAAACCCAACAATAAGTAAACAAAGAAAAAAACCATAAGTGTTAAAAGGGTCAAAAAAAGAGGGACTTTTTGTGAGGTGGATTTCTTTGGAATATACTTCTATGGTAGTAGATTGGAGTGCTTCCCCATTAAATGCATTAAGTTCAACTGGGTCCCTTAAAACTTGATATGTATCTTTGAAATTCAGAGGCACAGTGGAATGCAATCTGACTCCAGAATGAGAAATCTTATTGGTTAGAGAATGTGGCTGTGGTAATGATAGGAACAAAGGAGAGAGGACCTTATTGTGAATTTCTATGTATTTACCAATCTGTTGGGGGAAAAGATGCATATGTGTTTTCCATGTACCAGAAATAGACCAGGAAGAGAGCAAGCTGCTGGACATTGAGGCTTGCCAGAAAACCATTTGGGGTCTATGGATTCCTGCAGAGAATCTCTATGGAATGGACAGCTGGAAAACCCAAAACTTAAGGGGAAACATTAACAGAATGTTTGTGGTCGATACCAGAATTGTAGTAGGGGAGCTCTGATGAGTCAGCTTTAAACATCTGCTAGATCAGCTAAGAAAGAAGTCAAGTTACTATTTGACCAGTCAAGAACATATAGCTCCTTTCCCTTTTATTCCCTCCATTCGACACCCAGATAGGCCTGAAGTCAAAATCAGCAAGCTAGGGAAGGAGGATAGGCAGAAGAGAAACTCAGCATATAGCTTCCTTTAAAGGTGGAGGGTCACGTAAGTTGGTGCTAGTTAGGCAGAGAACATTTAATTCTGAATCAAATTCAGGAGGTCTTTATGATTTGGTAAAGGACATCCTAATCACTGAATTGAGGCTTGTGACTGAAAGTGACCATAGGGCTCTTTAGAGTGAGCAGCAAAACCATGGAACTGAGAAAAACTTGAATTTAAAGGCATAGTATTAGACAAAAGTTGCATGTTGATATCTCACCAGCAGTTCTTGTATTTTGACTGTTTGCTTCAATATAGTGTTTGTCATGTGCCATGCTTCTATGGATGAACACTACTATTGTTTTTGCATTAATTTTACTATACTAGCTTTCTTTTGCTTAGTATTTATTTGCCTGATGTATATTTGTATATATTTTAATCTTTTTTTTCTTTTGCAGTGCTGGGGGGTTGAACGTAGGGCCTTGAACATGCTAGGCAAGCACTCTACCAATGCCCTTCCATCCTTTTATTTATTTATTTTATTTTATTTACTTAGAGATGGGGCTTTTCTATGTTGCCCAGGATGAAATCCTCCTGCCTCACCCTTTTGAATGGCTGGAATTACAGGTGTGTACCACCACACCTCACTCCATCCATTGAACTTTTCTGGATACTTTTAAGTGCACCTCTGAGAAAAAGAATGAAACTAGAATCTTTGGTAAAATGCCAATCTGAGCTTTTCTCTTCATATGTGAACTTATTCTACATATATTTATTATTATTGACATATTGTTAATATGTCTACCTTCACATTCTTGTTTTCTATTTACCATGTGTTTTCTGTGCCTCTTCCCCTCCTCTCCTTTCCTGCCTACTCCTGGACCAATGGAGTTTTCTTTGGAATTTAGGAATTTACACATTCTAATTTTTTTTCAGTACTGGGGAGTAAATCCAGGAAATCCAGGAGTGCTCTACCACTGAGCTACAACTCCGCAGCCCTTTTTATTTATTTTGCTATAGTGCATTGGTAAATTGGCTGGGCTGGCCCAGAATTTGGCAATGCTTCTGCCTCAGCCTATGGAGTAGCTGGGATTCTAAGAATGCACCATCACATGCAGATATATATATATATATATATATATATATATATGTATATTGTATGTGTGTGTGTGTGTGTATGGTGCTGGGGATTGAACCCACAGCTTTGTGCATGCAAGGCAAGCACTCTACGAACTGAGTTATATCCCCAGACCAGTTTTTAATATTTTAAATATTCTAGTGCTTATTGTAAAGATTTTTCTAAATTGATTTTTAAATAAAATCTGGAATCTCTCTCACATCTATCCTCTTAGATTCTTGCATTTTGGAAAAAATATAAATTCTGATAATTGACTTTTCCATACAAAAGGAAACTATTAATCATTATCACCATTTTGATTTGCAGTTAATTATGCTTTTTTGAAGCACTAGGAATTGAACACAGGAGTGTTTTACCACTTAGCTACATATTTTTAAAAATTTTATTAAAAATTATTTTTATTTATTTTTAATTAAAAATATATATTTAGTTGTAAATGGACCTTTATTTTATTTATATGTGGTTCTGAGACTCGAACCCAGGGCCTCACACATGCCAGGAAAGTGCTCTACCACTGAGACACAACCCCAGCCCTCTATTTTTAATTTTGAGATAGAGTTTTGCTAAATTGAGGAGGCTGGCTTCAAGCTTGCAGTCCCCCTGCCTCAGCCTCTTGAGTCTCTGGGATTATAAACAGGCAACACTGCACACAGAAATTTTGCACTTTAAATTATTACCTCAAATGATTCTAGAAAACTGTCAACTAAGAATTAACTCCATAATAAATTAGGAAAAAAAAAAAAAACAATGAAGACCAGAACTCTTCAATTCTTAATGGTATCCTTAAAGCCCTCAAGTTTGAAGACCTCAGGCTGAGAACTACCAGTTTGAGAAATATATTCTTCTCCCTTTCTTTTTGGGAAGGGAGAGAGGTGTCATTTTTGAACATTTATTCTGTGCCAGAAATTTGCCTTAGGCAAAAATGCCTTATATTCAATAGCTACCTTTTTCTTAGGTGCTTTATGAGTGTCACATAAGTTATTTCACAACATGATTCTGTACAAATCCATGTTTTCTCCTGGATGGAAAACGGTGCTATTTATGTTGTTGATGATACTAACAATAATACACAACAATCCAAATAGCCATTTATTATGGACTTATATTAGCTAGGTGCTGAATGTCATGCGAGTAAATATACTCTTAAAACTACTATTTAAGCTGGATGTGGTGGCTTACATCTGTAATCCCAGCTACTTTGGGAGGCTGAGGCAGGAGAATCATGAGTTTGAAGCCAGCCTCAGTGACACAGTGAGACCTCATCTCAAAATAAAAAGGCCTGGGGATGTAGCTCCATGGTAGAGTACTTGCCTAATCATGTGTGAGGCTCTGGGAATCCTTAGTACCACAGAAAACAAATAACAAAAAAAACCCTACTCTTTGAAGAAAGGCCATCTAGCTACCTATATAGATGAAACTACACTACCTGTGTAGTTCAATATAGAGAAACATGCTAAATCAATGGATATTCAGGTAAGAATTTAGATACACTCATTAGAATTACCTTTTTTTTTTTTTTAAAGAGTGTCACACTAGATTGGGTAGTGAGAAGTGATGGGAGGGGAGGGGAAGGGGGGAATGGAAGGACAGCAGAATAAAATAGACATTATTATTGCTGTGGGTATATACGTGACTGCATGATCAATGTGATTCTGCAAACTGTTCACTCAGAAAAACGAGAAATTATATCCCATTTGATTCAAATGTATGATGTCAAGATCATTGTACTGTCATGTGTAACCAATTAAAACAAATAAAAAAATCAATAGGATGGTCCAGTTTAGGGTCTTATTAAAGTATTTTATTCTTAAGAATTATATTCTATAATATTCCTAAGAATTTTTTTAAAAAATGAAACAAGCCAGCCAAAATAATGAACTGTAAAACATTAAATAATCAGCCATTTAGATATTAACATGCATATTATATACTCTATCTCCTGTCATTTCCAGCAGAGATCTGGGAAAGGGATGTTTGTGACACAGCTGGAAGCAGAAGCTGCTTGAAGTCAAGACTTCTTACATTTTAACAAGGATTGTTTTCATTGAAGAAATCAAGCCCAGTGTCCCTGGATGGGAATGGAGGGCACTGGAAGCCAGCAAGAGAAGAGAGGTCAGGGTTTGTAGGCCCTTTTAGTAGCAGATATGAGCATTTCTCCATGTCAGGAAGACTGGTGGACCCCAGTGCTGGGGACCGAACATAGGGCCTCATGAATGGCAGGCAAGTAAGTACTCTATTATAGAGATATATCCCATTCCTCAGTGTCTATTCTTGACAAAGAACTCCCTACACAGATAGATGGATGGGAACACTTAGGGACAAAGGATCTGAAGATATTGTGCCTGTTCAGAAAATGGGCATGTTATTTCCAATGTAGACAGACAGCCGACAACAAGGGGTATCCTCAGGTTTTATGCTAGGTTGAGACTCTAGAACATTTGTACAACTAATGGAGATAGGGAACCACTGGTAATAACTGAAGTTGATTTCCCACCAGCATGCTAGGTCATATGTATGTTATTTTATGGCAATTTGAAAATGGGATATTTCTGACTGGGCGTGGTGGCTCACGCCTATAATCTCAGTGGCTTGGGAGGATGAAGAGGAGAACCGCAAGTTCAAAACCAGGCCTATAATCTCAGTGGATTGGGAGGCTGAAGAGGAGAACTGCAAGTTCAAAACTAGCCTCAGCAACCGCAAGGTGCTAAGCAACTCAGTGAGACCCTGTCACTAAATAAAATACAAAATAGGGCTGGGGATGTGGCTCAGTGGTTGAGTGCCCCTCAGTTCAATCCCTGGTACCATATTAAAACAAAAACAAAACAAAACAAAAAAACGGATAAATCCTACATGTTTAAGCATGAAAGCTAAGATCTAACTTGATGTTTCCTGTTGGCACCCTGCCAATAACCTAATATTTAGAAAGTTTTTACATTTTATTGTCATTTAAAAAGAAACTGGTTTTAAGTTTGAATATCTTTTTTATCAATTTGTCAAGAAACATACTTACAAGAACTGTAGAATCTGATCCTAATTGTCAAAAGCATGATCTTTCTTATAGATAAATATGCATAATTCTATGGATATATAGCAAGAGTAATTATAGTTATCTCAGGTGTTCTAGATATCTCCAATTTGTACCCAGCCTCCCTCCATCCTCTTTCCTCCCTTATCTGTGTACCCCAAGATTACCAATATGGACTACATCAAAGGTCTGCTTTGTCTTCTGGCTTCCAGTTTGGCCAAAGGGAAATACTGAGCAAGAGAGTAAGGGAAGGAAGGGTGAGATCAGATGAGGTCTCTTCATCCTGGATTCTTTTCAGGGATACTGTGCGCCAACTCTATCACAGCTGCTGAGGATGTCCTTTCCCTACAGCTGTACACCATTCCAGCAACCCCTCCCCTGCTCATCCCCTCTTCCCACCCCATCTCACCCTTTCCCTAGGAGTAGAAACCTGATGTGATGGGCTTAAATGTGTCCCCCAAAAAACACATGTTGAAGTTCTAACCCTTAGTAACTCAGAATGCAACTGTATTTGAAAATAGGGATTTTACAGATACAACTAAGTCAAAATGAGTCAACTAGGTAGACTTCAATCTAATGACTGATGTCCTTCTAAGAAGAGATTAGGTTATAGCCAGATAGAGGAAAAGACTATTTGAAGACACAGGGAGGCAACAGCTTTCTGCAAGCCCAGGAGAGAAGCTTCAAACCAACTCTGCCAACAACTAAATGATCTGTAGCCTCCAGAACTGTGAAGTAAATTCCTGTTGTTTAAGCTCAATAGTCTGTGGCACTTTGTTACGGCAGCCTGAGCTAAGACACACAATAATCTTAAGCCTCTGCTGAAAACATGGTAAAAATTTCTCTATAATTAAATGCTCCTCAATACATCCATTTTGAGTCTCACTTGTTTCTTGCTGGGACCCTGAATGATCCAGTTAGTATTAGAGGTGATTCTTCTTTCCACATTGTATTTTCCAAAAACATTGACAATAATACTTTTCTTGCTAAACACATTAAAGTGTTGTCATGAAAAAAACTTGGTTTGACTGGGAAATTTTCACTTCAGTATATAATTGTAAACATAGGCATCCAGTACTACCTCTGTGCTCCAGAGATCCTCTATCTGGAATTCCCAATATTTTATCGAAGGAATTAAAAAATGGGAATATGACACCTCCACTGGTATTAGGAAGTCTAACATTCTTGACCAAAAATCTGCAAGTATCTCTGATGGACACAATACTTAAGGTGGGTAACCATGCCACATTGAGAGCAGGGGAAATGGCTTCACATGGCACACACCTGGTTACCACACCTAGCAGGAAAAGGAAGTCTTTCACTTGGAGTCAGAACTCTTCAGTGATACCACCTAGATCTTTCCTGGGCCTAATGAGTTAGCCTCAGTAACATTAAAAGCACACTGCAAAATTTCTTGCTTTGAAATTTAGAAACAAATTTTATTTAAGATCTGAAATACAATTCCTAAAATATCAACTTCTCCAGAAAACTGTGGCTACACAATAATGCATTGCCTCTATCATGTTAGAACGTGCATTAGACTCAAATACAAAAACCATGAAACAAACCACCATCCTTCAACAATTTGAGCAAAGATAGAATGCCTAAGGAACAACATAGATGGATTTGCAGAGGATGGGCTGTTTTACTTCAAGCACCATAAAAAAAAAGAGCACAAATGCATGGGTTTTCAGGTATATACATTAAGTTGAACCTTTGGCACTAGGAATCAGGGCGTTTCGTCACATAGCATTTAACACATATTAGAAAATTGTGTAGTGTCAAAGGGATAGAACCACCAGCATTCAAGCAATGTTGTCAACTAGGCAATAAAATGTTCTACTGAATGTTTTCTTCTTTATCTAATTACTGCATACACTGGTAGCAACTTTGAAATGAGGAAAGGAGCTTGTACTCCTTTTATTTTGTTTAAACAGAACAGAAAACAAACTGAAACATAAGCCCTGTTATACATTAACAATTTTAAAGAACATCAATTTTACAAGGAAAGGACTAAGAACAGAAAGTGTTTACAGATACCAGACATAATAGTGAGTGGTCAGTAGACCCTCACAGGGCTTTGCGGTGGTACTCAGCAGAAGCCACTTTGTAATCACTGGCAGTAAACAGAGATGCAGAATTCTTTGCCAGGTATTTTAGGAAATCATGCAGATAGCCCAACAATAATGCAAGGCTCTTCTCATCAAGGGGCGTATAGGCCAACATTGCTCCAATTCTTACAAATAATCTCAGTAGGTGTGGCGCTCCATAAACCTGGGACATTGGTGCATCAGGGTGGGCCAAAAGGATCTCAGCATACTGGGGCCTCTCAAATTTGTACAGCAGCTGAGTGCCCAACATCACATTGAAATACTCTTTTATTCCTGCCACAACTTCATTAACCGCATATTCCTTGTTATCAACATTCCCCTGTGATTTCTTACAATTGGCATACTCTTCCAGAATAGCATCTACATTCTTCTTAGCTGGGAGCTGAAACAGCTGCTTCTGCCTGGTTACCAAGTCCCAGTCTTCGACGAGCCATGGTTTTAATTCTTCAGGAATCTTCACTTTAACTTCCATTCTATTCTTAAATGCCTCTTCACTTTCCACAGTGGGGTCAGCCCGGGCCCTTTTCTTCCGTGGGGGCTGGGGTGCTTCACTGGTACTGCCACCATCTCCATTTCCAGGGGTCTTCTGTTTGTTCTTTCTTGTCTTCCTCACAGATCCCGAAGGGGGGTTTTCTGCAGAGCGACCCCCCCATCTTCCTGGGAGAGCTGGCTCAAGATTCTTTGGCTGTGGAGCAGCTGTCTTCTTTCCTGAGGAGGCCCCTCTCATCTTACTTCTCTGCATGTTGCTTCGAGTTGGTTTTTTAAAGTTGTCTTCTTCGGCAGATTGTTGTCCACGAGTTTGAGAACCCTGCTTTCTGGAACTCATTCAACCCTGTTTTTATTCCAACCACTGTAAATATAAAGTATTTTACTTGACTGTTTTCTATGGTAACCTTTATCTTCATAAAAGCCCATAAGAGCAAAATACATGCTAACTGTCTTGGAATTTGGATCTCATATCCTATTTCAGGACCATTTATTAGTAACTTTCTACCTCCTCCCCCCATCCCACTGCTCATCAAATATGCCCATAAATTAGTTCTTCAATGCCATCCATAATCCAAGGAAGTAATTTTAGAGAAAGAAGGAATTAAATGGCAAATCATGAAAGGAACTACAGTTGAAATTAATTTCGCTGACTGGAGGCAATATAAGAGTAAAGGTTTTTGTTGGTAAGTCCAGATAGGCCTGAACTACTCTGATGACAGTGAAAACTGGAATTCTTCAGAAATTACAGAACTTATACTGAAGAATATGGTAACTGAGGAGAGAAAAAAGTGTAATTATCCTGTCATTTTAAGCCTGGGTAATTATTAAATTAACTAAGAATGATTTTAAAGGTTTGAAATCTGCAGAAAATAAAAGCACCGGTAATTCATTTGTTAGTTAATCTATTCAGTTAGTCATCTAATACTGCATATCTGCTTCCAGGCAAATACTATAAGTGTGAGGGATTCAAATATCTAAAGTGACAGTTATAAAATAAGACTAATACAATGATAGTTATAGGCATGGAATTTTTTTTCGAGCACAAGAGGCATATGATACCACTTTTGTTGACTACTCGCTGGAGGTGAAAAATTGGTGAGGGAAGAGCCAGTGATGACAGGTGGAGGACAGGTGATGAGGTCATTAGTATTTTCACCAAGTGAGACGCTATATATAGATGGAAAGTGACTTCAGGGGAAAGAAGTTTAGTGTTAGACTTATTGCATGTGAACTGTGCAGTTAAGCATGTGACTTTAAAACTCAGGTGAGAGTTCAGAGCCAGAAATGGAAGTTTAACAGTGGTTGTTATTTAGCTGGTAGTGGACACTGAAAGTAAGTGAAATCTTTCAGGGTTAAGAGAGGCAGAATTTCACGTATGGAATACTGGAAAACCTAGGGAAGAAAGATACTTAAGGGGTGAGAGACAACAAATGAAACACAAATGTTGAGTAGCCACAGAATTAGGAGAATGTTATTTTGGAAGCCAAAGAAATGGAGAATTCCAAGGGAAAGAGATTATCTAAACTGAAAAATTGCAGGAAGTAGAACTAATAAGATAAGGATGAAAACAGTCTCCTACTGTTCGTATGGTGTGACAGATGAAACAATTCCTTTGACTTACACAATCTTCCTTCTTTCCCTTCCAAGAACTCCTAGTGATTTCCCAGATGGAATCTTACAGATCTTCTGGGATGATCTGGAAGGATGAAGTGAGAGACACAGCCTAGAAAGGAAACAGGTATCTGCAATTAAGATAAACTTTTGTGAAGTCATCTAAGTGAAATACCTTTTATAAACATGGTATTCAATAGAGGTGAAAGAAAATACAAGAGTCAGTTTATCAGACGGACATTTATTCCAATTAGGTTCCAACACAGAGTTGTGAGACCTTGGACAAGGTAAGTATGCTATCAGCCTCTTCTCATTTATGCCTATAACAAATTATTCCTAGCCTTCACAGGCTTTTTAAAAAATTACATGAATGTGATGTGGCTGAACTGCTAGCACAGTATCTTATAGGGATACCTGCACATGCAAATGTAGATACAAAGATGTCTGCTGTAGTGGGGTTTGTAACATGGAGGAACTGGAAACCTACATATTCTTCAGCTTGTTAAAGTCAGGGAGATTCTGAAAAAGGGATGAAGACTGACCAGCCTTCAGCTAGGTATCTCCAGTAATAAGTTTCATCCAGAGAGGGTCACCAGCCAATCAATAACCCTTAAGACTCCTGTGGGCAGTTAAAGGGTAGGCCCAAAGGGGAAACCAGTTAAGATATGCTTGAAAATGAGAGCCCTGGATTAGGAAAACTTTTTAGTATCACTAAGCAAACAGTACCTTCTAACTGCAAGGACACAAAGCTTTGGGCAGGCAGTGAAGGGCAAAACCAACCTTCAAAGTAACACAATCTGTGAATATGATGACTTGCCCTGTGGGAATCAGAAACCTGGTTAAGGAGGATAGACACAGCATGTAAAGATTCAGATAGTGGTGTGTATCATGATGTTATCCCTTTCAAAATGTTTCTTTTTAATAAAAAAATGAATTTGCTATGAAAAGATAAATGGTCATTAGCAATTCCTTACTGAGAAACTTGATAGCTGAACCTACTACATACACTTGCATATACTGCTTCAGGGATCCATGACAGACATGGATCTCTGTGCCTGTCTTCACTAAAAAGCTGCCATTATTTATCACCTTTTTTAAACTGAGTGTTTGAGTTTCATACTGTTAATATAGCTTACTCAGCATACCTACTCTTTGTCCACCAGGCTTTAACTAAATACCAAGAAAAGTCCCACCTCCTCTCTAAATCTTTCCTATCCTACACCATTTCCCCAACCTCCAAAACTATACGAAACTGTATTATTCAATTCAATTTGCCACAGGGCTTGTACTATACCTATCCTACTTCTTGCACAGCAGCACTTAAGTCCCTAAAATGGAGATATAAACTAGGGGTAACAGTCACTTTCCCATCTGCTTCAGAAATTGAGAAAACATGTTTATATTTGCTACAGTTTTGCTTTAATTTCATAAGTTTATTTGGTCTCTACATTTGAAGAAATTAACTCATACAATTAAACAACAGATTTCATTAAAAAAAAAACTATTGTAACGAATCTTTTTCCCATGTTAAGGTTATAACACATATGCTTTCAGAGCTGTTCTGAATGGCATACCTTAGCCACTCATTTTCTGGAAATAGTCTGTGTTCTACCAGCTATTCATCCTTTAACAAATTATTTAAACATAGTATAAACACTTTTGGATAATTTCCTTTTGTTCCTATAAGACTATAAGAAGCAGATTTAGGGCTGGGTTGTGGCTCAGTGGTAGAGTGCTTGCCTAACATGTGTGAGGCACTGGGTTTGAGTCTCAGCACCACATAAATAAATAAAAGTCCATCAATAACTAATAAAAATATTTAAAAAAGCAGATTTAGTTGGCCAAGAGATAAAACACTTTTAAAGCTCTTAATGTTGCCAAAATTTCTTCTTCCTCTATATTATATCAATTTATAATCCTAAAAATAGCAGGTAAAAATGTCAATCACAGTTCGGTGCACAAATCCCCAGCAACTCTGGAGGCTGAGGCAGGACCACCTGTTCAAGATCAGCCTGAGGAATTCTGCAAGATCCTGTCTTTGGGTTGGGCATGTGACCCAGTGGTAAAGTCCCCTGGGTTCAATCTGCAGCACAGCAAAAATCATATCCCATACTTTGGCCAGCAATGGAGAATCTTCACTTAAAAATGTATAAATCCGCTAAGAAAAATGGATCACTTTCATTGTTCAGTGGGCACCAACATTTAAAAAATGTCCACTGTCCATTTGTTTTTGTCCTTGAGTTCATTGGAGGGCCCCAGAGATTGAATCCAAAGGTGCTTAACCACTGAGCCACATTCCTGGCTCCCTTCCCCTTTTCTTTAAATTCTAAAGGTCTCACTAAATTGCTTAGAACCTTGCTAAATTGCTGAGGCTGACCTTGAATTTGTGATCCTCCTGCCTCTGCCTGCTGAACAGCTGGGATCACAGGCATGAACCACCAGGTATGGCTCATTCTACAAGTGATTTCAACACTTGTAGAATTTATTTTGGGGATGTGGTGGGTATGGGTGTGTACTGTGATTGATCTCAGGGGTACCTGACGACTGAGCCACATCGCCAGCCTTTTTGTTTTTTTTAAAGAGACAGGATTCTCACTGAGTTGCTTAGTACCTTGCTTTTGCTGGGGCTGGCTTTGAACTTGTGATCTTCCTGCCTCAGCTTCAGGAGCCACTGGAATTACAGGCATGCACCACTGTGCCTGGCCAGAATTTCTTTTGGCAAATATTTCCCCCTTGGGTATTCTTTTAGTCTGATTTTAGGATTTTTAAAGTTCTATATTATCAGATGGGTAGTTTTTCCATCTAAGTTTAAAAATTAAGAACAAAAAATGACATTTTATAATTTTAAATATATTCACCTTAAAAATAACTACTTTAATTTTTATTCATAACAGAAATATGTAAGTTCATTTTTCCATACCTTTAGCAACACTGTTTTTTTCTTTTTCTTTCTTTTGTTTACGGTGCCGAGGAACAAATCCAGGGCCCTGTGCATGCTAGGAAAGCTCTCCAGCACTTAACTACACCCCAAAATACTTCTTTTAAAAGAAGTTGTTCCCCCCCCCAATCTAACACTTAGTAAGGTACTTTCATTTGAATTTTTTAAAAATATTTTATTTTTTAGTTGTAGTTGGACACAACACCTTTATTTCACTTATTTATTTTTATGTGGTGCTGAGGATGGAACCCAGGGTCTCGCACGTGGGAGGCGAGCGCTCTACCGCTAAGCCACAACCCCAGCCCTTTTTATTTGAATTTGTGAGGTATTGAATATCTCTTTTAGGCCATTTTATCTTTTTTCTTATGAGTATTTTCATTACCTTTTCTATGAGGTCTTTTGCTGCTTTATTGATTTATAATAATTATGGGTTTTTGTATGTTCAAAATATTTCAAGTGCTTAATGATATCATACTATGAGACCGTGTGAATATGCATTATTTCATTATCACAGACAAAATTGGTCAATATTTTCCTTTGTGACCTTTGGCTTTATGTCATGCTTAAGAAAAGGCTCCAAAACCAATATTGTGAAAGTGATTTCTTATGCCTTCTTATAGTTTCCCTCAAATTTATAACAATCTTTTCCTAATATTCATTACTGAAGAGTCCATCTTTTCTCCAATGATTTGAAATGCTATTTCACAACATTTCAAATTCCCAAAGTAATGTGAGTCTTTTAAGGTACCTTCTTCCCAATGATTTTTGATTATTTAGTTTTAAAGGTATCACTGTGTTGAGTCCATCCACGTCGGTGCTATATTTTAATGTTCTCACACCAATATCATGATGGTTTAATTATTAGCTCAAGACACAAATACTGCCCTAGAATAACACTTGGAAATGGGCACCAAGGGTGTTGATGCAGTATTATTTGAAATAGCAGAACACTGGAGTAAATCTACAAGGATATCAATAGTGAATTGGCAAAATAATGTGTTACAATTATAATATTGAATATCATGCTAGTTAAGGGAATGTCACTACAACTGAAATCACAACTCTTATGAATAGACATGAAGACATTCAAGATAGTACACAAGTCTGGAAGGAAACAGAGCAAAATGATAAAAGTGATTAATTCTAGGGAGAGTAAAAGGTGGTGAGAAAAGTAAAATTGAGTCTACTCTATAATTTGTAGGGATATCATTTGGATCGAATTCCCACCTTCCTTCTAGATTCTGCCCATCCTTAGAGATCCAAGTCAAGGTCTTCCTCTTTGAAGCTTGCTCTTTCAAATCACTTTGGCCCTTGCTTTCTCTGAGCTCCTATTGACCTAATGGTCTACCCTCCCCCATCAGCTTTTAATCATTCCCTAAATGGCCTCATGGAAAGGGGTTCTGAGCCTACCCATGTAATTTATCTCTTCTACCAACCAGGGAAGGACCCTCCTATAAAACCTAGCTTTCAAAAGGGAGGAAAATAAAGAAGAAAAAATACTGTGGCTTCATAAGAAAACACAGCTGTCAAGAGATGGGAAAATCTTCCCTCCCCTCTTCATGTAAGCAATCGGCCATTTGTGAATCAGACTCCAAAGGCTAACATCTTTTGTTTATGTGTGTACTAGGATGAGTGTAATTATAAACTCCTACAGTCTGGTGGAAAAAAACCTTTAAATTCACATGTGCCATTGTTAGTTACATTTATATCAATTTTCTGTTTTGGATGCTGAACATTTCCTTTGTTTATCAGATTTTTTTTTAGTCTGAATAAAGAGAAATAACATAACAACTATTAGCAGAGTGAATATGGTATGATTTGCTAGTTAAAATTATGGCTCCTGGAAATTATCTCTGACTTTTTTAGCTCACTGAATATAGTTAAAAACCTTTAGATTGTTAGAATAAGCCAGAAGCCATAATTTCAGAATTCTAGTAGTAACTGCTTTTTCTGGAAAATTACTGAAATCAACAATATTAATTTTCTTTCATTTCAAAAAAGAGGTATCCATTGTTTTAGAAGTGTTTATAAGTGTCCACAGGGAAAACAGGATGTGTTACGTACTGTCTTGGTTACATTACATGTAATCCCCTCAACCTCAACAATCATATGAAGGAACTATTATTATTATTATTTGTATTTTACACATAAGAAAGCTTAGGTACAAAATAAATATTATTCTCAGGATTCACAAAGTTAAATGGCAGAGCCAGAATTTAAATTTAGCAAGTCAGTTATTTAATTTCAACCACAATACTATTCTGCATCTGTAGCAAAGAAATAAATAATGTAATATTTGGATATGTAAAATTACTGCAGGGGATCCATTTTAGTATCTTTTATTAAAGGATATAAAATTATGCAGCCTTCAGATGCTTATTCACTTTCTGTACTAGAGGCAGCAATAGATTTGCCTCCATTATTCCTTTTTCAGAATTTACTTTCCAGATAGGAGGCTTATATTCAAAATATTCTTGGACAGTTAAGAAGGTTATGTGGTATTTTCTTATTTGAGCACTGAGGCCAGGAGAAGGAAGGCACTTACCCAAGGCTCTGTAATCAGGGGTAGTTCTGCAAACAGATCAGATCTCCTGATCCTTACTGTAAGGCAAACTTAGCTTTTCTGATGGTGATCTGGAAGGTCAAACAAAGGGACAGGAAAGGACATAAAAATATATGAGATGATGATTTTCTTCTTCATGAGCCAATGCAATTTTATCACACACAAAGGACACCAAAGCTGATAAATAATGTAAAAATGATTTTCCCCTTTCTTGTGGTTATATTTTCAAATTTACTTTGTTGAACCTTTATCTAATTTTTGAAAAATGTTTACTCTTTATTAAGGATAATCTCAAATGAATAAAAATGTAGAGGGAACAGTATTACAAACCCACGACGAATCCATCATCTAGCTTCAGTAATTACCAACTGAAGGCCATCTTGTTTCATCTGTAACCCCACCCACTGCTCCCCCCCCCTGACTTTTTTAGCTCACTGAATAGCTTATTTCTGTATAATGAAAAATTCCAAAAATATACCAAGGAAAACATTAATATAAAGAAACCCATCTACCCTTCATTCAGCTTAAATGATTATTAATTTAGAGCCCCATTTTTTTTTCTTTATACCCCTCCTCCCCATTTCCTTCTACCGCTGAAATTTTGAAGCAAATCCTAGTCATCCAACATATTTTGAAACCAATCTCAATATACTATTTAATCCTTAAGCATTTATACATATATGTCCACAAAATAGACAATTTGAAAACATAACCACAATCCCACTGTAATGTCTAAAAAAACTGACATCAATTCCTTAACAAACATCAAATATCGAATCCGCGTTCAAATTTTCCTGATGCGTCTTAAACGGGTTTTTACAGTTGCCTTGCTCAAATCAGGATCCAAACAAGGCCTACTTATCGCGCATGGTTCATCTCTACCTCGCTCTCGTTCCCGATCTCCCCCCTCCCCCCATCTTTTAACTTTTCAATATGGGAAAATTCCAATCCCCGCGGTATGAGGCATTTCTCAGGTAGCACATTATTTCATCGGTAAAAATTAATTTATCCCTTTTATCTTTAATTTCTTCTAGGAAAGATGATATGCAGAAAAGGCACTATAATGACAGTATTTACATCAACTATAAATTTTCTCATTCTGTTAAGCGAATATTTATCTCCGTTAACAATAGCTAATTATCTTTAAGAGCCAGGCTTCTTATTAGGTGCCTTCTACGCACCATAATACAGTACACGTCTGAGTACACGTCTCTGATGAGGTAGATACTATTATTATCACCATTTTACAAACATGGAAACCGAGACACAGAAAGAACAGAAGCCTTGCCCAGGCTGGGCGTTGGCGAACAGGAATGAATCTAGCTCTGCCGATCGTAAAGCCACTTGCTAATCCTGTCTATATACACAAGAAGAGGAAATCATCGATCCTTTTTCCCCACCCCCACCCCGAAACCTGAAACGAGAATCCAGTTCTTTCCAGCGGCCGACGTGTGATCACTGCCGTCCCTCCAACCGCCATAGTAAAGCCAGGTTTCTCTGGCAACTGATATCCATAGGCAGACACGTCACTCTGGAGGCGGGCCTATGCCCATCAACCAATCACAATCGTCTTGCCTAAGTTTTAGAATGTTCCATAACCAAATGATTGGACCACCACCCCCACGTCAGCAGTGACACTTAGCCGCAGTAAAGGCGGGTGCTAGCAACCTGCTTCTTCATGGTTAAGGCCTGAAACCAACCAACCATAGTCTTCCTTTAGTGCGAGTTTTAGCCAATGACGTTCCCCCTCTTAGGTTCTTAGCCCGCCCTCCGAAGCGCGACAGCCGTTGGGTCATAAGTCTATAGGGCAGAGTGTTCACGTGGCCTATTTTCACGACCCAGAGTTCCCCTGACCAGACCAGAGGGGCTTTTTTTTTTTTTTTCTCTTTCTGGCAGGGAGGCATTATGGGTTTGTGCCCCTCCCCCAGCTGGGAAAGGAAGTGTCTACGTGGCCTGCGGAAATAGGATAGGCGGAAATGAGCTAAGGTCCCCGCGAGTGGGGAAGAGCGAGGTCAAAGTAAAGCCACGCCCCCGAGCCTGTTGCGCAATTCTCCGAGCAGGGGAAAAAAAAGGCAAAATCGAAGTTTTGATGTGTGTGCGCGAATGGGGGTGGTGAGTGCTGCTGGCGTGTGGGCCAGGGTGTACAAGCGCGGGCAAGTTCGCGTGGCCTGGGGGGTTGGGGTGTGATCGCGCTCCAGCCCTCGTGGCGCCGGAGGAGGTGGGTGTGCGCAGGCGTCCGCCCTAGCTTTAGGGCGGGGGTAGAGGAGAGTGAGTGTGTACGTGAGCTCCTCTCTTTTGGTTTTCTATCTGTATATGTTTGAACGGCAAGGAAAATAATTTAGGCAAGGTGGTCATAAAAAAAAAAAAGGGGCTTTTGTTCAAAGTAGCTCGGCTACCCTACCAATTTGATTTTAGACCCTGAAGGTACACTTTCCTTCCACATTTTTCTTTTTGCCAAAATCCTATTCTAAATTAGTTCTCCAATAGTTCAGAATCATACCTTCCCATTCCCATATTAGCAACAACAAGGGGCGGCTTCAATTCTCTAGTATCCTCCCCTCTCCTGCCCACCCCCACCCCGCCCACCAAGTTGCTGGCAGTTCTCTTTGCAAAAGTATTTTCCAGTGATACATACAACACACTTCCCTTCCCCTCAGCTGGCGATCCCAAATTCCTGTGATTGCCGAGTTTCTCTTACCTTTTTGTTCCTGGTCTCCAAGCACTGTGTCCTTCCTCAAATACGCACTCAGCTAATTTTCCAGAAAGTTCTCTGGGTAAGGTTTATACCTCTCAAGCCTGCCGCTAGATGCCGCCAAATCCCAGTAAAGGATTGGCTGTTTGGTCCCTGGAATTATGGGATTTGTCTTCCTCCCCGGCCCCCACCTTCCTGGTTTGCTGAACAAGCCAAACAATGGGGGCAGCAGAGGGTAGGGGGGGGGGGGTTGTTGTGGATATTCTTTTAAGGAAAAATAAAAAAACAGCGTCTGTAAATAACCCTGTTAGCCAGAGGTCTAGGACCCAAGATCCAAATATTTTTGCAAATTTCTTTCCTTAAAAAAATCCCCCCTCTCTTTTTTGTCCCTTGTGTCCCCTGCCCCTTTGGTATTGGAGATTGATCCTTGAACCCAGGGGCACTTTACCACTGAGTACATCGCCAGCCTCCTTTTGTTTATGTGTTTTTACTTTTATTTTTTTGGTACTCGTGATTGAACCAAGGGGTGCTTAACCACTGAGCTGCATCCCCAGCCCTTGTCATTTTCTATTTTGAGACAAGGGTCTTGCTAAGTTGCTTAAGGCCTTGCTAAGTTACTGGGGCTGGTTTTGAATTTGGCAATCCTCCTGTTTCAGCCTCCATAGTCGCTGGGATTATAGATGTGTGCCACTGCACCTGGCTTGTTTTTTATTTTGTGTCAGTTCAGCAGAATTATGATGGTGGGATTATTTCATATCTGTGTAGTCAACAAGTATGGGGACTAGGATTTGAACTTTACTTACTTCTTGAGCCTAAGCCCTTAACGGTACTTCTTTTGTTCAACCATGATAACTTATCTTGCAGCTAAGTTGCCCAAGCTGTCCTCCAATTTGCAATCCTCCTGCTTCAGTGTCCCTGATTGCTGAGGTCTGGTTCCCTTGGAGTTTTTAGAGAGTTGAGGAATGACCCTAGGTGCTGATGCTGGTGTAAATCCAACCATTTTGCTCATAGTATTCCCAGATGGAAAATAAAGATGACTTTAGTTAGCCAATAAAGATCGGTAACAACTGAGAGGACAAAGTTAGACCCTGGAATTGAAAACCGATTTTTTAAAAAGTTTTTATCAGGTGTGTTTACACTCTTATTTTCAGTAGTGGTAATACTAAATTTTATTGTGTCTTTAGAGCTAGACACTTAATTGTAAACCTTCTTTCACTACTTATTAGCCATCTGACCCTGGGAAAATGTGTTTAAGTTGTGATCTTCCTTTTTTTTTTTCATGCTTTCTACATTTTAGATGTTATTTTTATAACCTTCATAGATATTCTTTTTTCTTTCCCAAATTCTCATTAGATGGGTACTACTACATCAAAATCACAACAAAAATCTTTCCCTTATCAAGCCTGTATACTTGTACACATAGCAGCCAGGGATTTTTAAAGAACATTAGTTCTCAAAAGTATCTTCTGGACACACCAGAAGTATCAGCATCATCTGGGGAGTTGTCAGAAATTCAGATTCTCAGGTCCCACCTCAAACCTAACAAATCAGAAATTCTGGAGGTGGAATTTGACAATCTGTATTGCTATAAACTGCTCCAGTGATTCCAATGCACATTGAAGTTTGAGAACCACCGCTTGGTGGGGCAGAAATGCAATGCTTATTTTTGTACACACCACTAGAGGGTGCCACAGAATGTAAAGCAAATATATATATATATATATGTATATAATGTGACAATGCATATTATCAGTCCTGGTTTACAGATTGAGGACCAATGTGTAGTGCCAGACATAGCTCATGCTATGGTAACCTTGGGTAAGTTACTTCTGCATCCTCACCTCACACCATCAATAAAAGTGAACACCCCCTAGCTCTGATGCTGAAAGGAATGAGCAGAGGAAATCACTCTTTTGGGGGCATTTACCATTATGCATTTAGTATAGTAGGCCCTTTTACATACCTTATGTCCTCTAAATCTGTACTGTTCAGCAGAATTGTGATGGTGGGGTTATTTCATATCTGTGTAATCAAGTATGGGGACTAGGATTTGAACTTTACCTGCTTCTGAGCCTAAGCCCTTAACAGTACTTCTTTTGTTCAACCATGATAGCTTATCTTGCAGAGCCTCAAGATATATTATAGGTATACCCTGCTTTGGCTAATGTTGACTGGAGTGTCAAAAAGAGGGTAAGAAAGCAAATCAAGTAAATGAAATATGCTGATGATTTTTATATTCTTCCTCATTTACATTCTATGATTATCACATAAAAACTCATGAGTGTTTTCCTTCTTGCTTTTTTGTTTCTCAGTGCTGTCTCTACTGTACATTTATCTTTTTATGTCTTAATTTCTTAGGAGTGATAGAGGAATCAGTGTGGTGTGGAAACAGACATATTGATAACCTATTATTGGATATACACTTTATATTGCTCTATACCCATTAATCCTAACAATAGGCCTGTAAGTTATGTGACAATTATCATTATTTTGTAGATACCAAAAATGAAGTCTAGAATCTTTAATTATATTTCTTTGGTCATATAACTTGTAAGTAGTGGTGCTTTTATAATTTCTTGTATATCTGACCCTATGATTCTACTAAACTTTCTTCTCTGCTTTGAATCTGGTTTAGCTACTTAAATAGCTATTTAAGTTTTTTTAAATAAATTTTGTAACTTTTCTAAGGTCCAATGTCACTGTATATTAAATAGGAGCAAATAACTCTGCTTCAAAATCTTGGAGCCACAGTTTTGAATATAGTAGCCACTAGCATATGTGGTTATTTCAATGTAAGATAATTAAAATTAAATAAAAAATTTAAAGAAGCAGTTCCTCAGTTTTACAAGCCACATTTCAAGGGTTCTATAGCTATGAATGGCTAGTGACTATCGTATTAGCATAGAAATGAAATAATCCCACCATCACAATTCTGCTGAACAGTACAGATTTAGAGGACATAAGGTATGTAAAAGGGCCTACTATACTAAAGGCATAATGGGGACAAAGAGGGATTTCCTCTGCTCATTCCTTTCAGCATCAGAGCTAGGAGTGTTCACTTTTATTGATGGTGTGAGGTGAGGATGCAGGAATAACTTACCCAAGGTTACCATAACATGAGGTATGTCTGGCACTGGGATCCATGTCTCCTGTGTTGTTCCAACATTCTGTTTCATAGACCCATCCTTATGCTTTACTGAGTGAGATTTCAAGGTCAAGGACATTAATTAATGTGAATTAACTTTGGAGTCATAGTGGTAGCAGAAAAAGGTATAGAAACTGAATTCTTCCCATGTGCCAGGCAGCACTGTGGCCAGCAATTTACATCTATTATCTTAGCAAATCCTCACTGAGGCCCAGAGAAGTTAAAACACCCACCCCTAGTTACTCAGCAAGTAAATGGCAGAGCAAGGATTTAAACTTCTCTGATTCTAAAGTGTAGGCTTTATCTTACTATGCAATACTACTTTCTCAATATGAATATCCCCTTCATCTCCACTTATTAGTGGGATAAGGCTTCAGCAGATTCTTGACTTAAGTGGGTCCTCTGAAAATGCTGGTTGTTATTCTTTAGAATTTACAGCTGAACCATTGTCTTCACATTTTATTTCAATTGGAAGGGAAAGATAGCTTAGGTTTGTTTGGTTCTAAGGCCCAAGGCCAGACAGAAACTATTTATGTCCCAGCCTTCACAGTACACCCAGTGACTCCAAGAACCCTGTGTTAATTTGCAAGACCACCATTAGCTCATACAATGCCTTTGTGCTAATTAGAAACATGTGCCACCTGGGGGCAGACAAATTGCAGGGACATGTCCACTCAGTGGAACAATGAGAAAAATGTCCCCCCCCACCCCCAGACTGCTGCAGCCTCTCTCGGGCAGTTGAAAAATAAATATCAGCCTAAACTTGTGCTCTCTTAGTTTATTACTTTTGTACAAGGTACAACCTGCCCAACATTATCTGCTGGCCTTACTTGTTTTATCTTGTGGCTAAGAGCCTTCCTATGTCTGAAAGGCAGTAGTCTGTTCTGGAGGGTAGGGAGAGACACCAATGTCCTCCTGTGGATTTTGGGTAGTAGATGAAACTGGTGTATCCTAAGGTTTCGACATTTAAAAAAATTGATTCTTGCTAGCTTATTGGATGTTTTTAAAAGAATGTTTATTTGATGTGAAAGTTAAAAACAAAATGTAATAATTCAAGCCTAAGCAAAATGGTATTTCTGTAATGATGATGCTTTTCCATCTATTTATATCTGCCTCATTCCATACAATTTCAGAAAACCAGTCCAGAAAATTAGTCTGAATCTCTCTAGTTTGTTAGCCTGTGACAAAGCAAAAATTGGAAGTAGTAACGGGAAAATTTTATTGTTTTAGTAATACCTATTCTCTCCTCCTGCAGTTAACTTCCACTGCTGATTGACCCATCTGTTTGCCAGAAAGAGGTTATTTCAAATGACTGAAAATACTGAGAAGCTGAACCTAATTAAAAATGTCCTTGGATGACCTTGGGATACCAGACTTGGACATTTTTTTTTTTTTTCTCTTCCTGGGTTATTAGTTTAGCATGCAATTTCCTAATTTTTTAAATGAACATTGTGCTTCACTTACAATGATCATATAAAGTTGGCTGTGTTACACATCAACCAAAAAAGATGAGAACTGATTTCTACCAGTGTTTGCTGATACCTATAATTTGAGCTTTGCCTCAAGAAGATGCTTTGAGCCACTCTTTGAGAATTAAGTTTGCTTATGCTTTTAACATCCACCTACAGCTCATTTTTCACTGGAAATGATATAAGTTATGGAATTTGAAAATATTAGCTGTCATATTATTTAAAAAGGACAAGCTACTAGTACTTAAGGTGATACATCTAAATTAATGAAGCTTAATGATGGGTACATGCAGGTTCATACTATTTTTCCTATTTTTATGTTTTGTTTTTTTTTTTTGGTACCAGAGATTGAACCAAGGACACTTAATCCCTGAGCCACATCCCCAGCTCTTTTATTTTTTATTTTGAGACAGAGTTTTGCTAAGTTGCTTAGAGTCTTCTTAAGTTGCTGAGGCTACCTTTGAACCTGTGATCCTTCTGCCTCAGCCTCCTAAGCTGCTAGGATTACAGGAGCATGCCACCGTGCCCAGCCTTTTGTGTAATTTTGAACGTTTCCATAATCAAATATTTTTAAAAGAGAAAAAAATTAAATGTGCTTTATCATTTCTGGGGAGGAGAACACACATGAGTTTCTCTTTAGAAGTCCCCTTATTAAATAAAAATTTGGGCAGAATGGATGCTTGTTAATAGAGATGGACCATGCAAGAATTTGGGGAGGGGAGACTAAAATCTAAAGAAGCCTCTTCCCCAGAAATTCTGATAAGGTCTCCTAGGAGGAAATCTCCTCTTGCCTACAGTCCCCCTCCACCAGATTTCATAAGAAGCATCGCTGTAATGAGCCACTGTTAGTAAAAGAAGTGTCTCAGATCCCTCAGGCATTTAGGAGTGGAGGGAGGTTGAAAACTGCAGAAAGAGGCCTCAGCTAATTGGTGAAAACCATGTCAGCTAGCAGGCAGAGAAACACAGGCAAAGGGAATCTGGGGGCAAGAGAGAACTGGGAGTGTAATGGGCCTTCATGTTCACCCTAGATGAGTGCTGCAGAGGACAAAGCTGCTAAGGAGGGAAGAGACCAGGGAATAGAATATGTGACAGAGGCTCTCACTCAGGATCTCATGGGTATCCTTTGGAAGGTGCCATGTCCCATCTGGTTTGTGTTTTTTTTTTAACATATTTTTTTTTTTGTTGTAGATGAACACAATATCTTTATTTTATTTATTTATTTATTTATTTATTTATTTATTTGTTTTTATGTGGTGCTGAGGATAAAGCCCAGTGCCTCACACTTGCTAGGCAAGTGCTCTACCACTGAGCACAGCCCCAGCTCCCTGGTTTGTGGTTTATCTGAAAAGACAGATCTTGTGTTTGAGTGTGCACACATGCTCACTTTTTTTTTTTTTTTTTGGCACTGGGGATTGAACCTAGGGGCACTTTACCACTGAGCTATATCTTCAGCTCTTTTTATTTTTTATTTTGAGAAAGGGTCTCACTAAGTTGCCCAAGATGGCCTTGAATTTGTGATCCTCCTGCCTCAGCCTCCTAAGTAGCTGGGATTATAGACATGAAGTACTGCACTTAGCAACACACTTTTAAAGACATGAAAACTGTTCAGCTTGGAAAGACAGGTTCTGCAACATACACATTGAAACTGTGGTTTCATTCTAATTTTTTGTTGTATTTTTAGCATGTAATTAAGCAAATGAAGGTGTTCACACACTGCTAGGAGTGAACAGATATGGTTAGAGATGTGGGGTACTCTTTAGGGTATGTGGACATCAGAGAACATCTTCTTTCAAGGCCCTGAGGTTGAGATAAAGTGATTGAAATTGAGGACAGAGAAGAGAGCAAGAGCAGTTCCTAAAAGGTACAAAGCTGAGATTCACCCAGCTGCTCCCAGACCAGAGTTGTGGGTGGGATGTCAGTGGGATCCAGGCGGGTACAGCCAGCTTTCAATAGAGCTGGTCTGTGAAACTTGGCTGAGAGGACAGAGGAAGATTGATGTTTGCTCCAGTGTGGGGCTGTCAGCTGTGCTCACTGCCTCACCAGGCTCCCAGCTGTAAACAAAAGTCCCAGCCCTTCATGGCACTGCAGAGCAGTCCAGGCTGGTGTAAGTCTCTGAGGACAGCTAGACCATTTTCTCATCCTGGCTGACACCCAGGAGACAGAGGAAACAATAGAAGGTCGGGGGAGATTGCAAGGGGTTGAGAAGCAGTGACCACTGAGAAGGAGATGTCAATTTTAGATTTTAGGTCTTTGGATGCAAGTACTAGAAATCTTTTAGAGAAAGCAGCCCCCATTCTTGTGTCAACTTCGCAGATAGTAGTGAATTACTAATGGAGGCCTACAGAGACTCTAGTATATCATTCATTCATTCACTCATTCAATAAGTATCTTATATGCCCATCACTGTACTAAGTATCCTGGGTGATGCTGAAGTAATAGAAGACAGTACATACTTTGAAGGATCTTACAAGGAGTTTGGGAATATGGGTGAAGTTAAATAACAATACCAATAGTAGCTCCTTAAATGCTAAGTGAAAAACATGAAACACAAGGTTAGAAGCAACAGTCGTCCTCTCTGGTCATTATTAGAGAAGGTAGAATTTGAGAGGGTTGTAGAAAGATAGACATGATTTGACTAGGAAAAAAAGGTGCATGGCATTCCAAGATATGACCAAGTAATTAGTAAAAATAGGACAGCTTTGGCTTAAGCAGAAAATTAGTGTGCCATAGATTCTGTTCACATCTCACTCTCTCACCCTTCTCACCATGACTTACCAAGCTTTTAAGTAAGTCTTTCTTTAAATGTCACTTCTTCAACAATGTCTTCCCTGATGGACTAAATTATCTTGCTGAATGTTTCTGTAGCACTTGCTACTTTCTTCTTCCCAAGAAACCACCATTTTCACCTGATGACTTCCTCTTCTCTCCCTACAATTTCTTCTCCACACTGTAATCAGTATTTTTTTTTCAAAATACAAATCCTTTCCTTTACTTCTGTCTTTAAAACTCTCCTATCTCTCACTCCTTCCTTCTTCTTTTCTTCCCTTCTCCTTTCTGCTCTTTTCCCTTTATCTTTCCCTTCAGATAACATCTTAAACTGTCTTTCTCTTAGGGAAGCCTTCCATGACATCCTCTTCTCCAACTTTTACCACAATAGTTGAAGTCCTCCTCTTATATATTTTTGTGATTCCTGAACATTTTCTCTATATTGCTGTTCTCCAACAACTTAATTCAAGTTTGTTTCTCTAGCCAGAATATAAACCCTCTGAAAGCAGGAGGTGTTTCTTTTTCACTATGTGTCCTTGGTATTTAGTACAGTGCCTGATGTATTGTGGTGGGTACTGCACAGAGATTTTTGAATGAATCCAAAGGAGATGAAGCAGTATTGGTAGGTGAAAGCCAGCCTAAAGGATTGATCTTATACCTGTGTACAAAGAGAAACCTTTAAAAGTTTTCAATTATGGGAGAAAGAAATCATGAGAGAACACTGACTTATTTCGTTAGCTTGCTTTTGGGGGTGCTAGGCATTAAGCCCAGGGTCTAAAACATGCTAGGTAAGTGTTTTACCACTGAGCTATACCCTAGCCTCTGAAGAACACTAACTTCTGAAATAACAAAACCCAGAGAACTCCAATCTTAACTTAGCCCAAAACTTTGCATCCTAGTTTTCTGTGGGCCCATGTTACCTCCTTTGCCCACCCCCCATTTCCTCCTATTCCTCCTCCAGAAGCACAAGAATACTTAACTCTCATTGGGGCTTCTATCCAGAGAGCTTTGACAGTATGGTCAAATACATTTATTTCTTCATGAACAGTTGTTCATTCAGCTGGCATTCATTCTACCTCCATTGTTCCAAGCATGGCACTCATAGCTGCAGATGATGGAAACTTTCTCCTTTCCTTAATCGGGCTCACAATTGAGTGAATCCCTTACAATGCTCACTCACCTGATAGGTTCAAATTTCTGGGCTTTGTCTTACCTGGGCTCAATTTGGGAGACTTTTCAGCTGAAAAAGGACCTCAATCTTGGGTACACTCTTTGCAAAACTGGGGAGTCCATGAGATTCCAAAAACAAATGCACATGCCAATTTACACCAGACTTTCCCCCTTCCTAAATGGCAGTATAGAGAATGTCTGGAAGGATGTTCAGGCAGTAGTCATCCTTTAACCTTATTAGACTCATCTTACTAATGCAAATAGGCCACCAAGGCACATCCTCTTAAGTGAAGCTAGGTTGAGGAACTCAAGGAATGGAAAAGGAATGGGATTTCTGAATTAAAAAAAAAAATAGAGAAGCTGCCCAATATCCTGAGGGGGATGAAACAATGATATATTTCCAAGATTTCCAGAGACATTTGGAGAAAAACCATCCTTACAGTGGGGTAGCCATGAATGCCAGGGGATTGGCTTCTGTTCATCTCTGATTCAGGTCCCAGGTGGTTAGGAGGATAGCAAATGAAAATATCAGAGAAGCAGTGCATACACACCCCATTCACTCCCTGACTCCTGCACCAAGGAAGGTTAAAAGGAAGAAGCATACTATTTTGTAGCTGTATTCCTAATTGGATATCTCTTGGTTTAAGAATAATATCAGACATAGTTATCAGTGACACTTTGAAATTAAATTTATTAGATTTGACCCTCACTCTCTGCCTTGAATCCTTTACACTGAACATGACCCCACTATCAGGATATTATGGAAGGAGACTGTGTAAGTAACAGAAATGAATGAGGTTAATTCCTATGATTTCTTCTCTGTTAGGTGTCTTTAGGTGAAAAGGGTTCATAATAATACTGGAATTTGAAATCCTAATGAGATGGGACAGGACGGGTTAATTTCAAATCAGTGGAGTAAAAAAATCAATGGAATGCATTTCAGAGAAGGATAATGCTATATTAATAAGAAACTACATTATCTCCTTCCTTAAAGGACCATCCTGAAGTTTAGGTCAATCAAATGATGATAATATCATATTTCTACTAAGGAAGAGCCAAAAGAAGCGTAAATCCATGAGATTCATAAATTCACAAAGAAACTCTTGTGAAGGAACCACAAGTTTCTAGAATGGTAGTTCAGCATGACCTTTCTACCCCAGTAATATTATCCTAATCATTGTCAACATTTAAGGTATCCCCTTTCTATGGGGACTGTGAACATCTAATTTTTTTTTTTGAAAGTCAGTGTTCTCATGATTTCTTCCTCCTCAAATTGAAAAGTTTTTAAGATGTGGTGGGGAGAAAGTTTGAAGGAGATCATAAATTGACTCTAGACATGTGGAGTTTGAAGTACTTGTGGGATTCAGGAAATAGTTGAGAACAACCAAGCAGTAGGCATTTGGTGAGGAGAGATGACTTTTCCACTACCACCTCACACCCAACCCCCACCGCCTTTCTTTCTTCTTCTTTGTTCTCTCTCAGAAAGCTGAGGCTTATAGAAATTAAGCAATTTTCCATGGTAACATAATTTGTAAACATGTTATATACCAGCAGGAAGAACACTATTGCTGGAATTGTAATTCAAACCCAGTGTCTTTCTGGTACCAAAGCCAGCACATTATCCTAATTACCACAGTCATGAATGGAAACTGTTAAAATAGAGAATATGTGTATATTTTTTCAATTCAGCTCAGTAAGGCAAAAATGCACCCTAAATTTTAGAGATGGTAAGAATTTGCCCTTACTCCAGGAAATTGATCGTAAAAAACGGTACACTTCCTTTGTAATGCACCACGTGGTATAATGTGCCAGGATACTTGTAGAAAGACTCATGGTGAAAACAAAGGCTGCAAAAAGCTACTTATGATGGGTGGCAATAGTTGGGTTCTCATGAGACTTCTTCAGGTGGCCCTGTGATGGCAGACATTCTTTGTCATTCTTCTTCAGGGAAACTGCTCTGTGAGGGTGCATTGGCTCAGATGTCCTTCTTCCTCCTAATCCTAAGATTTGCTAACAGGGTTGTTATGATTTCACCAGCCCATATCTGTAGACATTATCATTGTTGTGAATTATGATGTAGCATAGTGTGAGGCTAGGAAGAGCAACTTCGGAAATGATTGTCTCCCCAGCAAGAACAATGTGTGGAGTAAGGTGAAGGGATACAGATGCAGATGCCCAAATCCCCACTACTGTACTTGCTTGCCACCACCAGGGTCCTTTGGTGATTGGTTTTTGAAATATAGCTTGATATTAGTCTTCATATATGGAGTATTATTACTATTATCATTTTTGTAGCACTGAGGATTGAACCCAGGGTGATTTATCTCTGAGCTACATCCCCAGACCTTTTTATTTTATTTTATTTTTACTTTTGAGACAGGATCTTGCTAAGGTGCTGAGGCTGACCTTGGGACTTGTGATCCTCGTGTCTCAGCCTCCTGAGTACCTGGGATTACAGGTGTCCACCCCATGGCTGGCTATATGGAGTATTATTGATGTTTAATAAGAACATTATGGGGCTTGGGTTGTGGCTCAGTGGTGGAGTGCTTGCCTCGCACGTGTGAGACCCTGGATTTGATCTTCAGCACCACATAAAAATAAATAAGTGAAATAAGGGTATTGTGTCTAACTACAACTAAAAAATAATTTAAAAAGAACATTATGGTTCTTTTCTTTTTTAGGTATAGGAGATTGAACCCAGGGACACTTAACCACTGAGCCACATCTCCAACCCTTTTTAATATTTTATTTAGAGACAGGGTCTTGCTGAGTTGCTTAGGGCCTCACTAAGTTGCTGAATCTGGCTTTAGACTTGCAATCCTCCTGCCTCAGCCTCCCAAGCCACTGGGATTTCAGATATGTGCGACTGTGCCTGGCAACATTATGATTCTTAATTCATTATCATTCTTAATTCAGTAATGCAATTTATAAGGTTTTTGCTGTCTTCTTAACTTTAACTTAACCAAAGACTAGCCTGTGTGCACATGCATGTGTGTGTGAACTCTATGTGATTTTATAAGATCTCTTTCAGGTCTGGTTTTCTGTGATTAATACATTCATGGAGAGGGAATTAACCGAAGTATGGTATATGATAAGGAAAGTGGGAAGTCTTGCTTTTATTTTGTACACATATGGAGTATTGCTAGATACCAGGAGCAGAGTGGGCTAACAAGTTGTATAAGATGCAGTCTCTCTCCTCAAAGAGCATATTCTACATTTCTTCCACTGAACCAATGGTAATACTCCCTGACTTCCCAATCCCTGGGTGGGTCCCATGCTTGTTTGATTTGTCTGAATGAACAGAGCAGCCTAAAGTCATTAATACTAATATAGTGAAGTCAAATTTAAGATTTTAGTAGCCAGAAATGATGAGATAAGAACTACAGTATTGATAATACTAGAATGAGAGTGGAGAGAAGCAAATGAGGATACATATAAAGATTCCCAGGATGTGATATGTTCTGCACAACATTGGGATATTTGTGTAACTTAGTGAAAAGAGAAAATAACTTTAAGCCAGCTTAACATTTTAAATAGAAGAGCACGTATTCTTTGGTGATAGGTAGGGGAAAATGTTTATGGGAGAAAGTTAAAGAAATAAATTTTATCCACTATCCTTCTTCCATATAGAAAGTTATTTTGGCTTTGCCTGTGAATTCTGGGAGAGCAAGAAGCTCTGCTAGTGGATTAAGTGGAAAAGGGAGGACAGACTGCTGGTTTTACAAAGAGCAGAGCATGCTCAAGGGGAGATGATAGTCTTAACAACAACTGAATAAATAAAGCCTTTTCTCTGGAAAAAATATATGTATAAAATATTTAACTGACATTAAATATTAACAATGAATTAATGAAAACACCCAAAATACTTTATTTATGTAGGAAGTTTTTCCCCTTTTAAAAAATGCTATTTTAAATTTCAAAATCACTTCAGATGTGATTCAGGCAGAAAGTAGTGTGGGTCTCTGGAGGGGTGATTACTACATAAATGACTACATAAATGGAAGTGACCTCCAAGTGAGTCTTTCATATCACCTCTTGCCAATGCACTCTGGTTAGAAGGGTCTAAGTTTAAGAATTTCATGATTGAATGGATTGCTAGGCATATGATGCTCTCCGTGAGACCTAACATTTCCCCAGCCCCTGTACATATGTGGGAAGGGTGTACCTGATTTTGACACAATGCATCACCCTTCTCCTTTTAGGGATTCCAGTGGAAGGGGTAATACCTTCCACCTGATGCTGCCTCTGAGTAGCTCTGTGAGCTCCTTTGGGCTATTATGTTGGTTGGTACTTTGACTTCTTTGGCTCCCAGCACCAGCTGATGCCCTGATCTGGATCCCAGTTGGGCAGGCTCTATTGCTCAGTGCTGTAGCTGTCTCCAGGGCATTGTTCTTGAGACTTCCAACAGGGCAGATTTGTGCAGTTGGCCCATCTGGACAAGATCTACAACAAGCAGAGCTCTGTGCAATAAGCTCATCTCCATAGTCCACCCCCCTCTACCCCCGCCTTCGGGCTGCGGCAGCCTGACACCCCAGCCCCACCATGGAGAGTATCAAAGAGATACTCTCTGCTCCTTTCAAAGGGGTATTGCTTGTGGCCTCTCATTCATTGGCACTACCTGAGCAGAAATGGGAAAACAGGGGCTCTCTGCTATTCTCCATTCTATCTCTTCCTTTAAACCAGTTTTTAAATCTTGAGTCTTCTTGTCACCAGAGTGATAATATCACAAACAAAAATAACTTCTAGAAAAGCTACCTTGGTCACCCCAGAATATTCTCTTCACGATGAAGAGACCAGAATATTCTCTTCACGAAAAGAGCGTTTGTATGAACAGGAAAGAGCAAACAACCTCAAGGAAGAAAGAAAGCAAGAGTTTTTTGTTTGACTATAGTATTTACTTTGATCGTTGGATTTATTGACTTTCAATTGGATACCATGTGGAATGAGTAAGTTGGGAGAGAGTGAGACATGGGGAGAGAAGATTGGACTTACATAGTTAATTATTCTAGCTCCAGAGAAAAGGTCAAGATGTCTGAGAGATTATTTGATCACTTGGTCCAGCTGTTATCCCCACACTTTAATCTCTCATATCTTGTTTCTGTTCCTCCATAGTTAGGATAATTCAAAGAATTTAGTGTACCAGGCCCATGCTTCCCACATTGCAGTGGTATGTTAGGCCTGAAACATACCACACCAGCCTCTCTATTCTGACATTTCTAGTAGCTTTAACTGACTGCTGTATCTCTCACTGTTCCTTACTATAGAAGGAGAAAGGGAAACGAGAAGGGTGAACAAACAACACTTATTATGGCTCTCTAACTTCGACAGCTACTACTCTGAGATTGGTTGAGTCAATGTTTGTCCAGGATAGCGGTCCTTTATATGCCTAGTTCCTTCCCAGGAATTTTGAAGCCCACTTTGACCTGAACAGGGTTGCATGGCACCATTACTTGCTCATTAAAAGGAAATGAAGGAACAAGTTTTAAATGAGGGTCCTGGAAAATAAAGACTTGGGAGAAAAAAGAAGAAACAAATGAAAACCTAGTTAACAACAAACTCTCCGAGGATGGTTCCTATATTTATACTCTTCCTGGGTTCTACTACTTTTGATCTCACTTTTATTGAGTTTCCTAGCATCATACATTTCATAAAGAATTTTTTTCTTTGAGAATATTTTTTTTTCTCTCTTTACACTATCTAGCATAATGAACCCTGCCACCATGCTAACTATGGAATAGAATAGATATTTCTGAGATGAGGAAATTCAGGTGGATATGGAGGGGTGATCTTTCTGAGGCCCCAAGGGTTTCTTCCCCAATTCTGATAGTGTTGAATTTCTCAGAAAACTTGAACAGTCCTTTGTTGGGTCATATTCCCAATGTTCACATGCCTTCCTAGCCCTGTTCAGCCTATGACTCTTCCATTCTTTTTAAGAGGAAGAAAACCTATATCTTTGTCTTCCTCTCACTGTAAGGAAACCTGACTGGGTCACACAGGCAGCACTTGAGTATGGGAAAGACTTCCTATTTGAGGTTGTGATAGGAGGGATAGAGGGTCAAGTATGAGCTAGGATCTGGGGGGGAGAGGTGGTAGGGTGAGGACTGGTATAAATTAAGATGACAAACATCAGAAACTAGTAGCAATGGTCTGAATATTCTCTACTGGAGTAGAGGAAAGGAGGGAGCCCAGCAAGGACAGAAAGTCATCTTGGCACCTTAGTCTCATGAGAAATGGGAGAATATAGAGAAAATATGGACTAGGGTAGATGAGCCGTCTTTATAAGTACAGCCACAATTGGCACCATGCAGTATTGGCTCACATAGCTTTGGGACTGGTAGTTGGAAATTCTGAATGGGAGATTGGGAAGGAACTGTCTTCCCCAATGGAGTCTAATGGGGAGGGAAAGCCCATCCAGGAAGAAGCAGAAAGCCATAAGCTGGACTCTATAACCTCCACCTTATTCACAGTGCCTGGTGGATATCTTCTGACTGTAGCACTTTATAGACAACCCAGTAGAAAATATTGAAAATGAGGAAAGTAAAAGGGAAGACAGCCCGGGAGATGGTGTCAATTCTCTTGGCCCGGTCCACATAGAGTTTCCGCATGGTTTCTCCTTCTTTTAGAAGAGAGGCTGGAGTTTGGGGGCTATAAATACTAGAATCTTCCATTGGGCCTCCATCCCTTCCCTGCAGGCAGTGGCCCAGGCCATAGCCACGGAAATAGAAGCGGCTTTCTCTTATGATGTCTTCCTCCTGGATTACAAGGAAGAAAAGGCAAAAGTTGAGGTCAAACCTGTAAAGTAGAGGGATAAAGACCAGGCCTCACATAACTATCTCACATATAGCTTAATGCAGAGAAGGTGGCTGTATACACAAGCCAAGCTTTTTTTTTAATTGATTCTTTTTAATCATGCAGATGGTAGAATCCATTTTGATAAAAATTATACAAGCATAGGTTATATCTTATTCTAATTAGGACCCCATTCTTGTGGATCCACATGATGGTGGGATTTACTTAGGTATTTTCACATATATATACATAGGAAAATTATATCAGATTAATTCCACTGTCTTTCCTTTTCCTATCATCCCCCTCTTCTTTTTTCCCCCTTTGTCTAATCTACTGAATTTCTTTTGTTCCCTATTACCCCTCTTTATTGTGGTTTATCTCCCACAAATCAGTGAAAACATTTGACCTTTTGGTATTTGGGGATTGGCTTATTTCACTTAGCATGATAGTCTCCAGATTCACCAGGCACATGCTTTTTGATTGCCACAAAACTCTTCATGAGGTAGATGAAGGCTAAGCAGCTATATGTGCTACATATGATATAATTTCTGTATTAACAGTTAGGCCCTGAGCTGCCTTTTAAAAATGTATAACATAATTTAAAGTCATTTAAATTCCAGTGAAATGCCAACTGTAAGGGACATCTCAACATTAAGTCATCTTTGGTAGTAAACAAAAGAACAAAACCAGCTGGGCATGGTGGCACATGCCTGTAATCCCAGTGGCTTGGGAGGCTGAGGTAGGACATTTATTACCCAATGCACATTTCCATTCAAAGCCTCCTCAGCAACTTACTGAGGCCCTAAGCAACTTAGTAAGACCCTGTCTTAAAATTTAAAAATTTAAAAAAGCTATATTAAGATGACAAACATCAGAAACTAGTAGCAATGGTCTGAATATTCTCCACTGGAGTAGTGGAAAAGAGGGGGCCCCAGCAAGGGCAGAAAGTCATCCTGGCTCCAGAAACAAGGCCAGACCTCAGTCTCATGAGAAATGGGAGAATATAGAGAAAATATGGCCTAGAGTAGTTGAGCCATCTTTATAAGTACAGCCATGATTAGCACCATAAATTATTGGCTCATATAACCAATATAACTATATAACTATATAACTATATATATATATATATATATATATATATATATATATATATATATATATATAAAATTTGCCAATTTGATATAGCTCAATTGGTAGAGTGCTTACCTCACATGCACACGGCTCTGGGTTCAATCCCTGGCACCACAAAAAAATAAAAAGATTTTTAAAAAGGCGTGGGGATGTGACTCAGTGATTGAGTGCCCCTGGGTTTAATTCCTGGTTCCAAAAAATAAATGAAACATCAAATAGTGGAGCTGAGATATTTAGACTCGGTGAAATTGACTTTAATGAATTTCAAAAGCTTCAGAAATAGTATTTCTTGAATGTAGTATCTTTTGAAAGTTCAATTATCTTGATTCAAAGCTGAGAATTCCAAAAGTTTTAAATAACTTAATGGGTTATCCAAAGCAGAGTAAAGCTAATGACTCTGTTACAGATATGTGTACTTCTAAGCAGAGCAACAGATTTGACACAAGGGTCAATATATCCAGAGTGACAGTTATTACCCAATGCACTTTCCATTCATATATAATATGTGCATAATGATAAACTCATTAAGCACTAAGTAATATGGCAAACTACAAAACGTCCATTGATCCAGTAGTCAGATGGGAGCCAGGAAGTAAGCACAGAAAGATAGATATAGGAAAGAGCAAAGACAAAAGCCCCTGAGTGATCAATGGAGTGTTAGTAATATAAGAGGCTGTCAGGCACCCATTTAGAACCTATTTACTTTTATTTTATATAAGACCCAAATAAGCCTGATTTTATCTTCCTCTAAAGGGAAGTGTTAAGAAATATATCCTTGAAAGATGTTTATAATTTTAGAAAATATTGAAGGTTCGGGGGCAAAATCTTAAGCTATCTAAAAGAAATCACCTGAAATGCCAATTGCTATCTCAATTTGCCCCAAACTGAGAGGATTCCTGAGACTTGAGTCTTTAGTGCTAAAACTAGGGAAGACCAAGGAAAACCAGAAAGAGTTAATCACCATACAGCTACCTAAGGTAGTTAGTATAATTATAAGAACAAGATACAGGTGTATTATATGGGTATGACATAGATATTTTTAAAATGTGAATCAAATATATTTTAAACATTTTGTGCGGTTAGAGGGACATCATAGGATCTTCATAATGGGACCTCTGCAGCTATGGTAGCACATTGAAATGCCAATTGGTGTGGTAAGTCCTAGTAACCCTTGATTATTATATCACCAGAAGCTGACCTGTCACGAGGGCAAGCCTGTCAAGTAGGCATTGTGTTGGTCTTGTTCACTGCTGTATTTCCAGTGTCTACTTCTGTGCCTGAAACATAACAGGAACTCAGTAGACTTTGGTGGAGTGAACGAATGGACTGGTGAGCCACATGCTTCAGAATATAGGAAGAGAAGAGCTTTTTGTTCTTATGCAGCCAGCATCCTTTCAAGATCTTAAACCCAAAGTTTACTCAGAAGTGAAACTCCCTGGGTTATAAAATACTTTGCAGGAAAAATAGTTACTCCTTGCCCACCCTGCACAATGGCCTGATGCTCTTTGACTTCCAGAAAGGGATTAGCATTTTGGCATAGGAAAGAATCTGTCTGCCAACTCTAGAGCTTTGCTGCCCTATCCTTGATTTGTCAGGGTCTTTGTGGAAAGAGTTGTATGTGGGTAGGCCAGAGACAATTTGCTGTTGTGGTGTACCTTAACCCCAAGAGGTTGTAATAGGGAAGTCTTAGCTCTGTGTTCAAGATAATTCCCATTGTCTCTTTCACCACAGGACTTGGCTCATCTCACATGAATTCTCTAATTCATTTTCACAGGGGAGGTTAGATTACAACTGCTGTTTCTGTTTCTATATCCAATTATTTTTTCTTTCTCCAATCACAGTAAATCTAAAAGGAATTATTTGGAAATATTTCCCAGGCCATAAAAAGACATTTCATACAGTAGAAAAAATATGGCTAATAAATGAGTCTAGGCTCTTTTTGATTTTAACAGGTATTTCTTGTAGCTGGAGGAATAAAGATGAGTGACCTGAAATAGGGAGTTCTGGATTTGTGTCTTATCCATTTAGGCCAAATTCTGAGGTGTGTGAATGTGTGTGTGTGTGTGTGTGTGTGTGTGTTTGTGTGTGGGGGGGGAGGGAAAATGGAGCCATAAATACCACTTTGTGACTTCTATTGCTGTTGACATAGAACTCCATTTTTTCCCAGATATCTGTAAGGGAGGAGGACTGAGAAGCTAGAGAGAGAAGATATTCCAAATCAAGCTGGGGAGTGAAGACACAGTGTGGGAGGTGAAGTAATCAGTATTGACGTGAGAGAGGCAGGAAAAAGAGACTGGAGGAGGGGGAGGGTGCTGGATGGAGGATGGCAGAGATAAGCAGGGTTCTGGGACTAAGTTCCTGAGAGAACTTGGCAGTACTTTGAAAATTCTTTCCATTTTCAAGTTATTCTGTTGATAATGGCAAGGTTTTCTCTCTGTCCAATTTGACAGAGTACCCTTACCAAACAGCCTGCAAAAGTTGGTGGGCTGGGTTATATGGTTGCTATTTTTAAAGCCTGGTGCTAGGGCCTGCAGAGATGACAAAAAAGAGAGCTTCATCCTTCCCTATAAATCTTGTAGAGTAACTGGGAAGATAAAGCAGAAACACATGGGGAAAAAACCTCAAATATTTTAGTAAGTGACATGGAAGGAGATCACCACGTAGTGGAAATGGGTGGTTGAGGAGAGATTAGAGAAGAAAAGGATTAAGCCTGAAGACCCTGGGATGACTGGCTCCTATTTTCTTCTCCCTCTCTCCCTCCCTCCCTTCCTTCCTTCCTTTCTTTTTTGGTGGTGCAGGGGATTGAACCCAGGGCCTCAACTAAGCTATACCACAGCCCCTCCTATCTTTTTTTTTTTTTTTTTTTTTTTTTTTTTTTGGCTAAGGATTTCCTTCTGCTGAAATGGTAGGACCCAGAGAGGTTCTAGTAATGGGTGAACTCTCCATCAACTTGTTTAGCCTGCCTGTTGCCTCCAGTATTCCTGTTACAGTTCTACTGGAATGACAGTAGCTTTAGGAGACTTGAAAAGGAACATGATTTATGGCACAGATTTATTCACCTTAATAGTAAACTCCAGACCACTTGCAGGAAGGCTTCAGGGTCCTAAGCAGGTCCCAAGATGCTGTTATAACTTTGTAATAATTGAGCACTGGTTATGACAGACTCCATTATGAACTCAGGGTCAACCTATATATGAGCAGGAGGGGACAGCTTGTGGCCAGTTGGGGGTTGGGTGAATGCAGGGAAAGAGGTGGGACTAGTGTCAACATGGAGTAGGTCTATGGTAACTTTAGCAATATTTTGGTGCTGAGACATCACCACACTCAGTGTAACTGGGAAAAGGACTCTGGACTGGTTGGTGACCTACTTTTTTTTTTCCAAGGAAAACATTCAGAAGTTGTCAAGGTCAGACCCCCTGTAAGAATAAGATTTTGGTACCTGCAAGTAGGTTTGACCCAACAAAAGAAGGGGTGGAGACAGTTAGCTTAGAAGAAGGAGAATCCTCTTTCCTTTCCCTGTCAATTCTATATTTCTGCCCTAACCCTCAGTATGGGACAGGAAAGTCTTTCTTCAAAAAAGTCCTAGCCAAGGACATGCAGTTATAGATCAATCCACTAGAGGGCATGCTGCCCAGAACCCAGTTAAAGGGATTAAGTGAGGCAAGAGTACATAAATTTGGACAAACCCCTATATGATCCAGGAACCCCACCCTCTGCAGAGAAGGACCTTAGCAAGGGGCATTAAACCACAGATACAGTTTGTGGTTCAGACTGGCTAGAGCCAGGATTCTGTATGTGTATGTGTGATGCTGGGAGTCGAATCCAGGGTGCTATACACCCTAGGAAACTGTAATTGTTTCCTATCCCCTAGAGGTCATTCTGCACTTGCCCCTTTAGTTTTAAAGTATTGAAATTAGGCAGAAAACATAGGGTCACAGTTGAAGACAGACCAGAACTCTGTGTCCCTGGAGATTAAGCAACTAGCATGTAGCTTAGCAAAGACTTTTAGCTTTGCTCATAATTGGAAGCTTGCTTCTGTGAGGATAGCCCAGGTACCTCTGTTGTCATGACAACTCACTTAGCACCTATTGTCTGGGCAATTGAGGGTAAACTGCCTGTGTTGTCATGACAACAAGCTTCCTCTTATATTTCCCTAGGTGATCATTCTACTGTAGAAGAAATGGGGTTAATAAACAAGAATGAGGGAGAACAACAGTCCAAGCTCAACAACTCTGATATGTCCAGTGAAGATCAAGAAGAAATCCAACAATCAGAAGAGGCAAGTAGTGTTCTTTCAATTCTAACTTAATTATAAGAATCCTCTTATAATGCTCCCTAGAAAGGCACCAATGTCTGACTCTTGAATTCTTTACCACTGATTAGTGTGGAAAACCTGGGGTCCTTCTTGGTGCAGAGAGAGCCAGGAGCAACCATTGTTATTTCTCAAAGCAATGTCATATGAATGAACTTGGTAAGGTTCTAATACTAACTGACACATTTTCAGTGCATACTGTATGCTAGGCACTATGCCCATGGTCTTAAATCATTCTACTATACTGCCTTATAGGGGTTAATGTCCCATTGAATACATAGGAGACAAAATCAAAGAGGTATTGTACTTAGCTTAACTGTGCCCAGCCTGGGACTAAAATCCAGGGTTCCTAACTGCTTGTTCAGTTCTTGCAGCTTAGGTTGGGTCTTGGTTTGTGGGAGTAGTAGTAGGGAAGAAGGAGTCCAAAGGAAAAAGAAAGCGGGCACCTCCTTAGTTGTACTCACCATGCGTTGGCGCCTCTGCCTTCTTCGAAGTCGCATGAATTCCTTATGCTGACGGGAGACAAAATTGACAGCAGCATACTCCAGCAGGGCAGCAAACACAAAGAGCAGACACACGGCCATCCAGATGTCAATTGCCTTCACATAGGATACCTATAACATCCACCAACAGGGCAGTCAGCCATCTTGACATCCTTCCATGGTCTATCCAGTGGATTTCTAGCCTGTATCAACTGCCTGATGTTCTTCCGTTTTATCCTGAATTTCTTTTGTTTTTTGAAGAAGCTTTCCATGATATGTCCCATTGTCTGAAAGCTCATGTCAAAGAGATTGAGTTACTTATCATCTTTTTTTAAAGATAAAAAGTAGATGTTGATGAACCTTTATTTTATTCATTTATTTATATGTGGTGCTGAGAATCAAACCCAGTGCCTCACATATGCTAGGCAAGCACTTTGCCACTGAGCCACAACCCAGCCCCTACTTATCATCTTTCACTTCTCTGCACTCTCCACCTTCTATTTCCATCTGCATTTCCTCCCTGTACTTATTTTCCTTTCTTCCTTTATATTCTTCTTGCATTTCTACTTCTGCTTCTGCTTTTTTTTTTTTTTTTGATACCAGGGATTGAACTCAGGGGTACTCAACTACTGAGCCACATCCCCAGTGCTGTTTTGTATTTTATTTAGAGACAGGGTCTCATTGAGTTGCTTAGTGCCTTGGTTTTGCTGAGGCTGGCTTTGAACTCTCAATCCTCCTACATCAGCCTCCTGAGCCAGTGGGATTGTAGGCATGCACCACCTTGCCCGACTTCCTTCTGCTTTTTATTATTCTTTTCATTCGTCTTCTGATTCTTTTATTTCAATAAACAACAGTAATCACGAGTACTGCATTTGTTTGCCTGTGTTATCTCCTCAAGTTCTTATAACCCTGGTGGTAACTGGGCAGGGTTCACCATGCCCATGTGAGAGACATGAGGACACTTAAAGCTCAGAGAGAAGGGTTTAGCAAAGATTACCCAATGTGAAGGTGTGTATTGGGAGTTCTGTTTTTTCCTGCTCTTTTTTAAGAGTGCCTACTTAGGAATGGGGCTCACCCTGGAGAGGAAAATAGGCCAGTATCATGAGGATGCATTGTTGGCATACAATTATTCACTCTAGTACTCTCCTCTCACTACCTTCCTTGGCAGTCTTTAAGTACTTTTCTCTCCTACTACCCTTGTGGAGGTTGAACATGGACCTCTCCTGGAACAAGGCTAGAGCTGGGTGGGGCCAGGAGGAGAGTAGAGCTCAGATTTCTGAAATCCTTTCATCTCCGTAACCAGATATAATTCTACCTAGTTTTGAGCTCATGGCATAAGGCTCCTCAGCAGGGGTAGAATTCAGGACACATGACTTCTTTTATCAGCTTCTGTTTTGTTGGGCAGCAAGGGTGCTATGGATCCTAGGTTAGGAGAAGGTCTCATGGAATAATTCTTTACCTTAGTTTTTGTTTTGTTTTAGTGCTGGGGATCAAACCCAGGGCATGCTAGGCAAGCATTCTACCACTGAGTTATACCTCCAACCCCTGACCTTAGCATTTCTTAACTGAAAAAAAAAACAAACAAACAAACAAAAAACTTTGTTCAGTTTCTGAGGATCATTTGGCAATGTTTGGTGACATTTTTGGTTGTAAAATTTTAGGGTGGCAGTAAATATCCTACAATGCACAGCCTTCCCTCGGTATACACACACACACACACACACACACACACACACACCAGAGAATTATCTCCCTCAAATGGCAGTAATGCTATGAGGCTGAGAAATCCTATTCTACTTGTTTTAGGGTGATACCACAAAGGGTGGTAATGGGTTGCTAGGCAACTACGATTAGACATCCCTTGGTGTCTCCACTTTGCCACTTATTTCATTCTCCATCTCCCAGTCCCACTGTGCCCCCAGGGATGGCAAATGTGTGTTGTGAAATCAATGATGAGTCAATGACAAAGGAGCATAATGAAGGGCTTTGAACCATCAAAGGAAAGGACACATTAAGCACCAGGAATAATGTCTTGTTAATGATGAATGTATCAGTATATTTTTTTTAAATCTCAGGAGTTCATCCCCTACTATTATAGCTCGTCTGAAGGACTACAACAGTTTCTAAATGGTCTCCCAGCTTTGACATTTGCTATCTCCAATATGTTTTCGAAATGATAGTGAGTTTTGTTTATGAAATGTAAATCTGATCATATTACCCCCCACACTTATACCCCTTTGTGGTTCTTTATTACCCTTATGCTACAGTCCACACTCCACTTAATCATGACATGGAGCCTCTGCTTACCTCTCCAGCCTCATCATGCCCCTTGCAATCTATGATCCACTATGGTGAACTATTTTAGTAGTTTTCTAAGAAGCAAATCTCTGCTTTTCTGTCTGTCTTTTACTTAGATAACTTTTATATATCCTCCAGCTTCCACTTTAGATACCACATCTTCTAGGAAGCCTTCCCTGATCTTTCCAGTCTGTGTTGGTTGTCCTGGTATATGTGCCCAGGTTACCTATACCTTCTTAGCATCCATCACATAGCTGACTATTCCCTCCGCTAGACTGTGAGCTCTTCCATGACAGGGATTATTTATATGCTCGTCACTGTTCTAGTCCCAGTGCCCAGGTGAGTTCTTGGCACATAGTTAATTTTTTAAAATGAATGAATGGATAGATGGTTTGGCAATGAGTTTTTCTCTACTGGCTTCTACTTGCTCTCTATGCTCTCCTTTCCACTGCTTGCCCTGAAAGCTAAAGGCTAGTTAGATAACAAGATCTAGAGAGAATTGGGTCCTTCCTTTATTCTACAACTTTAGGTCTAACCTGGAAAAATCTTTCATTTAGCCTCTTTTCTGAGGCATCTGCATTTGTGGAAATCAAGGGCCTTGGAAAGAGATAGTGGTGAGTGTCTTTGGAGGTCCCCCATAAGAGCAAAGGAGTGGTTTCATGGGATCATGGAGAATGGACACCCCAGCTGAGTCAAGCCAAGTCAAGCCTTTCCCCTACAAAGCAAGTCTCTGCGAATTTCATCCTAGACACTTAAGTTATGTTGTGGAGTGGAATTCAGAGTCCCCTGGCTTGGCCCCATCCCTTTTCTCAGGGCTTCCACTGAACTTAATGCTGCACAAACTCAAAAGAGTGAGCAGATGCTTCCTAGGTTACTGAGTTTCTTGCTCTGTGGGGCTGACTAATGAGGCTGTTTCATTTGGGGTGCATGCCTGGGTATTTTGCTTACTGTCCAGTGAGGTAAAAGAAGGCACAAAATGTTGTAAACAAACAACCTCCCAATAAAGTCTACTTTTTCCAAATGAGGAAACTAAGTGATTCCTGGGGGCAGATGGATTGTGCTCACTCACAGGAGGGGACCAGAAAAGGAAGTTCTCTTGGCAAAAGGAAGGCATAAATTATAATAGCTCCTAGAATTAGAGAAGAATCTCCTTGATATGGCAGAAGCAATAAACTAGGGCAGAGTTCTTAGGGCTGAATTACTTTACTGCCTCTGGTCTCCATATAGGCCACTATCAAAACATAGCTACCACAGCCCAGCCTGGGCCCTATGGTCCTTGCCTAAATCCATCCTGCCTCTCAGAGCCTCATAAATATCCCTGTCCATCTAGGAAACATATTTGCAGGAAGTGACCCCAATAACTTTTCCTTGGATACTTGATCCTGATCTTAATTATTTCTCTCTCTAGAACTTTGGACTACCTCAATGGTTTCTCAGCAGATCAAAAATAATTGGGGTCAATATTAGCTGCTGCTTTATCATATCCATCACGTTTCTTTTCAAATCTGACACATGGTACATATAATAATAATTAACATTTATTGAGTGGTTATTATTGTCAAACACTGCCTTATATATTGATATATATATTTGTATTCTTTTTATTTTTTAGTATTAGGGATTGAAGCCAAGGGTGCTTAACCACTGAGCCACATTCCTAGCCTGTTTTATATTTTATTTAGAGACAGGTTCTTGGTAAGTTGCTTAGAGCCTTGCTAAAGTGCTGAGGCTGGCTTTGAACTCACAGTCCGCTAGCCTCAACCTCCCAAGCTGCTGAAATTACAGGTGTAAGCCACCACATCCAGCTGCAATAGCATTCTTATTCCCATGTTTCGAGTAAGACAGAGAGGTTAAGGAATTTACTTAAGGTCACACTATTAGTAAATGATGAGTCTGGGATTTAAACCCAAATTGGCTTGACTCTAATTTCATACACTTAACCACTATTCCCCCCATATAGCAAATTCATAAATTTGCCATGAATGTCCCAGATTACCCCCTGCCCTAAGTAAAAAGTCTTATTATGAACAAGCACTGAGAGAAGGGAGATCAAAGGTTCTGGTTCCTAATGAATCAGAGCAAGAGGGAATATGTTCACTGAAAGATCCAGGAGAAACTGTGTTGTTTTTCCTTTCCATTGTTTTTCCATGATCAAGTACAGTGCCTGGTATATAGTAAATGTTCAATAAATATTTATTGAATAAATGAGTTTCTAACTCCCCGATGTGCTCAGAGCCTTGCTGACTGTAAGGACTTTGAGGTGACCTCTAAATTGCCTACAGGAAGACATGAGACAGGGAGAGCTGTTCCTAGTCCCATCAGCACAAATCTTTCTGCGTAATCAAAACATAACTAGGCTCCAGATGATCAGAGTCTACGGCCTTTAATTTCTATTTGCTACCTCAAATTTTTTTCATCTTCAAAGAATAGACACTATATCTAGAGCTCTTTGTAATAGTATCTTGGTTCTCCCATAGTAAGAAGACAGAAGTTGGTTCAGAATCCTGATACTGCTTTGGTTGTTTCTGGTGGGACATGACCTTGAGAAGGTCATTTTACCCATCTGAGCTGTTTCCTCATCTGTACCATGAGGGAGTATGACTTTTTACTTGATGAGGGTCTTTTGATCTTGGACATGCTAGTATGTCCTGAAGAAAGTACTCACTCCCTAACCAGACAGAATCCCTAACCTCAGCCTCCACATTGTTATCTATATTATTGGTATATGTTGTGGGGGAAGAGAGTGTGTTGGATGCCTGTTCCCACTCAGTGGCTCCTCTCAACCTTAAATCCCAGGTCAGTAGTGATCAGGAGGGAGCATGTGATGAATAAGAAATGGGAAACTTGATGACAAGCAGGTTCCCTTGCATGTCTCTTCACCTTAGGCAAAGAGGCCCGGGAACCAGAGCTCTGGGTTGTCATGGTGAGCACAGTAGTGATACCAAGGCCTACACGGGCAGGGGCAGCATCCATGTTGATCCAGAAGGAGACCCAGGACAGGATGACGATGAGTAGACTGGGGATATACATCTGAATCAGATAATATCCCATTTGCCGTTCCAGGTGAAACTTTACCTCGATGCAGGTGAACTTCCCTGCAAGGAAAGAGGTGAAGTATCAGGCCCTGGGTCCTCAGCCTTCTGCTGATCCTAAATGGCAGAACTAGGATATCCCTGTCTATGTTGAACAATTTGGGGCACCTCAGCTGGCCAATAAATGAGCCTTTGAAAATGGTCACAGTTAGTGCCTGACATCTACTAAGAAAGTTCACAGAGCAGCCATAATGGACATGCCCTCTTGCTCCTAGCACTTTGGCTTCCAGCAGGAGGTCTTTTGAGTGACAGCACAGCAAGAGGATAAAAGCAAGAAGGCTCCAGAGTCAGACTGACTGGGTTTGAATCCTGAACCTTTCACTTACTAGTTGTGTGACCCCGGGCATAACACCCAAGCTTTTTGAACTTCAGACTCTGCCTATAAAACAGAGTAGTCACAATATCAGTGCCATCACTGGGCTATTGGAAAAATTGAATAAAATGATGTATTTGAGGTGTTCAACTCATAAGTAGCTATTATTATTGCTGTATGATTATTAACAAGACAATTAGTTCAGACTCTACTCAGATATAAGCAGCCTTGCTTGCAACTGCTAGTATCCCAGAAGCTGTCTAGCAACAGAACTGGGATAAAGACTGCCTGTGTCTTAAGCAAGTGAGAAAAGCCATATAACAGACATCTATAAACAATGCCCATCAGAGACTGGCTCTGGACAGTGGGCCGTAGTTTCCCATAGAGCATTAGGCAGCAGCATTATATTCTACCAACAAAAGTTACATTAGCCCTAGGTACATGTACCAGTGCTCAGCCATCTTCACTTTACCCTGCTTCCCATGACCCTGAGGCTAAGAAAACAGTTGCTTATAGATTCTCCAGAAGAAGAAGCCTAAGACAACCCAAACAAAAACGAGAGGGTATACATAGTCATCTTTTGATTTCCATGGGGGATTTGTTCCAAGACCCCTCTGCAAAACCAAAACCTGTGGATGCTCAAGTCCCTTATATAAAATGTCACAGAATTTGTGTATAACCTGTGTACATCCCCCTATATACCTTAAATAAACTCTAGATTACTTATAATACCTAACACAGTATAAGCAATATGTAAATAGTTGTTGCACTATATTACTTAGAGAATAATGACAAAGAAAATAAGTCTAGGGCTGGGGTTGTAGCTTAGTGGTAGAGTGCTTTCCTAGCACGTGTGAGGCAATGGGTTCAATCCTCAGCACCACATAAAATAATAAATAAATAAAATAAAGGTATTATGTCCATCTACAACTAAAAAATATTAAAAGTAAATAAGTCTGTACATGTTTGGCATAAATGCAGTTTCTTCTTGAATATTTTTTATCTGCAGTTGGTTGAATCATTGGATGTAGAACCTGTGGACATGGAGGGCCAACTGTGTATTGTTATTTTATCCTGATCCAGGCTTACTCTTACCAGGCCTACCAGATTTTTCAAGCCCAGTGATTTCATCAATGACTGATGAAGGTTTTGAGAACCTGTGTAACACTATGACTACCTACTGTTCCCTGATCCTACCCTACCTCATGCCACTCTGAGCTTCTTGCCATGACATGTTTTTACTAAGTACCTATATTTTCTTTCCCTTTGTTCATTCCTTCCTTTTCCTGTAATAGCAGTTGTTTTTCATTATGAAATTGATACTTGTTTAGAAGGCGGCTGGCAGGAGAGGCAGAGCACTGGTACAGATGCCTGGGGCCAATGCACTAGAAAAAAATAAGAAGGGGAAAATAACAATATTCATAAGCTCACATTTATGAAGCCCTTATTAAGTACCCTGACATTATCTCATTTAAAACTATAGTAAATCTTTGAGGCAGGTACTATTATTATTTCCCATATTACAGATAGGGACACTGAGGCATGAAGGGATTGTTATGTTTCTCAAGGACACTCAACTAGTGAATAATATAGCCAGAATCCAAACTCAGGACTATCTGACTCCAAAGTTCTTGCTCATATCTGTTGTATCACACTACTTTACATTCAGCTCATATTTCCTTCTAGGATTTTAAATGCATGTTTTTTGTTTCGTTTATCACAATACAAATGTTCTGTGTATTCAACTTTGAATCTTACTTTTTAAAATTTGTACATTTCCATGTAAATACAAGAACCTTGCAAGCATCTTTCTTTCTTTCTTTCTTGTACTGGGGATTGAGGGATTGACCCCAGGGGTGCTTTACCCCTGAGCCACATCCCCAGCCCTTTTTGTTTATTTATTTTTTAAATTTTGAGACAGGGCCTCACTAAGTTGTGAGGCTGGCTTTGAACTTGCAGTTCTCCTACTTCAGCCTCCTGAGTCACTGTGCACCACCACACCCAGCACAAGCATCCTTTTTCATGTCTGCATACTATTGCACCAAGCAGGCACACTTAACCTTGCCCTACTGGTGGATAGTGAGAACAATTCCAAGGTTTGGGCAGTATAAACAGTGACCCAGGAGCCATCTTGGGGTCTAAAGTCAATGTGATATGTTGGAACATTTCCTTATAATACATTCCAAGGAGTGGAATTCCTGATAAACAAGTACAAAAAAATTTAACTTGTAGATTAAAAAGTTTCTCAAAGTACCATTTTTTTTCCTGGATTACCTGCATTAGAATCCTCAGGATGCTTGTTAAAATGCAAATTTCCGGACATCATTCCTGGCATGTGTAATTAGAATGCCTGAGAGGTAGAGTCCAGGAATCAACATTTTAGCAGACTCCCCAGGGAAATATATTACATACCAAAGTTTGAAAACCACTGACCTACATAAAAATTGCCAATTTTTTAGCCCCAAAATGTTATATCAATGTCTACTTCCACTGGCCTTTTCTGAATTCAATGAACTATTTCTCTACCCATTCCCCACACCCATGCATCTCACATATGTGCACACACATGTTGATAAGGAGCACCCAAAATATATCAGAACACCATAGGAGGAACCCAGGATCTCCCTCCCTTTAGTCTGCTACCTCTATCTTAGAATCTGAGCTCCTCACAAATTGTCAGGGGAAATGAGGAATCAGCAACTCTTAGGGAAGCTGCAAAGAGTAGACACTCAGGCTAGAAAAGCAGCCTCTCTCCATTTCTGGACCTATATTTCACACCTGAGAGGTATGGATGCTAAGCTGGCTGCTGATCTCAGGCCTGTTCCCTGTTCAGCACAGCCATTGACTACTTCAAAATGTGGATTTCCCAGCTTTCACACAAAGTTGGCCCCAGGAAAAGTGGAAAATTCCTGCTACTCACTGTCACAGCTCTACTTCATGTGACAGGGACGAGAATATGGGCTTTGGATTTAGATTTGGATTTGAATTCTGAATCTGCCACTTAAAAGTGTGTGACTTGGACAATTAATGTAACCTCATAGAACTTCAGTGTTCTCTTTCTGAAAAATGTGTTAATAATCATGACCACAATGAGATAAAGTTTATGAAGCACATAGCATCATTTCTCACCTAGACTGGAACTTCTGTAGAGGCTAGCTGCCTTGTCCCCTTGCTTTCCATCTGGAGGCCCTCATGTTCCTCCTAGCAAGTAAAAAGCCTGGTTCTTACCTGTGTTGTAGTGTTTGGTACAATAACCTAGATCCTTCTCATCCCGCAGGATAAACTGGGGCAAAGTCAGCCCCTCAGCCACTTGGACAGCGGGAGCATCTTCTAGCCACTCAAACACGAGGTCATTCATGGTATAGCCAACTGCAAGGGACAGAGATGGCAGAGAGCTGCAGAGTGGGTGTTGGATAGGGTTAGAGGTAGTGTTAAAACAAGCAGGCAAGAACAGATGAAAAACATGTCCTGGGGTTTAGGAACTGCAGCTCATCTTGGAAAGGGAAACTTTTCCTAAAAGGATATTTGTTCATTTGTCTCATGGGCCTGTCCTAAGTGGGTAAGTCAGGAAGATTTCAGACTCCTCTCCTACCCTCCTACCAAGTTCAAAAGCATGAGAAAGGCCCAAAGAAGAATTATTCTGGCAGACCTAGAATGAAGTCCAGGAGGGTTGGGATGGTATCAAGGGCCCCAGCTGGGAACATCCTGCTATATCTCAAGCCCAGAGGAGCAAGCATGTGTACTGACCACATGTCTTGAGCTAAGCCAGCCTCAGAGCCAGGGCTTCTGCCACTTCACCTCAGGGAAGAGAGAGCTATTTATATCTTGCCAGTCATGCATGGGACAATGTGCATACCACAGACTCCTAGCCAGAGCCTTGAATTGGGTCAAATTTAGGGTTACTATCTGAACATGCAAATCTCTCACAGAGAGCAGTTCATTAAAGTTCATGCCATTTATAGTACCAATTCTTGTATGTCAGTCAAGAAGGGAACAAAAACACTAAGGCTCACAGAATCCAGTGTAGGGCTTTGACCCAGAGTAGCTGTGTGACTTTGGGTGAGTCACTTCCCCTTCTGTTTAATGAGAACAGCAGCTGCTCTATTTTTCTGTCTGTCTGTCTTCCTTCCTTCCTTCCTTCCTTCTTCCCTCCTTCCCTTCCTTCTTTCCTTCCTCCCTCCTCCCTCCCTTCCTTTCTTCCATAATTTTTTCCTTCCTTCCATACCAGGGATTGAACACAGAGATACTTAACCACCAAACCACATCCCCAGTTCCTTTTTTATTTTTTATTGTGAGACATGCTCTCACTAAGTTACTTAGGGCCTCCCTAAATTGCTGAGGCTGGCATTGAACTCATGATCCTCCTGTCTCAGCCTCCTGAGCTGCTGGGATTGTTAATTGTGCACAATTGTGCCCAGCTCTGCTCAGTGTTCAAAGTTGTTGTGAATGGATTATGGGACCCTGGAAAGGGAAACTTTTCCTAAAAGGATATTTGTTCATTTGTCTCATGGGCCTGTCCTAAGTGGGTAAGTCAGGAAGATTCCAGACTCCTCTCCTACCCTCCTACCAAGTTCAAAAGCATGAGAAAGGCCCAAATGTGATTGTGGTTTAAAAATTCTTAAAGAGCTGACCACAGGAAACATTCTATGTGTCACTGTTATTATGTACTAGAAATAGCCTTATGGGATGACTTCTCTGAGGACCTTGTGGATGTCTTCTGATTTTGTAGTCTCAACTCACCCAGGAGATGGGGAAGGAATGGAAACAGGTGACAGACCAGCCTTGCCATCCTTTGGCTCCTCTGTACTTAGGACAGCCCTCACAGACTGGTACCTCTGCCAAAGAGGAACCCTTGGGTGACTTCTCCTTTATAGCCACTTTTCTATGTTTGAAACTATCCTCTCCTACTTCTCTATAATGATTATCTCTGTTCATGGGAATCAGAGTTCAGAGAATACCCTACCTTGCCCAACAGTGGCATTTTATAGATATCTTTAAGGTCTTAACTCAGGGAAATACTAAGGGAACATATCTTTAGGCAGAGCACACCCTTTCAAATCCCCTTCCATAGTCATTACAAGCATATTTGTGCATCAGGCTTGTGCTATCCCATGTCCTAGTCTTTGGAATATCCAGGCCAGAAAATGGAAAAATGAACTGGACTGAGTGTCAGAAAACCCTAGATTCTAGTCTTATCTGTGCCAAGAATTGTCTGTGTGTGCTTCTGTAGATCCTGCCTGACTCTGAGTAGCCCTTTTAATACCTGGGATGTCATGAGATGGGGTTTACTAGCTGCTGTTTCAGGCCTTGCTCCATGACTTTCTACAGACACTTACAGCTTTCTAGCTGCATCGTGCAGGTCTGGATGTCCATAGGGAAGTTCTTGAGGTCCATTGGGCAGGACAAAATGAGGGTCAATCTGGTGGTGACAGTAAGAAAGAAGTGACATTAGCTTACTGGGATCTAACACTGCATAGGGGACACTTCTTCCACCCTCAGCCTCCATTTGTCTTCTTCCCCTTGATGCAAATTCTCCTGGCCATTCACCAGGTGTACCTGATGCTGTAGAGCACATTTCCATTCTTGAAGATGCGCAACAACTTGTTGTCTGTGGTCACTTCGTGGAAATTGGCCCCTTTCTCATTGGCAAAGAAAAGGTCTGGCTTCCAAATAGAGTCCAGCATGGAGGGATCGAGGTCTAGAGAGTCATCAGGATATTCTCGGTAGGCCAGGCGTGGGTCATTCCACTGCTGCCGCAAGAAGACATTGACTCTGTAGTCCTGGGAGGGTGCAGATATGGGTCCATCAGAGGCAGTGCTATTTCCAGGGGCTCAGCAACCCTACGTGAGCAGGAGAGTCATGAGGAGGAAATTCTGGGGCATATTGGGGACACTAGGCATTTTCCGCTGGAGGAGCTTGTTTGGGGCTAATAAAGCAAAGATGGTAAGGAAAAAGGCATTTATTTAAGCATCTACTATGTGCCAGGCTCTCTGCTAAGTGCTTTATTTATATGTATCATCTCATCTAAATTTTACACCAATCTTTTGAGGAGAGTGCTATCATGATCTCTATTTTACAGATGAGAAACTGAGACCAAGAAAGATTTAAGTAGATATACCTTAACACCACTGTTAGTAGAGCCAGCATTTGAACCCAGGTTTGTCTAATTCCAAAGCTTGTTGTCTGCATGGAGCTACTTCACATATTTGGCCATCTGTTTGTTGCTTAGCTAGTTCATCTTTAACTATAGAAATCTAAGGCTAGGGAAAAATATTCTCCCAGTGGCCAAATTCAGACCCCTATGGCTTTAGCCATGACAATGAAACAGGAAGTGGACAACAGAGGTATGAAATGTGTGTGGCCTGGTTGGCTTCTCCATTCACATTGGGGTGGAAATGGGGAACAGGAAGACTCCTTACCATGGTGGTCTCGGTGACGGAGCCAAAACTGTTGATGAAGATGTTGCAGGTCACATTCACAGGTGGGCCTAAGGGTAGCAAAGCACAGCCCATTGTCAGGGCATTCCAGAAGGCAGGGAGCAGGTTTGAGGACACTCTCCCTGAGCTTCAGGCTGGGAGAAGATAGTGCCAGCTACACAAGCCTTTGGACTACAAGGAGGGGAGGCTGTTTCTGAGCTATAAGAACTAGCCCTGGAATACCAGTCTCCTTCCTTAAGGCAATTCACAGGGGCTGACTGGGTAGTGTGTCACAAAAAGTGGTAAGGAGGGAATGGTTTTATAGAATGACTTTTCTTACCTTTAAAATTGGGCCGAATTCTGGCATCGTATCCAGATGTTCGCCCCATAAGCTTGTCCAGGAAATCAGAGGGGGACATAGGCTGAGACCCCTTGTTTCCAGATTTGACATCCTCCTTTGCCAAAGCCACCCTGGACATGAGAGGTAAAGAAGTCTGAGGCCAGTTGCATTTGTCAGAGACTCTCCATTCTCATCCTCATCCACCTCTGACTGGCCTCCTCATCAAGCAGGAGGATAAGAGAGAATGGGTCTCTGAGTAACAATGTACAAAATGAGGAGAACAATAATAGCCATAAGCCAACATGGCAGCTCAGCCACTAGTCCTAGGAAATGGCTTTCACATAGATTAGATTTTTTTTTTTTTGAGAGAGAGAGAGAGAATGTTTTAATATTTATTTTTTAGTTTTCAGTGGACACATCTTTTATTTTTATGTGGTGCTGAGGATCGAACCCAAGTAGTGTATGCCAGGCGAACGCACTACTACTTGAGCCACATCCCCAGCCCCAAGATTAGATTTTTTTAACCCTACAATTTTCATTGAGTTGGGGGGGTGAGGATTGTTATTTCCATTTTACAGATGAGAAAATGGAGGTTTGAAAAGGAGTGACTTGTTCAAAGTCTCAGGGCTGGTCAGATATAGGGTTAGAATTTGAACATCATACTGTGGTCTTGTACAGAGTTCTTTTTGTGAAGGTGCTTTGAAAGTACTCAAAGAAGAGTGATATCTCACTGCAGTGTTTTGATTATGATAGAGCCATTGGGATGTTTAGCTAATCTGGTCTGGCCAAAGATGGGAGGGGTTTAGGGACAAATTACATCCCTGAGAATTGGTGTCAGTTGCTTGGGCTTCACGTGAGAATGAACAGAATGTAAGGCCCTGCTTCTGAAGAGGGAGGTGTGGCTTTTGGCATTTGTTGTAGCAAGAAGCTAGGTTTTGAGTTCTTTTGGTTCAGGGCCATGGCCACTGCTAGCAAGTGTACTCAACTATTGAGAGGAAGCAGGTCCCTGTTCATGGGAAAACCCCCCAGTAGGGCGATCATGCAAAGAAGCTTAACTCCCATCTTTCCCCCTGAACAGCCTGATTTTGAGGAAGGGGCCAGTATTGTTTGGCCTGGCCTAGAAGCCAGCTTCCTTTTCCCTTGAGAAGTTTCCTTTCAAGTGCAGCAAAGTCTCTTTGGCATGCCTGCTTGCCAGCTTACCAGCCAATATATAGACTAGGGACCAGAAACTCAGCAAAACCTTGGGGGCAGGGGCAGAGTTCAGGCTGGACTACTAGCTAGGCCAGGTGTCTCCTTCTTCATCTTGGTATCATCATTGTGCCAGGTATGACAACCAGCTCCACTGCTGACATGGCTGCTCCTACTGTGGAACTGGGCAGCAGGGTGGCTGCTGTCCTTCTGAGTCTCAGTCTTCTTTGAGCTAGTGGGCCTCTCTTTCCCATGCACCAGCCAGTGACCAATAGAATAACAAAAATAGCTAAAACGCCATACTAAACTCTTCACATACAATATCTCATTTAGTTCTCATATCAGTCCTTTCTGATCATCCCTATTATACTCATGCTTTGTTATCCATGGGGGATTGATTCTAGGACCCCCTTTCAGATACCAAAATCCATAGAAGCTCAAATCCCTTATATAAAATGATGTAATATTTGCATATAACCCATGCACATTCTCATGTGTGCTTTAAATCATCTTTGGATTACTTATAAGACCCAAAACGTTGTAACTGTTAAGCAAATACTTGTTATACTAGTACATTTAGGCAATAATGGTAGAAAAAAGTCTGTACATGTTCAGTACAGGTGCTATTATTTCAATATATTTTTGACCTATGGTTGCTTGAATCCATGCATATGGAACCTATGAATATGAAGGGCCAACTATATATACATGTGGAGGCTGAGAACTCATGAGGTGAAGTGATATCCTCAAAATCATCTAGCTAACAAATAATAAAGCCAAGATTTGAACCCAGAGCTATTGACTTCAGACCAAATCTACCACAGTACTATGAGGCAAGTGTGGCAGGGTGAGCTGCCAAGGGACCAGAGTTGGGGAAGTTCAGTGGCAGCTCTTCCATGACCTCCTAGAGTCTTATCTCCTTGAATTCCCCCAAGCAGGGGAAAGCCCTTACCCTGGAGACAGAGGCTCCCCTGGCCCTCAGCAGGAACAGCCACAGCAGGTGGCCTAAGCAGGCTGTGGAAATCCGAGGAGGCTGGTGGTGGTGCTGGAGCAAGTAGAAGTCTGCAACTTCACCACAGGATGTCCATGCTAGCCAGGTGCTGCTGCTGCTGCTGCTGGCCACCTGCCACCTGCTTTCTGGGAGGCCACATGGCCCTGCACAATGGAACAACCAGACCCTCTACAGTCCTCATCCCCACTCTCAGGTCGCTTCTCCCACTAGTATCAGCCCTAGGAACCCTGCACATACTGTGGGATAAGCTGTCTTCAGCCCCAATTCCTCTTTTGGCCCCCACTTCTGGGGCTACTTTGTCTGAGGACCTGAGAGGACAGTGACTGTGTATAGCCACTCCTTCCTCCCTTTCATTCCTGCAAAAGTCCCAAACACCTACAGGACCTAGGAGGTTCCAGAACTGACAGGCTTTCTCATACAAGGCCCTGGGGTGGGGTAAGAGGAGAACTCTGAATCAGTTACTGAATACCAGAACAACATCGGTTGGTCATTCCCCGTCTTTAGGCCTCAGTTTCCATATTGTTCATATGGGCATATCAAATTGCCCATCTTGCTCTAATTGCCTTCAGTCTCCAAACCCAAGTAGAAAAGCTGCCATTGGAGCTTGGGTCGTTGAGGCAGCCTCTCTTCCAAGAGGGCCAGCAAGTCGCAGCTTCATGCCCTCCTTTTTTTCTATATCCTCCTGTCAACTCCAGGTGAACTGCCATTCCACTCTGAGCTACTTTTTAGTCTAAAGTTTATTGTTGTGCTCTGCATCCTTGTTTGCCTGCCAGCCAATGTATCTGCAAGCAGTAGGATAGGAGACTCCTCAGAAACAAGCAGCTCTGGGGTGTTCCTTGGATTAAGAGGGGGAGGAGGATACTGCAGTGACACTTGCTCCTTCTGCTTTGGGGTACACTGCTCTTGGGATGCACTTCAGTCCAAGCCATAACTATCTTTCCTGCTCAGCTCATCCTGTCAACCTAGACTGGCTCCTGACCTAACAAGAAAGGGGCAGTTGGTTGGGAGACATTTACAAGGAGCCCAAGCATGCCTTGCATGCAAGCCCAGGAAATGATTGCTACTTGGTACCCCTCAAGGGACAGTGAGCAGCCATATATGCACAGTCAGGGTGATAGGGTGATTGCAGAAGGCCAAAGTTTGGGCAGCCCATGTGGTCTTAGGGCAAACCTGTGTTACTTGAAGACTCTTGTGCAGGCAACTGCCAGATATTGCTGTTGTATTTATGGAACTGAGCAGGATGTGGCCCAGCTGATAGGGAGACAGGATTAGGTGGCAAGTTAGATGGCCTCCATTTGGGGGCTCAGCTACCTAGCCCCTACCCCAGGCCCAGGAAACTTGCCCATGCAGAAGACTTCCTACCAGCTTTGACATCTCTAATGGAAAGCTCCTGGGTCCTGTTTGGGGGAGCGTGTGCCCTCCCCTGGAACCCTCCAGACTGTGGGCTTTTTGTAAACTTAGAGGAAACTGTGCCCGCTGCCCAGGTTGCCCCCAACCTCCTGCCAGTGTTTGCATGCACCTTCTTCTCACCCCACTCAGCTCACCTGAGGAGGACCTGCCCTGGCAGAGTCCACAGAAGAGGGAAGGAGAGGGTTGCAGGAACAAGAGTTGTCATTCCGTGGGGACCTTGGAGCCCTTCCTCAGCCTGGCTGCCAAGGTGAGGGGAATATCCCTGTGGGAACGCTGAAAGTATAGAACCTTCCTCCAACTTGGGCTGCTCCAGGAGTTGTGCTCTCTTTCCTCTTCTGCCTCTTCTCTGCCCTGTCTTTATCAGTCAGGGGCCAGAACTATTCCCCTGGAAATGATCCTGACACAGATAACCCTACCGGCTGCTTGGGCTCGCCTTGGGCTGCGGAGGGCCTCAGCCTGCCAGCCAGGGAGCCAAAAAAGATTCTCTTTGGGCAGCAATCACCCTCTAAGCCCTGGAGAGTCTTGGAGGGGAGGGAGGAGGGAGACCGGTAGAAAGATGTTTCCCTCCCTCCCACCTCCCCCTAGATGCACCCTCTGAAAGCAGCAATTTAAAGGCACAGTCACCAGCAGCTGGAGTGGGGTTCAGAGTGTGTCTCTGTGCTGGGGAGGAGCTTGGGCTGCCGCTACTGCTTGAGAAGAGCCAGAGGTGTTCTGTCCAGCCTCCAACTCTCTAGCTGGAGGAGGGCACATAAGTGGCCCTGCTGCCCTCAACTCAACCACTTTCCTTTTAGCCTGGAGCTAAACTGGGGCTCAGCAGTAAAGTTCCAATGATTGTAAAAAAGACCTCAGAAGGGTTAGGCAACAGCCATTGGGTATCCTCAAGGTAATAGCTTTAGGTCAGAAAGGAGGGAAGGATGAGGCTAAAGGTCAGGGGCAATGTTTTTTTTTTCACCCTCTGGATGGAGGCACAGTGAATGGATGATAGAGGAACTTCAGAGCCCTTCTATGTAGTCTGCCTGCCTGAGAGTCTGCCTGCCTGCCTGCCTGCCTGCCTGCCTGCCCAATCCCCCTTTATCCTTATAGATTTGTGTTCTTTTCCCTGCCTTCCTCCATTAGGCCATCATTGGAGGCTTGGGGTCCTCTATGGCTCTCAGAATCCTTCCTCCTTGACAATACTTCCCTAATGCTGCTCAAGGGAAGGGACAACTGTCCTAAGTGGGGGCAGGACAGAGCAAGGATGGGACACTGCAGGTTTTGCAAGTTTCAGAGGAATCCCAGTGGGGGCAGGGCACAGAGACCTAACTGCCTCCAGCACTGGATGGAGAAGAGGCGAGAGGGTGGGCTTGCCTCCTCCCTTGCCTTCTGCACATTTGCTTATTGGCATCCAGGTGCTTCAGCAGCTCCATTTTCTCCTTTCTGACCCTTGCCCAAACTTTCCTGTGCATCATCTAAACAGCTCTGGGACTTCCCCCTCCCAGTGCCTCTTCCTCCCTCCTTTTCTCTCTTTTTCTCTCTTTCTCCCTCTCTCACTGAAGTTTTCTTTCATCTGTCCTCTCTCCATTCCAGTCTCCCTCCCTGCTTCTTCTCTGTGTCTCACCTTCTGTGTCTTTCTCTTCTTTCTCTCTCACAATTTGCTCCCTTTCTCTTTTCTCTCTAGCTCCCTTGTACCTTCAGTCTCAGATTCTTTCTTCCTAAATTACATCAGTGAGAATCCAAGACTTTTCAGTGGAAACTCAGCCACCAGGTCTCCTGGTTTTTTTTTTGTTTGTTTGTTTGTTTTGTTTTGTTTTGCGGGGGGGGGGGGGATACTGGGGATTGAACCCAGGGGCACTTAACCACTAAGCCATATCCCCAGCCCCTTTTGTATTTTATTTTGAGACAGGGGGTCTCATTGAGTTGCTTAGGGCCTTGCTAAATTGCTGAGGCTAGCTTTGAACTCTTAATCCTCCTGCCTCAGCCTCCCAAGCCACTGGGATTATAGACATGTACCACTGCATCCTGCAGGTCTGCTGAATTTGAGTATGTATTAGGGAAACGGTCCATGCCACTTTATACGGGTCAGTCCTAAGGCTGATTGCAGCCTCCCCAACCTGGTCAGAGAGGAGTTTGTGAGGATTGGAAGCTGTTCTCAGGTGGCCCATTGGCTATATAGAAGGATTAATAATAAAATATGCATGCATGGAACTTGTGCAGCATCTCTCTTTGCCTGTCTTCTTATTAAAGGAGGAATTTTGAAACCACAAGTGAAAGGGAAGAAGATAATTTTCAAGAATATATGCTGAAATATTGATGAGTGAGCTGAGCTTTTGGGATTGAAACTGAAAACATTATAAGCCTCAAATAGTGCCAATATGGCCGCAAAGCAAAATGTTAATTATCCTAGAAACATCTTTAGCCACCCTATTGTCTGCTCACCCTTCCTCCTTGTTTCTCCCAAGCATAACAATTCCACTCCATGGCCCTGAACTGAGCCTTACAGAACCTCTCAGAGCAGCGCTCCAGGATGGGGAATGAAAGGAGGGGGGGCTTGTCTCTTTTGTATAACTTCCTACCTCTGACAACCCTGATCAATCATTTCACTTCCCCTGCCTCAACAGTTCCCCATTGCTCTCAGGCTGCAGTCCAAGACTGTGTGATCTGGTTACTCCTCTTCTTGCATTGATGTGTCCAGAGTTGTCCATTTTGTCTTTCTGGTTCTGAGTGTTTTCTTTTTTCTCCCAGAACAGGGGAATCAAACCCAGGGCCTTGCAAATGCTAGACAAGTACTATACCATTAAGCTATATCCCCAGCCTTTTTTTCTGTTTTATTTTGAGACAGGGTATCATTAAATTGCCTAGGCTGGACTTGAACTTGTGGTCCTCCTGCCTCAGCATTCTGAGTGGCTGGGAGTACAGGTATGCACCACCATGCCTGGCCAGTTCTGGGTATTTTCATTTGCTATTCCCTACAAAGTACTCTTCCTTACACTCTTTCCCTTCTGAACTGAATTTTGTTGTCACTTTGTCAAAGATGATTTCTTGAACTTCCCCCAGTACCCTCAGATCTGAGTCAGGAGATCCTCCCTTATGTTCCCTCAGGACTCTCATCCTTCTCAGCATGGTCATACTCTACCACACTTTCCCTTACTCGTCTCTCTCCCTCCTATTATATAGAGAGTTTCCTGACAGCAAAGACACATTACCTGCCAAATCCCCAGTATACTATAGGCAATTAGGGATCATTTATTAAAAGATGCATCCTGGGCACCCAGGGATACTTTCTCAAGCTCACTGCCTCTCCATCTCTCTGTGTCAAAGAAGAATGATAAGTTTGACACACAGAGAGAGGGGGCAAGTATGAGCTAATGGTAATAAGGAGAAACAAAGAAGCAGTTTTTATTCTCTTACCCCTTGGGCCTGTGGCCTCACACTCTGGAGTTCTTGCCTAATGGAAGGCATAGGTTTCTGGGGATGTATCCATTGTCTATAGTGTCACCTCCCATATGTCCCATGGGATCCCGGAGAGCTGACAGCACGGCAGGGTCAGTTTCCTGGGAGGACATATCCCTTCTTGTGTGAGGCTACTGCAATGAGCACATGATGAAGATGTATAGTTTTCTTAAGGTTCTAGAAACAAATTCTTGGTAAAGATGGGAGGAAATGAGACAAAGAACTGGGTAAACTTCTGCTAGGAGTTGAATAAGCCAGTTCCAAGAATTCCCTGTACCAAAAGGAAGTTACACTCTCTGAAGTTGAACTCAGCATCTTCTGGTGTGTAAAGGGTACAAAGTTGTGTCTATCCTTACCCTATAACCTTTTCCTTCTTGTTACAAACTATGGTGTGTGGTTGCTTTGCTGGTATGAGAAGTGGGTTTGTTGCAATGCTGAGGTTGTGTGGAAGCTACAATAGTCAACATGTTTTCAGGATAAAATACATTATTTTGTCATGAAAGAAACTACTGAGCTGCTAAAAATGGATTGAGCACATTTTCATAAATCTTTCATTGCAGGAAAGATTCCATCACATTTTAGTCCTATGCAGGAAAAATTGCATTTGCACCCTGCTGACATGCAGTCTTCCTGAACCCTCCATCTGAGGGGCAGCATGTCCATATTGGGATGGGTATTGTTTATAAATTCAGTGACTTCTAGGGCTGCATTTTGAGGGGCAAAGTTGGATAATCATTTAGTATAGCTTCCTGAATCCAACTACAGTTACTCACATGGTGTGCCCCACCCCCCATTTCTTATTGAAGTAGAAAGTGGCCTGTGGGGTACCTCAGAAGTCAGACTGTATTCCAAATCCAAGGACCCTCCCAGAGTGTTAGCCACCTTTTAGAAGCATTGGGGTAGGAAGTTGGAGGGGGTTTGAAATAAAAGACAGATGCCTTTTTAAAAATCTGCTGACGATGACTGGGGCATTTCAGTTGGATCTCTAAGGAACAAGTCTGCATCTTTTTGCTGTGTGTGAATTTTTCTTTTCAGGGTCATTTTCAACTTCCAAGGATGTGACAGTGTACTCCTAAGTGGGAGCTTTTCTACCAATGCTTACAAGCATTGGTGGCAGAGGCCAGAAATAACTTAGCCCTCCAGACTTCAGGAGACAGGCCAAGTGTATTTGTGGGCAGTAGTGGCTGTGGGGGTTTCAGTCCTAGACTCAAATGGAGCAAGGTTGAACCAAATTGAAGGTATGTTAGACATGTTCAATTTTCTCTTGACTTTTGGAGAATGGTACAAGTCTGACACTTCAAAGATTTAACCTCCTTTTAATGAAAAAAATATATTTTTTTGATACCAGGGATTGAACCCAGGGTCACTTAACCACTGAGCCACATCTCCAGCCTTATTAAAATATTTTATTTAGAGACAGGGTCTCACTGAGTTACTTAGGGCCTTGCTAAGTTGCTGAGGTTGGCTTTGAACTCATGATCCTCCTGCCTCAGCCTCCTGAGCTGCTGGGATTACAGGTTGCACCACTGTGCCCAGCTTAATGAAATATTTAAGGTTTTTTTTTTTTTTGGTATGTGTGTGTGTGGTGCTGGGGATTGAACCCAGGGCCTTGTACTGACTGAGCTATATCCTCAGCCCCTGTAAGTATGGGTTTTGTAGACAAAACCTGGGGTGTCTGAATTTGGAGGAGTCTGCTGGAGAGGTTAACCAAGTTCCTTCCCATCTTCAAAGACACATCAGGTATCAGCACCAGCATGGCACCAAGTAATCAAATGGCCCTGCCTTTGTTGCTGACTTCTCTGTTCAGTGTCCAGGACACAACAGAGTGGTAGAGCTCCTGCTAGGGAAGACATATTGACAAACATCCCAGTATGCATCATTTCTCTGTTGATGGACCCTCAGAATCATCACTCATCCAATTAGTCACTTGAGAGCAATTCACTACCCATGCAGAAGAGTTTCATTAAGGTTTCCATAGCACTTGCATTGACTCTCCTTGTCTCTTGGCTCTCATAACTCTGCAACCTTCTTGTTAGGGGATGATAGGACCATGTCACACCTCTCCTCAAAGGTAAATTGGTTTATACTTGTGATCATGCACATGAATATCTTATTTCACTCATTTGGGGGATTGTTCTAATCCATGCTGTGTAAGATGTGTGTCTTTACATAACAAAAACAACAGAACTTGGAGAGTGAATAAATATTTACTGTGTGGAATGGGTTTAACTTCCATTAATTTGTGCATACATTCAACAAATATGTATTGAAGGCAAATCATCTGCCGTATGTTCTAGGTGACCGAGATACAATAATGAACACAGGAGTAATTCATACCCTCATGTAGTTTATATTTTAGTGGGTTTGTAATGTAAATCCTTCCTAAAGAAGGCTTCTGTATGGGTCATCAGCTGCCAGGCCTGAGTGCTTCTCTTAGCATTTGAGTAGATCATTTAGTACATGGCCTAGAAAACAGACTAATTTCCAGCAGGCAGTAATGAGTGTCATATCCATCCATCTCAGAATGTATCTGCTAGTCACATCACACAAGTCATCACCTGTCAGACACCCTCCCAAGAAGCTTATCCTGTAATAATCCAACCCTACAGAATACACATATCTATAACTCATAATTGTCTTTCGTGGTGCATACATATTTGTCTGCAACTGCTAATAAGCACCTTCCTCACTAGAAGAATTATGCGACATTAACAGCACTCTTAACTGTGGGGGCTTCTCTAAGTGGTCTCCAATTATTTAGGATTCTCTCCTTCCTCCTTTCTTTCTACCTTTCTTTTAATCTGTTTTCCTGTCTGTCCATCCTCCTGTATTTTCTTTTTTGCTTTTACCATGGATAAATTTAATGTTTTCTGTAATAAGATCCCGAACACTGAAGTAAGGAAAAATTTGTTGGATGATTATATAGAATTACACAGAAAACCAAAATTGCATTAATTATGTCAGTAATATAAATATCATTAAGTCTGCAAATTTTATATGCCAAGAATTGTAAATTTAACATTATGAACAATGCATTATGCCCTCCTATAGGGTTCATCATTTAGGTATCTATACAAGTGTGCATGCAAACACACACATAGAACTCTTTGTCATAACATGAGGGTCATGTCCCTGCTGTTAGCAATTATTTTTCAAGAGTGTGACTATGGCCAAAGAAGTTTGGGTGTGAAGAACAGTCCTTTTAATTTGTGGCTGTGGCCTCTACTTGTACTTCTTGCCAGTCACTTACCCAGAATAATTGGAAATACTAGGTACGGTGCCAAATTAAACTACTTCTTTTTGTACAGGGGGAACATTATTTATTTTGTAAAATTATGCTGCATATGACCCGAAGTGGCAAGTTATAATCAATGACAGGCACTCCTAAAAAGTTACCAGAGATACTAGTCAGACAACAGGCTACTTCAAATCCCAGCAGGTCACACACATCATTTTTTGCTGCCATCCACTCCTGCACTGTCAGCAACATCATTGTCAAATGCCGAGTGTTCCTTTGAGAACTCTGACTTTTCTTTTCTGCCCATTGTCAGTTTCTTTCTGTAACCTTCACATTGCCTTTCTACCATGCATTACCTCCCATGTGTTCTATAATCCCCTTACTTTCCACAGTGGTGTGCCCACTGCTGAGTCAAAGGCAGGTGCTGTTTCACAACTGCAAACCTAGTACAACTAGCCTCAATTATGGTCCAGTTTCAGGAAAGACAAATAGGATGCTGAGGTCTTGACATTTTCAGGCAAGCAATAATGCATAGACAGGAAATTTGCTCAGTTGCATCATCTTAAGCAAAAGCACTTGGGGAACCATGTCTTCTCTGTGTATAGAACCAGGCCTATGAAATGATAAAGGAGAAGGATATGGTTTAGAAGGTTCACTGAGTAGGGATAACCATTTTAGCACTGTACAGAAGAACCCAGGAAGAAACTGGAAATGAGAGTAGGGTAGCTTAACTCATGCTCAGCTACTAGAGGGAAAGAATTTGAAGTGGTTTTCTTCTGTTTCCCTCCTTCTCCTCTCCTCCTTCTCTTCCACCTTCTCTTTGATGATTTGGCAGAAAGTTTGCTGGGATCCCACTCACGATAAAGCAGCAACAAACTGCTCTTCCAATCCCTTTGCCCTGAGGGGATTATCTCATCCCTGTACATACTAGAAACAAGATATAGTTATTATGAGAGAGAAGCTTCTGGCATCCAAGGGTAATGTCAGAGGTATGGAAGACTCTTTGTTCCAACTTGGTGGGATACAGAACAATTATTTGATATCTTTCAGAATCTTTACCTTCTAAGTTTAATTTTATCTGCTATTATGGGCCCTTCTTAGACCATTTTACAGATGTGAAAATGAAGACTCTCAATACCATACATCTGTCTTTTCTCCCTCTCATCTTGTACTTTCACTTTCATCCTACCTCCACTTTCTCAAATATAACTGTATCATGATTACAAGTTGGTGAAAATGGAGGTAGACAAGCAGTAATGATTAAAATGACATTAACAACACTCTTTTTTGTATTTAGTGGCCAAGAAATACTTAGGTGTCTGTCTAATGTCCAATTCCATACTCAGTTTTTGGCCTCTCCATTGTCCTGTACCTACTTGGACCTCTACTAACCAGCATGTTTAGAGTGTCATCTTCTAGAGATGAACTGAAATCTCCTGATGCTCATCAAGGGTGAAGATTGATCTCTTCATTTAAACAAGTGGGATGATAGGAGAAGAATGATTTATTCATTTATTCATCATAGCACTTGATTCTGCTATGTAGCTTCCCTGATCTCAGGAAGAGAGTAGAAAGTGATGAAAGGACAGGTATCCTACTTTTTTGAGAGTCAAAGGCCAGCCAGGCACGGTGGTCCATGCCTATAATCCTAGTGGCTTGGGAAGCTGAGGCAGGAGGATTGTGAGTTCAAAGCCAGCTTTAGCAACTTAGCAAGGCCCTAAGCAACTTAGCAAGACCCTGTCTCAAACAATAAAAAGGACTGGGGATGTGGCTCAGTGGTTAAGTGACCCTGAGTTCAATCCCTATTACTCCCACCCCAAAATGTATCAAAGCTCACCCTGGACAAATACATTCTCCAACCTGTGTTCCACAGAGGTTGGTCATGATATAGGTCTTTTCCCCAAAGGTCAAACAAGTTGGCCATCAAATTAGGGGACAAAGCCAGGTAGGTTCCAACTGACTGTTCTAGTCAAGTGAAAACAAACTAGATCCTTAAAATTTCCTTAAAATATTATGGAACAAAAAAGGTTATGGAACAGTGGCTAGTTCCATCAATACCACCTTCCAAGACAGTCGTGTTGGCACATGCCTATAATCCTAACGACTCTAGAGGCTGAGACAGGAGGATCATGAGTTCGAGGCCAGTCTCAGTGATTCAGCAAGGCCCTAAGCAACTCAGTGAGACCCTGTCTCAAAAATAAAAAAGGCTGGGGATGTATCTCAGTGGTAAAGCACCCCTGGGTTTAATTTCTAGTACCAAACAAACAAACAAACAAAAAAAAAAACCTCCTTCCAAATCAGACTTTGCTGTGGTTAGTAGTGAAGTTGTCTCCATCCCAATAAGGAGGTCCTTTCAGCCACCAGATGAATCGTGGATGAAATGAACACACATTTTTTTCTAAAGGCTTTGATTCTTCTTTGTTCCATAGCCTCCTGCCCCCTGCCACCAATTCTCTTTAATCCTGCTCTGTAGTTTGGCCTACCTCTACCATGAACAGAGATGGTAGGAGCCTTAACTGTCCTCTCAGGTGATTTAGAAGTGCCTTGTGGGTGAGAAATGGGGAGAAAGACTGAAATTTGAGAGGAAAAGCTTGCATAGGACAAAGGAAGAAGAGCTAGCATTACCCATACCCCTCAAAAATCTCATACAAAATCATCAACATAGAAATGGCTAGATCATAGGGATCAAATAAAAACCTCTCATTATAAAAGCCACAGAAGAGACCAGAAAGGTACAATGAAAGGCTCAAGGTGATCTAATGATTTGGTACAGAACTAGGATTAGATCTTAGAAATGTTGGCTCAGAAGCCCACTATTTGCTGCCACACTGTTGTCTGACACCAAAAACCCAAACTGGTCTTCTGCTCTGTGTTCTGTGGCATTTCTCCTATTCCCTCTCCCCACAAGACATGTGTGTGCACACCTATACTCTGCTCTGCACCTTGTAGCCATGAGATCTTCTTGGAAGAGCACAGGCACAGGCAATCTTGTCCTCCTGAATCGCCACTTTGCAGTAAAGATTCAGCACTAAGGCCAAAGGAGTCCCTTTATATTAAGCCATAAGTCAGCAATTTATGCACATGTAATCTCCTTCTTCCACTGTTTACTCAGTAACTATTCTCCAAAAAACAGAGCCAAAGAAAGAAAGAAGAGGATAAGAGAGGAGAAAGCAAGAAAGAGAAACAAAAATGGCTAGATTTCCTGAGAATTTCCTGGCATTCTCCCCTCTACCCAAACCACTTCTTTAAACTTTGCACTGTGGGACCACCTTCCCTTGCAATCTTAGGCATGTCTTGTCACAATATGATGATAATAATTATGTTGTCTTGGCATCATCTTCCTTTATCCAGAGTCCTCATCAGGATGGAAGATTGGTTTTGGAACTGAGTGTTGCACTTTCCGGAGGGCTGGGTCTCTGATCACAAGAAGTGGAAAGAGAAAGCTGCCCCTTTCCAGGAGGTAAGAAGGCAGATTCTGGGATTGGTTGTAGCTCAGTGGTAGAGTGCTTGCCTAGCATGTGTGAGGAATTGGGTTCAATCCTTAGCACCACATAAAAATAAATACATAAAATGAAGGTATTGTGTCCATCTACAACTAAAAATATTTTTTAAAAAGAAGGTAGATTCTGTAGGCAGCCTTGAGTTCCTCTGCTTTGAGAGAGCCCAACTTGAGAGAGGCACCCTGTACCCCAGATCCATCCCATTTCTGGAAAAGTTCAGCCTGACCCTTTGTCTTGGGTGGAAATTTCACATGTAGAAATGATTCTGTCTCTACAAAGTTGACCCTTTTCTGTCAAGCACCATGTTCGGTACTTTCATAGCCATGCTTTTGGTCAACTAGTAAGTATCATTATCCCTAGAAACAAGTCAAAAATGGCAACTAGAGATCCAGGCCTCACAGACAGGGCTTTTGGTACCTAATGGTCTCCCCCAAACAATACAGAGGCCTCTGGATAGGCTGAACAGAGCCTTGTGGAAAATATTGGCTAAATATGTGTTAGACGAATGTCTGAAAAAGAGAAGAGATTCACAATGAGGGACACCTGCATTCCCTTACTCACCTATCTGCTTTATTGTCCCTGTGGACCAGAGCAAGCACGTGTGTGTGTGTGTGTGTGTGTGTGTGTGTGTGTTTTGTTCAGGGCCTCTTTATTAACCAGACAGATTTTAGAGAATGCCAGTTAAAGGCTTTACCTAGACCCCATTCTTCTCACTTAATGAGAAAGGGAAGGTCTTCTTCCTGAAACTTCTTTTGAAAGTAGTAATAAAGAGCAGGCTTTGATGTTACACTGCCTGGGTTTAAATTCTTGCTCTGCCACTTATTAGCTATGTGACCTTTTAAAAGCATCATAACTGGTCTCCATTTCCCCATTTGTTAAGTGAGAAAATAAACAATATCTATGTCATTAGGGTCATCATGAAGATTAAGTGTGATAACAGATATAAAGTTCTAGAGTAGCATCAGGCACATAGTCAGCACTTAACAAAAATTATTATTATTATTATTTTTACCTTGGAGCCCTTCTTTCCCTTTATTTGCTCTGTGGGCTGACATGGTTTTACTGTACTGTGTCTCCCAGCTTTAGAATAGGGGGAATACCAGAACAGAGGATGGGGACATTGGAACATACCCAGAGCAAAGACCAATGCTTTCTAGGCCATTAGAACTACAGCTGATGAAACATCCTGGATGAAGATTTAGCTCTGGGAAAAGGGGTAGTTAGAAATATTGCTTTGGGGGAGAGGGGCAGGAAATTGCAGGAACAGAGAGAAAACAGAGGAGACATAGTGGGGAAAGGAAAAGATGGGGATTCAGGAGAAGAAAAGGTTTGGGAGAGACAGGGAGGGGCTATGAGAGTTGAGAGGAAGCTAAATTGCTCCTGTAACATTAAGCACAAATGAGGGGAAATAAAATTAACATCTTTATTGAAAGAGAAACAAGGAAGTAAAAAATATCCTCGTTTGGGGAAATCTCATGTAGAAAGGAGCAGGTGCTGGCGACCTTTGGAGGCTGGTTGCCATAGTGATGCTATATGTCTTATTTTCTATTACCCTGTGAATCTGTCAGTTGATGGTTTCTTTCTGCTTTAGTTTTTAATACCAGGGCGTAGCCTTTGGTGAAGCATTCGTGTTCTTATCTTTAGTACTTTGGTTTTGCTGTGGGACCTACCGGCTAGTTGTCACAGTTCTATTTTCATGACACCTGTCTAGAAAGAAAAGAAAGACAGAGTGCATGCCAGGGAGCTAGAGGAAGACATTCTGCTCACCTCTTGCCAGATGGATAAGAAGGCAAATTTAGCACCTTGGCCATAGAGAGATTGGAGAGACCTTTAATGACTCCTCCCTTTTAAGGTGAATCCAGGTGGGCATTTCTCTAGGAAATTTGGGTGATCAATATCCTGGTTTGCCCAGGACTGAAGGATTTCCTGGGACACAGAACTTTTTTAATATATTTTTTTTAGTTGTAGATGGACACAATACCTTTATTTACTTATTTATTTATTTTTATGTGATACTGAGGATCCAACTCAGTGCCTTACACATGCTAGGCAAGTGCTCTACCACTAAGCCACAACCCTAGCCCAATAAAGAACTTTTGATGCTAAAGTTGGGTGGGTACAAAGCAAACCAGCATGGTTGGTCAGCCTAAGAAAAAACACTTAGAAATTTTTCACAGGCCTCTAAACATGGGCCATGACTTATTAGCTTGGATTTTGCCACTAACTTGCCTTCTTCATCCTATATCCAAAAGATTCTCCAAATTCCAGCAACTTTAGAATCACTTTCCTGGGGGCCTGGTTAAAATGGAAATTCTTAGACTTAACCCTAACCTGATTATTCATAATCTCTGGAGGAGGTTCAGCCCAGTCATTACCTTTACAGTCTTCCTAGTGGTGGAAGCTTGTGGTCTGATGGGGAGGGGTTGAAAAAGCCCAGAATGTTTGTTACACAAGTGAAAGCCAGCAGGTATCCAGACCTCAGAGACACTGACTCTACCAAGACAAAGGGTTCAGCAATGCAATTTCTCAGGGGCAGGGACAGAGCTAGCTGGTGTCTTCTTTCTTTCTCTGGGTGGAGGCTTAAATATCACCTCCTCTTAATTCTTTCCTGGCCTTTTACTTTATATTTACTTTTTATCTTATAGGCTCTCACATCCCGTTTCTTGATTCTGTTGTGTTTATTGAAATTTGTAATCTCATATCCACATGAATGGTTCTTCATGTGTTCCTCTCTCTACTAGTATTTAGACTCCAAGAGATTGAGGCCTAGGTCTATTCATCTCATTGCTGTGCATTTTACAGCATGTAGCAGAGGGCCAAGCACAGGATACTTGCCAAATAAATCTTGTTGGATGAACGCATGAATAAAAGAATGGATGGGGAGACACTGGTACCCATCCCATTCTGGTTGACAATGCTGGTAACAGTACTTCCATGTGGTCTGTCCTGGGAGTGCAGTTTGTAGCAATGACATTGACTTAGTCAGCGGGGCCACCATAAAAATATCACAGGCTGGGTACCTAAAAACAACAGAAACCAGTTTTCTACAGTTCTGGAATCTAGAAGTCTGAGATTAGGGTGCCTGTGTTTTTCGGTTCTGGTGAGGTTCCACTTCCTAGCTAGAATATGGTTACCAGTTCACTGTGTACTCACATAGGGAGGGGGGGAGGGAGAGAGAGGGGGGGATATGAGTATAAGCATTCTGGTCTCTTCATGTTCTTATGCTGATAATCCCACTGTGTAGGGCGTACTCTCATGACCTCATTTGAACCTAAACACCTCCCAAAGGCCCCATCTGTAATCATATTATGGGTTAGTTAGCATTTCATCATATGAATTTCACAAACATTCAATCTATAACAACTATTAATGTCTTCAAAGGTGACAAAGCAAGGGACTAAACCCTCTCTCCATAGGTTCCTATCCTAAGCAGAATCTTAAGTCACTCCCAAAATGTACTATAGTGAAGCCAAGGCAGCCAGACTTTGTGCAAGAAGGAGAGCGCCTGGTTCTTGCTATCCCTCTTGCCCTGGCTTTTCAGCTTCCCTGCCTCTCTGAGGGGGTCCTCGATGTTTGTGTACCCCTATTGCATGCAGAGTCTGGATGAGTGGTGGGATCATTATTCTCTATGTCAGTGTGTTTTCAAGGGTGTCTAGGAAATGAGTGGGTCATGTTTACATTTGCATAAACTCCCATGTGATAGGTATTGATCTATCTGTATTCTGAAGGAGTAACTTAGACAGCCTACAAACCTGCAAAAATATGATCTTCCCTCTGGAAAGACAGACCTGAAAGTGCATCAAGTTCTACAGAATGAGAGACTCATGAAATGCAAGAAGCCAATGATTATTGAGTGTTTATTAGGGCTGAGTGTTGGTTGCTTTACATACATTTGTAGCAATTTTTCAAGGTAGCACTATTGTATCCCAGAGCTGAGATGTGAACCCTACAGTCTGTCCCCAGATCCCATACTCTGAATCCCTGCTGCACTAGTACTGTCCACCTATACAGCTGAGGACTCAGAGGAAGGGAAGACCAGCAATGCCCCTGGGTTCACACAGCCCATGAATGCCTGAGCTAGAGCTAGCAATTATGTCTCCTCTCCCCGCACCTTGTCCTTCCCACCACATGGCTTACATCTCTCTAGCTACAATAGAGATCACTTGTCCCTGCTTCCAGCCAGAGTCCCAATAGTCAGGCCCAGGTCTCTTGAGTCCCATGATTGCATTTTCTCTGACTGCTGAGTCTCAGAAGGCTCTTAAGACTGGGAAGGCTTGGTGGGAGCAGGCCTTCTGGGTTGGAAACAAGCTTTGGAGAAGGATGACAGCCCCGACTAGCACTGGGCTCATCTCATGGCCACAAGCCTCCAGAGGTTCCATTCATCCTCCCGAGGCTCTGTGTGTCAGGGTCTCTGCCTCACAGCCCCTTTGGGGGCAGCTCCCATCCTGCCACTGCCTGTCTTCTGCCCTTGACTTTCTCTCTGGTTTAGCTCTGGGGGCCTGGGCCCAGTAGGTCCCTCCCACCCAGGGCTCTTAATGAGAAGTTTTGTCATGCCCAGGCAGCAAAGATGAATAATTCAGGGAAGGAAACCCAGGGAATGTTATTCTTTCAGAGAAGAGTCCCCTGACAGTGGGAGAGTCAGAGAACCACTGCATCTTATTATGGGAGTAATGGGGGATGGTCGGGAGCAGGAGAAAGGCCACACAAGAATCGCTGGCAGAATTCTAAGGGATCCTTGTCAAATCCTCTTTGCCACTTAGGAGTTAATCTTACTTCAGCTGGTGCAAAATCCCTAGTAATCTAGTGACTTTTCCCCAGTGAATCACTGATCTCTTTATAATCATGGCCTAACTCCAAAGAGTAGTGTTGTCATATCTAGGGGTGGTGGCCTGTCCCTTTATTCATTGAACTTTCAAATGATTAAGAGTACTCAGAGAGGAAAGAGTACTTATGAGTAGCCAGGCACAGTGCCACACATCTGTAATCCCAGCAGCTCTGGAGGCTAAGGCAGGAGGATCATGAGTTCAAATCCAGCCTCAGCAATTTAGCAAGGCCCTAAGCAACTCAGAGAGACCCTATCTCTAAATAAAAATATAAAATGGGACTCAGGATGTGGCTCAGTGCTTAAGGGCTCCTGAGTTTAATCCCTGGTACCCCAAAAAAGTACTGATGGAGGGAAGGAGTGACATGCATTCTTTGTCCTTATTTAGATGCTAGGGGGGAAAAAAAAACAAACCACAGAAGCAACTTGCCAGCTTGTACTGCACCTGAGCACATATTCCTGTTGGGGGGCAGCCACAGGGGTCATTCTTAGCACCTTTGAGAAGAAGACAGGTTTTTCCTACAAGGTGATTTGTACCTAAGTCTGACAGAGCATGGAGGATACAGGTCTTCCCCGCAACTGGGACACAGCACTGGGGCCCTAGCTTATCCTTGTCTGAAGAAGAGGCAGCCATGTCTTAGTGGGAATTAACACATGGCACAAAACAAGGTTTCCAATGTTTTATGTGCCAAGGGGACCTAACTTTTCAGGCTCTGTTGTTCTCTGACCAGGAAAGAGTGGATTTGAGCATCAGCTCTACTACTCCTTGAATGAGTGACCCTAGGCAATTTTCATAACCTTCCTGAGTCTCAATGTCCTTAATTGTAAAATGAGTACCAGCTAACATAACTCTCTCAAATGATTGCTGTTAAGACGATAGGATATATAAATAAATGTTTTATAAAATATGAAACTGTGCTTGTGTCAGATATATTTATAATTTGAAAGGTGTACTCAGCAACCCACAAGCTCTTACCTGGGCCCCTTTGAGCAAATCCATTTACTAAAGTTGGTAAGAAAGAATGTGGTCAAGGAACTATGTCTGTACAAAGCTAAATGGCATTTCAGGGAGACAAATAGTGACCTTAGTCTCAAGGCATTTCCCTATCTCCAGAGGTGTAGGAGAGGCCAGGTTTGGAGTCCAATGATCTGAGTTTGGCATCAAGATCTGCCATTTATTAACCGCGTGAGTTTGGAAAATTTAATAAACATCATCGTACCTCATTATTCTCATCTGTAGAATGGAGTCAATAATAGTTTCTACCATTCAGGGTTGTACTCAGTTTTTTTTTTAGAGAGAGAGAGAGGAGAGAATTTTTTTAATATTTATTTTTTAGTTTTCGGTGGATACAACATCTTTGTTTGTATGTGGTGCTGAGGATTGAACCCGGGCCGCACGCATGCCAGGCAAGCGCGCTACTGCTTGAGCCATATCCCCAGCCCTGTACTCAGTTTTATGTGCATGTAAACTACTTAACACAGGTCTTGGCACATAGTAGTTGTTCAATGAAAGATGGCTTTACATGTTATTGTTATTTTAAGTGATCAACAGACTCTGAGATTATATACATAGTAGGTTTCATTTCAAAAACAATCTTCACTGAATAATGTCTGCCAAGAAGCACTGGAGACACAGTGGTGAGCACCTGCCCTCATGGAATTTAGTCTAGTAACCCTCCATAAATGTTTGGTGAGTGGGTGAGCAAAAGCAAGATTCTACCCCAGTTCATAAATTATTCTCTCTAAGTTATTAAGGTCCTGGAAGTTTAGGATGAAGGGGAGATGATTATTTTTGCAGATTCTGGGACTCGGCTACTCACTAAGGGAATAGGGAATATTGTGCACATTGTATCAGGCACCAGAGATCATACTGTTTTTAAGGAATAATGGATGCCTATTTTCCTTCTCAAAGGCAGAAACCAAGACCACTAGGAAAACCAAATGAGCAGTAACCTTTTACTAGCTGTTGACATGAATGAAATACCCAGGACGTCCTCTGAGTTCTCTCCCACACCCCAAATTATTGACTTTCCTTTCCTTGTCAAAGCATGAATTTAGGAAAGGTTTTAAGAATTCACCCATACTTTTGTGGTGCAGGACCAATTTGAGCTACCTGGGGACTAACCTCATGTTTGATTTCTAAGTGAATGCTAAGGTCATTCTATAGGAAAGCAAATCTGGCTCCTGCCCCACATCCAGCTCCAGCCTCAGGCTTTTAGGAAAAACATTACCAAGGTGTAATATACAGTCTGTGATGTGACGTGAAGGACTGCCTACAGTGGAAGATGATTGTCCATAAGGGTCAGTGTCCTGTAGTGGGAACAGTGTCATGTTCTATAGTGTAGGGTCAGTGTCCTGTAGTCAGAACAGTGTCCTGTTCTGACCTGTAGTGGTCAGACAGAAGCAAATTAGGGCTGTAGCATCAGTGCTTTGGGGAAGCTTGGGGAGGCAGAGTTGGAGGTCGGAGATGCTGAGTTGCCAGGGATCTTTCCTAAGGAGTGAGTGTACTTCCTGTTTCTTTGGCGAGTTATACTTTCACCATTGACCTGGTACCTCCTTGGCAAGGTGAAAGTGGATACCCTGCTGACTTTTACTTTCTGTCTTTTCTTACTTTTCGTCAAGGAAGAAGCAAATCCCTTTGTACTGCAAAGAGCTGACTAGTATCCACACATGCTGCAGCTTCCCTTACATTGCAGAGTCTTGCCTGAGGGGACTGGGGAAGAGAAGGGCAGGGTTGGTTGTCACCAAGACTGTTGAGGGTTAATACAAGTTGGCGTTAGAGATACCACTTTCCCAAGAGAATTCCTGAGAGATGCTGCCTAATAGAAACTTGCCAGTCATCACCTAAGTCTTCCCTTGCTTCTCTTTGTCATTTCCCTCCTTTAGCTTCCCATCTCCCCAGGACCAGTTTAATTTATCCAGTATTGAAATCATCCCAAACAAAGCAGTCAGCCTCCGCTTTCCACTAACAACTGGGTTGAGGACTGAGGAGGCCTGGAGGCTTACTGGTTGCCATGGTGAGGAGTAGGCCCTGGGAGGATTAAGGAGCTGGGAGTTTGAGATTTTTATTTGTTGGTTTTGGTGAGTTCTGTTTGCTTTTCTTCCCCCACATTCCCTTCCCCTCACTTCCCCTCCTGCCTGCCCCTCCAGAGTCTCAAACCACTAAAGCAGAAGATTACTAGGAGCAAAATCAGCTCCTGATGCAGGCTACACTAAATGCAGGCTGCTCTGCTGAGGATAATTGGTGTGTACTTTGCAATGCAAACACCTGGGGGAGCCAAGTTTGGAACACAAGATGTTATACCTTTGTGTCATGGAGAAACATCCTGAGGCTGGGAAGGACTGCAGCAGGTGGGGTACTGAAGCTCTCTAAAATCTTCATAGTTTTTCCTTTCCAACCAAAGAATAGGCAAGGCATAGGAAAACTAAAAGATAATAGTTTAGGCTGAAGAGAGGCAGCTCAGTCTTGAAACTTTTGTCCTGTGTCTCCCACACTCAGAGTTTGTTTTTGATTGGGGTCCAGGCTTCCAGTCCACAAATTCTCTCAATCAGCAGCCTTCCTTTCCACTGGTGACAAGGTAAAGCAGATTTGTCAAGGAAATTGGGCTCCAGAAAGGTTGTGAAGTTTTTGTATTATAATAATTGTTATAATTATTATTAATGATATGATAATAATTAGTAATATTGTTACTAATAATGATGATAGTAATTACTATTTTTATTATCATTATTTTATAAATAGTTCAATCCATGCTTCTGAGAAGGGAGACAGCTGATTCAGGGAGATTGTGTAGACTGGTTACCTGGATTGCAGTCAGAACTGATTTTGCTTCCTTCTTAATTGGTACCCTGGGGCTGAGGAGCAATAGGAAGGGAAGGAAACCCTTAGTGCACTATCAAGGCCAGAACATGGCATATATTGGAGTCTCAGTGTCTTTTCTCTCTTTTTTCATCCTGTGGCAATTGCATAAAGCTAGCTTAATTGAATGAGCATCTCAGAGTGAAGCTATCAAATGTTGTTCCTATACCCCTAGTCCAAACTTTTCATCCACCCTAGCCTAGAATAGGTATCCTGCTCCCTTTTAACTTCCCAAACTTGTATTCTCGGCTTCCAAGGACTTTTAAAAAATTTATTTGTAGCTTTATGTAGACTCTCAAATTCTTTTCTGCGTCCACGCTTTGTTTACCCAGCTAGATGGGCATGTTTCCTGAAGGCAAGTTCTGCGTCATAAACTCCACTAGTATCCTTCTTCAGGGCTCTGAACACAGTAGGAGCTCAGTGAATGTATCTTAACTTATTGTTCATGAACTGAGAGCCACAGGAAAGGCCCATGCTGTGTATAACAGGCATAATATGGTAATAGTGGGAAAACTGACTTATTAAATAGAAAAAAAGATTAAATTCTTATGTTACAGCAGATACAAAATTAACTCTGGAACTCTGAAGACTTAAACATAAAAGGCAAAATTATACAATTATTAGCAGAAAATACAGGAGGATATCTTTGTAGTATTTGGGGTAGAAAGGTTCTATTAAAGTGTGGAGAGCACAAATCATAAAGGGAAAAGTGGGTGGATTTGATTTTCATTGGAAATAAAGATCTCTGCTCTACCAAGGACAAAATGGGCATATTGAACAGAAAAATGACAGATTGGAAGAAAATATTTGTGATATATATGAGCAAAAAAATAAATATCCAGAAAATGTGAGGCAAAAAAAAAAAAAAAGAGAGACAGGAAATCCAATAGAAAAAACAACAAATGGGCAAGGCAGCTTACAAAAGGGGAAGCCCAAATAAACAGATAATGATCATCTGAACAACTGATGAACCTCATTTTAATTGGTAAAAAACAAAATAGCAGCAAGATACTGATTTTTTTTGGGGGGGGGGAGTACCAGGCTTGCTTAACCATAGAACCACATCCCCAGCCCTTTTTAAATTTTTTATTTAGAGACAGGGTCTTGCTGAGTTGCTTAGGGTCTCACTAAGTTGCAGAGGCTGGCTTTGAACCATGGTCCTCTTGCCTCAGCCTCCCAAGCCATGGGATCCCAGGCATGTGCCACCACACCCAGCCAGCAAGATATTATTTTGTACACACCATACTGGCAAAATATTTAAAAAGAAGAAGCTAATAAACATGAGTAAAAAAATAGGGAGACAAGAATCCTCACATACTGCTAAGGATTATGTACATAGATATGGCCATTTTGGAGAGGAATTTGGAAGTATTTAGAGAATTTGAATTTGTATATGTATTCTGACAGAACAATTTTATTTCTCAATATAAATCACCCAAGAACTACTCTCATAGGTACACAAAATGGCTTGCATGAAAGTTTTTGTTGCAATGTTGTAATAAGGAGGAATTGGAAACAACCTACTTATTCATTTACAGGAGAATGAATTAAAAAACATGCAACATATGGGAATCACAAAATACTATGCAGTAGTTAAAATGAACATATTAGATCCATAGGTATTAATAGAATTAGCTGTCTATTGTAATCTCATATTACATGAAACAAAGAAGCATAAAAGGTGTATGGAATAATACTATTTATGTAAATCACATACACAAGAGTGTCCATCAGGAAAGGAGTTGGAACTAAAAAGTGTGATGAAGAGGAAAAGAAAAAAATACAAAATAGAATATAAAAGGAATTGCATTATTCATGAACTGATGGTGATATATGACTAACAAAATTCCATTCAATGCAGTTCTTTGCACTTGGGGCACTTTCCCCAATCCTAGGGGAAGAAAATAGAATGAAGGGATGAGATACAGTATAAGAACATGCTCAGGACAATGTATGGTAACCAATTTTTGTTCAGCAAATGTAATTTTCCTTTTTTTTCTGCTTAACCATTTTTCTTCTTATAATGGGAAATGATAGTGAGCAGGGAATACTAAGAGCCCAGGAGCAAACACTTGTTCTTATAGCCCATTTTGTGTTTCTGTAACAGAATACCACAGACTGGATGATTTGTAAAAATCAGAAATTTATTTCTCACAGTTTTAGAGGCTGGTAAATTCAAGATTAAGGGGCAGCAGATTCAGTTTCTGGTTCTGAGATGGCACCTTGTTGCAGCATCCTCCATAAAAGATGAATGTATGTCTTCACATGGCAGAAAATAGAAGGGCAACAGAGAGTGAAACCATATTCACAAGCTCTTTTATACAGGCATTAATTCACTCATGAAGGTGGTGCCCTCACACTTCTAAACACATACCCAAACGGCCCATCTCCCAACAATATTCCTTTGGGGATTAAATTTTCAACACATGAATGTTGGGGGACACATTCAGGCCATAGAACCTGGACATTTGGATTGGTCACTGTCATTGGATGCCAATTGGTCTACCTGGAGGAGATGCCCCTACAAGAAGGCACTGGAAGTGAAACAAGGTTAGCTGGTTAGAGACCTTCAAGGGCCCTCCATATTTTGAATGTGTCTCATTGGAATGTGAGCTCCCTTCGCTCTTCATTTTCCAAATCTCTCCATTTTTGTGCTGAGTACTTGACCCAGGATACCCAGTCAGTAAGGCCACCAACCTGCTAGTCCTAGATCAGTGAGATAAGCCTCCCCATTTGCTCAGGAGTTGGGAGAAGCTTTACTTTTTCTACTCACAGAGCCAATACTACACTTGCCCAGAGATTCCCCTGGGCCATCTGGGAGATAGGCTAGATATATAGCTTAGGAACCTGAAAGCCAAGACATCTGGGAGTTGGGGGAACTGCTTTCCTTGAGTAGAGATATAGTAAATGAACCCAAAGGCAGGGATACTGTTTAGTTGAACACAGCCCAAACACTATGCTGAAGAATCCCTAGCAGGGAAGTGCCTGGAAAGTCTGCTTTTCACCTGCTTCAGCCTTGAGTGCTGTAGGCCCATCAGTTTTGCCCAGCTGGGCTCAGCCCCAAGAGGGCTAGTTCTGGAGAGAGCAGACTTTAGGGATTTGCTGCCAGTAAAGAGACGAAAAGGGCCAGCATGGTAGCGCACACTTGTAATCACAGTAGCTCAGGAGACTGAGGTGGGAGGATCACGAGTTCAAAATCAGCTTCAGGAACTGGCCCTAAGCAACTCAGTGAGACCGTGTCTCAGAATAAAATGTAAAAAAAAAAAAAAAAAAGGACAAGAGATATGGCTCAGTGGTTAAGTGCCCCTGGGTTCAATCCCCATACCAAAAAAAAAAAAAAAAAACAATGGGAAAAGCCCTGCTCCAAAGGGCATAAAAAGCAAGAGCAATCTCTGAGACTTGAGTCATGACAAAGGAGGTATCCAGACAGGAATGCAAGTCTCCAGTCTGGCTCTGGCATATTTTATAACTGAGGGATAACACTTCCTTGTAGTGGTCTCTAGATAGAACCAAGTCAAAAGGAGCACACAGGTATATATGGGGACACAAAAAGGGGAGGGCTCTAGAAAGTGTGATTGCTTATCATTTCTTTTTCACTTCTTCTGAGCCAATCTCCTGCTAGCCAGGATTCTCATTGAGCTGGTGTTACTGACCTTGATTTTAGTGGTATTGAGAGAAATGGAGTCCTGGTCCTACCAGGCCACAAAGCTGCTTGGCTGTCTGTCTGGGGAAAAAGGGACTTGATCATGTGGTGAGCATCCATATTTGTGCATATTCATTTCCTTTCCTTAGTTTTTGCCTCCACCTCCTCCCCCACTCCCAAGCTGTGGGGCCTTCAGTCCTTCTGGATCATGCTTCTACATCTGTTGTCTATCTATCTGTCTCTTTGCCTCCAAGGTCAGACAATTGGGATTTGCTGATTTAAAAAAAATGTATTTAAAGATTTTGCAGGCTGCCTGCCCAGGAACACAAATGGCATGGGAAATGCCAGTCCACTCCAGATACTCTTTTGTCCAATGTCCTTGGTGAAATGAGGGAGGGAGGAAGGGGGTTGGTCCAAGTGATAAGGGAACACTGGTAGTTATGTGTTCCAAAGTTCAGTTTCTCAGCTTCTGTTATCAACTTCCCTCCCTCCTCCTCCTACTGGACATTGAGTTCAGGAGGGTGCAAAGAAAAAGAAAATCTTAGTGAGCTATGGAGCGTTTACTCTGTGCTTCCAACTATGCCAGGAATTCTACATACTTTGCTTCACTTAACACTCACAACAGCCTGGGGAGGTCAGTAGTATTATCATTCCCTAGTTTGTAATTAAGAAAACTGAGCCTCAAACAAACAAACACAGGCAACTCTCCCAAGATCTCATGGACAGAAATCTGTGGAGCTCAGATTCAAACCCATATTTGTCTGATTTCAGCTGTGTTGCCTTTAGCCACAGAGCTGCTTCGTCAGGAGCATTAGGTTATGCTCCTGGTCATGCCACCCATACATGTGGCTATTAATGCAAAAACCTCCCTGGGCTTCAGTTTCCTCTGGCATAAGTGGGAATGACAAGCTTTGTCCTTCCAAGCTCCTGGGATTTCTGTGGAAATTGAATTGACTATGGGATATGGAATAATAAAAAGACCTTTACCTCCAGTTGGAATGGTAGGGAATAAAATGAACCCTAGTCTGTGAGTTGGACTGCTTGGATTCAAGTCATGGCTGTGTCCTTTCTTAGTTCTGTGACCTTAAATGAATTAATTCAGGTTTCTGGGCCTCAACTATAAAATGAAGGAGGTGGCCTTAAAGGTCCCAAAGTTCTGTGGGTCTTTGATCATTTCCCCTCTCTTGAGTCTTAGGCCATCTGCCTGCTGCTGAAGTGAAATGATCCTACTCAGCCTTCTTCCTTCACTATGTTCACATTGACTAGGTCTAAAAAGATTTGCAGTGAATAAGTATGCAGAAACCAAAGAGTCTCCATGTTTCCTACTATCCCTCTATCACATTCTACCTTCACAATGTTGGCCGATATTATCTATTGCCTCATGCTACTTCCTTTTCATTAATATGGGGTGGGGAAGAAACTGTACCTTGACCCAATCTGCTTAGAGCTCAGTGTAGACCTACTCCCACTGAAAAAAATGAGTGTTATTGAGTTCATTTGGCATCACCTGACACTGCTCTTGGGAACTATGGGAAGGGCTTAATCTAAGGTTGGGGCTGTGAGGCACCTTATGTGACGATTATTTGCAATCCTAAAAAGCTGTGCTCCCAGTCATATTTTGAATTCATAAAGCATCATTTTATTGAGTATCTACTGTGTGCAGAGCACTTTGCTGGACACTAAGAAAGCAACCATCAGGCATAAGAAGTTCACAGACTGGTGGGTGATAGCAACAAGTCCCCTAGCATATACAACATTTTTTGTACTTGACCAGGGCATTCAGAACTTTATTTTATCAGATTCTCATATACTTCTAGGAGGGGCTGGGGATGTAACTCAGTGGTAGAGTACTTGCTTAGCATGCATGAGGCCCTGGGATAGATCTTCAGCATTACAAAAAGCAAAATAAAGCAAAAATTTCTAGGAGATATGCAAGGCAATATCATCTTCATTTTACAAATGATTAAACTGAGTCTCATAGATACCTGTAAATGTGAGAGAAGAGAAAGAAGAATAGGTGCCAGTTGCCAAGATGGATGTCTAATGATGTGATGTAGACAGGTTTTAACCACTCAGGATGGTGAGCCATTGGTAGAGAAGCAGTAAGGAAAGCTTTTGCTTCACTGTTTAGCCAGCTTATTCTTTGGGTACTAAAGGGTCATCAAGAAAACATATTTATGCAGAGGAGTCAAAGCCTAGAAACTGATGGAGACTCAGCTCTATCCTCAGATAGCCCACTGGTTGAGAAGAAGGAGGATAAGGAGAGTTGAGAGGGAATGAGGCTTCTTCTGGGTGTCTCTACTGAACTAGCCTCAGGAAGGTTCCAGAATGAAAGCCCAGTAGGCTCCCCAGAAAGCTATGCTCACTGCTTCTTGAATGATCCAGTCTTACAGAGCAACCAAGTGTCATCCCAGTGACCATGCTTCCTGGAGGTGCTCACTGAGCCCCGGGAGTTCTGCAGGTCACCCAGCCCCCAGTGCTCTTCCTTCTTTCAAAAGCAGAGCTAGACGGCACATCTGCCAAGCTCCTTCACTAACAAGCAATGTCTTCTCTGGCAGGCTGGCTCTTCCCTTCTGCTGAAATAAACACTGAAGTATGTGCATGTGAGTGTGTACATAAGTGTGTTTGTGGGGGAGGCTAGGGTAGCAGTTGTATTGCCTGGGAAAAGGAGGGGATTCTCTCCTGCTTTCTCATTACCATACTAGCTGCTTCACTCTTCAGATATTTGATTTTTCTACCCCCCCAGCCTTTCCATTTTAAGCCTGCTTCATATTCCTGGGAGGGTCTCCCTGCTCTGTGCCCTAAGGCTACACTGTTCCAAGGTCTTACAAGAGAAAACACTAGGATTTTCTCTGAGGTGGATGAAGCATCCAGGCATTGGAAACTAGGTCCTGAGTGACTAACGGCTCACTTGGTAGGTGGAGGGCACCATGGGGGTTTGTCTATGCATACTCATGCTAGCCAGTTGGTGCATGGTTAAGAGTATGGTTTCTGGAAGGAAGATTGTCTAGGTTCAAAATTTTTTGCCTTTTTTTTTTTGGTGGTTGAACCCAGGTCCTTGTGCATTTAAGGCAAGTGGTCTACCAACTGAATTATATCCCAAGCCTGGTTCAAAAATTTTTTTCCAGCTATGTAACCTCTCTGTGCCTCAGTTACCTTGCCTATACAATGGGGATGATAATAGTACCTTTCTTATAGGGGTGTTTCACACATTCAGTGCATAATTATATATAAAGTGGTTAGAGCAGGGTTGGGTATTTACCAAACACTCAGTAACTTATTAGCTATAAATAGATTTACTCTACCTTCTAGGGAATAGGTTCAGGAGCATTTGTTCTGAACTTCCAAGCTGCAAAGGGCTCCTATTAGATGCCTGCTCTGATAAGGGACATGGCATCTTTTAGTTTTCTGCTCATGGATCATTGGATCAGCCTCAGCTCAGTGTGATTAGCCCTGAAGCCTTGGAGACCTCTAGGATGTGTTTCCTGTGCTGGCTCTAATATTTTGATTCTTTCAGGGCTTAAGGCCTCACCGAAGAGAGAATAGTATTGGGGTAGGGGTCATGTGCCCATAGGCCTCATAGTTAAGAACATCAGGAAATGCCAGAGAGAGCTGGGGAGGTGTTCATGGTGTGCAGGGGCTGAGGGAAGGCCCTCCATACCCTCAGCAAGAACATGCTCCTCACTAACACCCACCAACATAGCCCATGGAAGAGGTTACCTCAGGATCCTCATCAGCCTGAGGCCTAAGGGAACAAGAGCCTCAAATCAATGAAAACTCGAGCATAGAGGGAGCAGGAGAAACAGTTGAGAAATTCAGGCCAACATTGGAGAAACAGAATTAAAAATAGCTGAACTTTTATATATGCACACACACATATGTATATATCATATATATGATTTTTTTTTTCTTTTTGTGTGGTGGTGAAGGTGATTGAGGAGGGCTGGAAATAGACAGGTCAGAAGAAACATTTGTTCTGCCTGCTCCACCTCCCAGAGGTGGGTGGGTGTGAATTTAGTTTTCTGGATCACTGTTCAGGGTCATAATACATTGCCATAGAATAAGGATCCCCTTGCCATAGAATTTTTGTTTTGCAGTTGGGCATCCCCCAACATGCACTAGCTTTCTGCAGTTGGCAACTTCTGTTCTTTGCAGCACTTAAGCTGCCTTTTTGCAACATTCAGTGGCAGTATGTTGGCTAACACTTGAAGAATCCACATTTGGTCCCTGTGCACTGAAGCTGGCATTAAATTGGACACTAGGAGTAGAGGAGGTGACATGGTCTTGGCCCATTCCAGGCATAGGAGTCAGCTCTGAGGACCCCAGAGTAGATGGAGCTGAAGGCATGAGTCTAGAAGAGGAACATAATTCATCTCACCTTTTAAAGAGTTGAGGTCAGTAGAGAATAGTTTCACTTGGGGCTTTGGCATTTGTCTGGAATAGGATGAGAATGGAGCATGGACCCATTGCTAAGGATAGGGCAAGGGGAGGTACTGCCAAAATGCACTAGCCAGGAGGGATCTGGGAGGGTAGTAATCCAGACAGGGTACTGCCAAGCCAAGCCAAGGCTTATGCTATTAGGATGTGGGAAGGAATGACAGAAAAGGGACTTCTGTTTATGTAGTCTTTATTATGTGTAGAGTGCCAGGGCTTCCCTGTAATGACAATGGCTACTTTTAAATAAGCACCTACTATGTGTCAGACACTTTCTCTGTGTGATCTCATTTAATCATCATGACTACTCTTAAGTTTGGCATTAACATCTCCACTTTAAAATTAAGCATCAGAAGCTCAGAATAGTTAAGCAGTTTGCCCAAAATTGTGTAGCTGGTGAGAGAGCTGAGAATTGAATCTGGTTCTGAATGACTTCACAGCTAGTGTTCACTACACTACATTTTTCATTCCTCAGTGTAAACAAATACCTCAGAATCTTTGGTCTAGCAGAAGCTACAGGAAGAAAGAATGTTCTGATTTGCATTGGATATGTTGGCATAGGGTAAGTATTATAACAAACAGCTCCCAAATCTCACTGGTTTAATGTAATCAGCAATGATTTCTTATCCATATGAGAGTGCAGTGCTGCTTGGAGAGGGTAGGGGTGAGGTAAGCTAGTGGGTTCTAATTTTCAAAGTCATTCAGGGACCCAAAATCAGTTCATACAGTGGCTTGGCCATCTTTTATGTTTTTGGGGAACTTTATTGGCTACTCTGCATTCGGCAAACAGTTGAGGAAAGAGAATATGGAGGGGAAAAACCCACTCTGAACTTCTTCAGGCTGGTAAGGACTAAAGTGTCTCTGCCCACATTCTCAAGTTAAGGACTGACCACCTCATTGCAAGGGAGTCTGGAAAGTGTGTAATTTAGTTGTGGACCTGTAAGAAGAGGAAATGGGTTTCATGAGCATCTGTGCAGTCTCTGCCACACTGATCCAATACTCTGTATTACAGTCCCCCAAATTATCAGCTATTCTGAATACTAGCTTGTGACCTTGGCTGGGTTATATAACTTCTCTGTGCCTCAATTGCTTCACCTATAGAATTAAGATAATAGTATAGCATCTATCTTATAAATAGATGCTTGAGGAATAAATGAAGATTAATACATATGGATCAGTGCAGCATATAATAAGTGCTTATAAATGGCACCAAGCTGCAAATTCTATTCTGTTTATCTTTTAGAGACCATAAGTCACATAGTAGAGGTTCTGAGAAGTCTTAGAGATTTTTTTTTTAATAAACTTTGGTTAACCCAGCTAGCTTTGTTTTTATTGATATAACAAAATCCTGAGACTAGGTAATTTTTAAAGAAGAGAGATTTATTGGCCCAGGGTTCTGGAGTTTAAGAAGTCTAAGAGCATAGCAGTAGTGAGGATTTTGTGCTTCTTCGACTAATTATGGAAAGAGGAAGGCCAAGCAGGCATGTGCAGAAGAGACAAACCTGTTCTTATTTTTTTAAAACATTAAATATTTTCTTTTATTGAATATTAAATATGTGATCATGCCAAGAAAATAAAGAAAACTAAAATAAATATTAAATTACAGAAAATGTTTGCTAAAATATGATAACTAATCCAGTTTCCAGAGAGTGCGAGCTCACTCCTGCAAGAAAGACATTAATCCCTCTTAACTACCTAATTACTTCTTTAAGATCCCACCACCTTTTAACACTTACAAATCAGGAATCAAATTTCAACATGGTTTTTGGATGGGACAAACCATATTCAAACTATAGTACCAGCCTTTCCTAAAGGTATTTGTCTGCAAAATGCTCTTTTTTTTTTTTTTTTGTATTACAACTTTCACCATCCTATAGAACTGGTATTCTCTGAAACTTGCTTTGCGAATCTCCCCATCTCCTTCCAGTGAGGGACTCTAATAGAATTTGTCCGTGTTTTAGAACTGTTTTTACTGGATTTAGTTGATACTTTTTTTCTATCCATTATCTCCTGTTCAAGGGAAGATGAAGGGAGGTTATTTTTAAAAAATGCAGACTGTATCAGCTGGGTTGTGGGAAGGAAAAAGAGGCATTGTATTATTGTTGGGTTTGGGGCTTTCTAGGAGGAGGAGCACAAACTGGGCTGGTAGCTGTGGTGGCTGTGGATAAACAGCAGAATGGAAGTCCAGATGGGCCAAGTCTGCCCTCTACTCTATCCTCCTAGATCCAAGTTTGGAGGATCAAATCTCAACCATAGATAATTCAAATGATCCTAATACTCTCCTATATCTATTATGTTCTTTGATTATTTCATAAAGGCAGCCATGCCAAGACACTGTGTTAGTCTAGGGTCCTGTACAGAGGATTTGTAATCCCTATAACCAACATGTAGGATCTATCTAGCATACACCCCTTCCCCTACCACCACAGAACTCTTGTGGAAAAGGTCCTAAATATGGTCTTGGTCAGATCATAACAGCCATTATCCCAGCTGATTTTTTTTAAATTTTTAATTATATATGACAGTAGAATGTATTTTGGTAGAATATACATAAATAAAGTATAACTTATTCTGTTTAGGTTCCCACTCTTGTGGTTGTACATGATGTGAAATTACCTTGGTGGTGTATACAAATACAAGGCTAGGAAAGGTATGACCAATTAATTCTACTGTCTTTCCTATTCCCTTCCCCCTCCCTTCCCTTTGTTTCCCTTTGTCTAATCCAGTGGATTGCTGTTATTCCCCTCCCCAACCTCCCTTGTTTTGGGTTAGCATCCACAAATCAGAAAGAACATTTGGCCTTTGGCTTTTGGGGATTGGCTTATTTGATTTAGCATGATATTCTCCAGTTCCATCCATTTAAGAAGGACCCACTGTATCTGAGAATAGTTTGTCCATTGCTGGCCTCTTTTCAAGACTCCAGAATCTCCTCCTTGATCTCATCTCTCTTGTCTGGCTTGTCCAGAGAAGGAGCTCCTCTCACGACACCTAAAAGCAGGGATATCTGGGAACAGCTTTAGCTCTACTCTTACTAATATTAACTATCACCTGCTTACTAAGCCACCTCAAATGAAAGTATAATCTAAATAAAGTACCCTTAAACAAATGCAGCCTCTAGGCAAATTCCCCTGTTCTAATGCACATTTCAGATTGCTATACCTAAGCCACTGTTGCATAAAAATGGCTACAATCCCCCCCCCCGCCATATTCCCTATAATCTATACATGGAAACTTTTTTGCTTGGTAAATGTCTCAGAGCTGACATTCCTAGATCAATGAGTGCTCACATTTCTTCATCTAAGGGCCTTCATGGCTGGGCTTCATGCCTGCATCAGCCAGCACATCTGTTCCCCTCCCCTTAAGAGGGTTTCCCTTAGCATCTCATTACTTGGTCCCAAATAGAAAGGAGAGGAGAACAGACTTTACCCATTATGGGGTGGGGGACTAAAGTAAAGTAACCTTCCCAGAGCAGACACCATATCTTATACCCCTTCTTAACCCTCCTTCACTCTTTATTTACACCACAAGGTGGGCAGGAGGCTGATAGTAGTAAGAATTCACTCCATCCTTGTGGGGAGACTGACTGCCAATTCCCTTCTGTCAGCACTAAATAGAAGTTCTGCAGTGGGAGCTCTGGCCTCTCCTTTCCTGCTCCTTGGAATCTCCTATGCTGAGCTAGCAGCAACCACACTATGGCCTGCTGAGCTCCTCAACTCTATTAGGGCCAGCTTGGAAGGGGCACAAAGAAAGAGGTTTGCCTAATTTTGGTCTGTGCACATATGGTGGCAGTAATTCTTTTAACCAGGTGCAACCACAAAACGAATCATATCACACATCAAGATGTATCACAACCCACCCACTCATTGCATACACACACATACAAACACACAGAGACACACACACAAAATTTAATGAGAAGCTATTGTGGTGCAAAGTTAGTGAGAGCATTTAAAGTTGCCAAATATTATCACAGAGAAGATATGCCAATATGTTGAAAAAATTGAATTTTCTTTAGAGGAATTGCCAAGAGCTTAATAGAATCTCCCATTATGCATTCTTTTTTTTCCGAGCAGTGTAGCATAATGCAAAGAGCAAGCCTCTGTTCTTGTGTGTTTCTCAGCTTACTATCTGGGTAGTTTGGGGAATGTTATTTAAATTCTGAGTCTCACTTTCATTATCTGTAAAATGGGGATGACAATAATGTTTTCCTTGTGGGATAAAAGACAGGTAATATACGTATTACTTATTGCAGTGAGGGAGAACGTACCCCATGGGAAATCATGTGGTACCTCAATAAGAGGGTGCTGGGAATGACTTATTTTAGGATTTAGATTTGTCTTAAATAATTTGGGGGAGGGCCAAAGGAAGTAAGGCTTTTTTCTGGATTGGATGCTGTTAGAAAGTAGGGTAGTTCTATAATTGGGTGGTTCAATAAACCTCATCTATAGGAAGGGGATATTAAAGCAGAGATAAAGATGTAATTAAAGAAGTAACAGTCATTCATATTAACCAGAATAGGGGGAGTTTGGTCATGTCTATAACTTAGTCACTATTTGTTTTGTCTGTGTTCACATCTGATTACACAATGGTGTTCATTTGTCTTAATCCTCCATGGTCATAGAGTGGCCTTGTCTAATGTTGATATTCTGTGAAATTATTTAGCAGGAGAATAGCACGGCACAACTGGTAGGACCAGACTAGGCCCTACTTCTTAGGGGCTGCTTGTGTTTTTCTTAGGACCTCCCTTATAGCTGAGGGCAGGCAAAGTCAGACTGTGAGTCAGCGATAGCTAGATCTTCACCTTTTCCAAGATTTCATTCAGAGAATGTAGTCTGTAGTAAGGCTAGGATTGGTCTGTTCTGCCCATTTTATTGCAGGACTATCTGAATCCTCTAATATGACAATGGTTATTTGAAACTGGACAGAACACGTTAGCCAACTATAAAGCTCAACAACTATCAGAAATGAAATGATTATTAGTCCAGGAAACAAATGACTTTTTAAATTTTTCACTTGTATTTTTTTTTATCTTATAGGATATAGGCATAGCAGGAAGTAGTGATGGCATATAATCCCCTTGATTAGTTAAGAGGAAATCAAGGGTAATGTGATTGTTCATAACAAAGCTAGCTTTTGAATTTAGAATATTTTGTGGGGCTTTCACAATAGAGGTTATGACTGGCACTAGAAGTCAGAAGCAAGTTTGACATAATTTTTGCCAGTTATATTTTTCCTAATGTGGGAATCCCAGTTTGTGGAGTATACATGAAGAGGCAATCAGTCATCCCTTTTGAGAATTCTCCAAAGTAGTCTGTGTGTGTCTCATTCGGGAGGTCATTGGGTGATTCGGGATAATTTTTTTAAACTTATACTAATTTGTTATATATGACAGCAGAATGCATTTCAATTCATATTACACATATAGAGCACAATTTTTCATATCTCTGGTTGTGCACAACATAGAGTCACATCATTTGTGTCTTCATACATGTACTTAGAGTAATGATGACCCTCTCATTCCATCATCTTTCCTACGATTTGAGGATAATTTAAAAAATTAAAGAAGCATGATCTTTTTGGAGGAATGGTAGTTTTAAATATCTAAAAGTCAGAAAGTAAGGCTTTGTTCTGGCTTATTCTGGATTTCCTATGTTCATATATGAATATACCACAGTGAATCTCCACATCATGTATAATCACAAGAATGGGATTCTAATTAAAATAAGATATACTTCATGTATGTATAATATGTCAAAATAAACTCTGCTGACATGTATATCTAAAAAGAACAAATTTTAGCTGGGTGCAGTGGTGCACACCTGTAATCCCAGTGGCTCAGGAGGCAGAGGCAGGAGTATCATGAGTTCAAAGCCAGCCTCAGCAATGGCGAGGTGCTAAGCAACTCAGTGAGACCCTGTCTCTAAATAAAATACAAAATAGGGCTGGGGATGTGGCTCAGTGATCAAGTGCCCTGAGTTCAATCCCTGGTACCAAAAAAAAAAAAAAAAGAATTTAATTTTTTTAAAAAAATAAAAGTCTCTAAAATTATTCTAAACACACAGGCTAGGATGTGGCATTGATAGCTGATGTCCACATATTTTTGGTAATCAACAGGACACAGATTATATTGAGAGGAAAAGTATCATTTATTACAAGGGGAGTGAATCCATTTTTGTGTCCCTCTAAGTTAACCAAAATTTTTAAAAAAATAGTTGCAGATGGACACGATGCCTTTATTTCATTTATTTTTATAAGATACTGAGGATCAAACCCAGTGCCTCACACATGCTAGGCAAGTGCTCTACCACTGAGCCACAACCCAGCCCCAGTTAACCAAAATTTTTAGTAGAGGTAAACAATTCCTGCAAAGTGGGCTGAAATGTCTCTGAAGGTCTATGCAGGATATGAATTCCCTAATAGAAGTAAGCAATTGTGGATTTTTTCTTCTTCAAGTAAATTAAGAGGCATGATTGGATTTAGAGGATCCCAGAGATGGTGTGAAAGGGGAAGCAGTAATTTTTCATAGGTTAGGCAACTAGCTGAAAAGTATTAAGAGATTTTTGTTGTTGTTGTTAATAGAAGAGTTTTCATTGGCTGGGTGTGGTGACACATGTCTATAATCCCAGAGGCTCAGGAGGCTGAGGCAAGAGCATCATGAGTTCAAAGCCAGCCTCAGCCATTTAATGAGGCCCTGAGCAACTTAGCCAGACCCTGTCTCTAAATAAAATATAAAAAAGGGCCAGGAATGTGGCTCAGTTTTTAAGCACCCCTGGATTCAATTCCCAATACAAATTTAAAAAAAAGAAGAAGAATTTGCCCAGCATGAGGAACCATCAAGTCTAGTGGTGATCTAGAAATAAGATAATTGAAGTTTTTATGTGTTGTGCTATTGTTATTATAGCTCTTAGACAAAAGAGCTATGCTTTAGCTAATAAATCTAATGAAAGACAGAAATAAGCAATATACTTCTGACCATTTAGTACCCTTAACACCTACACAGGAACTTCATGAACAAAAAGGGAAAAAGAGTTTGTGAATCCTGAAAAAAATTTGGATAGACAGATGTTTTATCAGACTTTGTGCTAAATATGATTATATTTCTTTTAACTTGAAAAGTATTCAATCAATGGAAGGTATTATATTTGCATATTGTGTTTGTATCTGGATAATGATTCTAATTTTAATTTGTCCAGTTATTTTAATACTGAGATTGATAGACAGTTTTCATAGCAGTTGACTTAACTAAAAGTTGGAGAAATTTAATTTCTCCTATTTATTCTAAGAAGCCGTTATTCTCATTGCCATTTCTTTTGGCAATGAGATGCAAGCACAAATCTTTGGGTAACTTAATGGCCAATTTAGAAGACCCCAAAGATAGTTGAAGCATAAATGGTATCTTATTAATGTTACTATTCTACATTTAGATAAAGCAAAATTAAGACTAACTGTTAGAAGGGACAAGGTAGAAGTCATATCTGTATCTCAAGCAAGAGAATTTATAGTAAACATTGTAAAGTCACTCAGCAATAAATAATGTCTATTAGGAAATTAGCTTTTTGTTTAAAAGTAAAGACCCCTTTAAAAAGTGATTTCAGAATATGTCTAAAAGCTCTGGGAGTTAGTAGAATAATTTGGTGGCAAAAAGAAATCTCTACTAATCTGGGCAAAAAATAACCTGGTTACTCTAAAGAGAAAAGACTCAAATTCAAACCTTACTCTTTTGACACATTATCCATGTATAGGAAAATATTACTGATATACCTTTATATGCAATACACAGATATATAAATGTAGAACAGATTATAATCATAAGCTTTTAACTACAACTTTAAATATAATTAATGGTAGTATGTTAAATGAATAAAACTCTCATATTAATCATAAGAATAAACTATAACAACTTTCTTTATAAGGAAGCTGCAAATAATGTCTATTATCTTGTATATATATTTTTTCTTATTGTACTGACCATTTTTATTCATTCTTAATTCTTATTTTTAATCAAAGTAATCAATTTTTCTTTCTTCAAACATAAGAGAAAACTAGAGTGTATTAGATAAAGGATTGTTTAACTATGTTTTCTCCACAAATAATTATTTACTCTCATTTTAATAGTTTTAGAAGACAAAATATATATAAATATTATCCAAAAGCTTTTACACATTTTCTTAGTTGATTGCCATTAAAAAATATGTATAAATCTAAGTGTATCTGTTTTTTTTTTTTTTCTGAACTTTCTAGATATTCCAAGATTATAATTACTTAGGTCTAAGGTCTTAATTTTAACTGAGAATCAAGAAATTACAATTGGGTCACCATGTGAAACAATGTTTACAACAGCATTATGTGCAAATTGAAACAATGCAAGTTATATCAATAATTAAAGAATAAATTAAAAGGAAAAAAATTATAATTTGGGTTGAAGTTGTGGCTCAGTGGTAGAGCACTTGCCTAGCACATGTGAGGCACTGGGTATGATCCTTGGCACCACATAAAAATAAATAAATAAATAAAGGTATTGTGTCCATCTACAACTAAAAATTTTAAAAAATTACAAGTTAATTAACACACTTAATTCTTGTGATTTATGGCATTGTAAGAATTTTATAAAATTAAACCCTTTCAATGATATCCCCTGTTATGATTCCATTAATTGAACACAATATCATGTATATAATTTAATTTTAAACAAGTTATGGAAAGAGTGGTAATTTAATTATAAAACCAATGGAGGAAATTAAAGAAGTTTGAATTATGAGAAATTTAACAAAACAAAGAAGTGTTCTAATACTCTGAATCACACCCAAATTCTGCTTGTGCCTTGAAATTAAACCCTCTTCTTATTTTCTTTTTTAAAATATTTATTTCTTAGTTTTAGATGGACACAATATTTTTTTAATGTGGTGCTGAGGATTGAACCCAGAACCTCATGCATGATAGGTGAGTGCTCTACCACTTGAGCCACAACCCCAGTCCTTATTTTTTTATATCCATATAACAAGGTGATTATGTGAATATACTTTTACATGCACACAAAAGTAAAACAGTTTCCCTATTGTAATGTATGTCTAAAAACAACAAATTTTAAAAAGTAAAACAGTTTAATAACTTAAAAACATTTTAATAACTTAAACATTTTTAGATATGTTTGATTTTTATCTGGATGAAATATTTCTAGAGTGTATACAAGACAACTGAGTTTTTGATCAGCTAATCTTTAAAGTTTCACAAGACAGGGAAAAAAGAGAGGAAAAGGAACAGAAAAAATATGCACAAAACAGAAGAATAAGTTAGCTACAGTCAAACATGCAATTACCACTGTAAAAAATGAGTCATGGGGCTAGGGATGTGGCTCAAGTGGTAGCGTGCTCGCCTGGCAGGCGCGGGGCGCTGGGTTTGATCCTTAGCACCACATAAAAATAAAATAAAGATGTTGTGTCCCCAGAAAACTAAAAAATAAATATTAAAAAATTATCTCTCTCTCTCTTAAAAAAGAAAAAAAAATACGAGTCATGTTTCCTCTATGAGAAGATGGCTACCATGTAGAAATACAGACTTTGAGAGAGATTGACATGAAAGAGAGGCATATAGCTGAGTTTGACCTAACATGGGTCCTTGACAGTTTTATCAGACTATATAATTAAAAAGGCAGCCAGCATTTATTAATTTTTAAAGTATGGAAACGTAGGAAGCGATATCTCCTACATTAAACATAATGATCTCTTGTAGACCAAAAAGACCATCTCCTAGTGGGGGTTTCTTTTGCTTTTTGTTCTAAAGTACCTCTTTGGTTCATGTCCAAATCTCCCCAAAGTGCCTACTGCAATTTTAAATTGTCCCTGGTGAAATTGTGCCAGTCAGAGGGATAAACGTACAAGTTAGCATTGTGGTGAGAAAACATGAGGGAAGCAGCTGTTTAGCCTGGAAGAAGTGTATTTTTAGACAGAGAACACCCCAGGAGAACTCAAAAATCTGTAAAGATGGTGGTGGTGAACATTATATTTCTAGAGCTTGACCAAAGGCCAATCATTGCTGATCAGGGCCAGATAAAACCCTCTGATTCTGGGTAGATGAAACTAAAGAAAACAGTTCTCAGGGACACAAAGACAATATTGAGAAGCCTCTGTAAGGTTTTTGTTTGTTTGTTTTTTGTGGTGGTAGGGATTGAATCCAGAGCATTTGAGGCAAGCACTTTACCAACTAAGCTATATCCCCAGCCCATCTGTAAGGTTTTGAAATGATTACATGAGGCAAAGTTCCTCCAAAGGACATGATCTGAGGAGACCATTTGAACTCCTCAGTCACCAGGGACAGCTCAAGGACAAGCTTATTGAATCTATGCCTATCCTTTCCCTATAGACTTTTCCTTTTATAAACCAACATCATCAAAGACATTAGACAAGCAAACAGAAGATAGAAAAGTTTATTATAAACCTAAAAAAGTGTTTTGCCAAGGATCCATATGAATCAGATAAACAGAAATTCCCCAAGGGACCTCATTTCTAGGAAAAAAGTCCAAAGCTAAAGAGTTTCAGTGAAGTCTAACATATGAATTCAGTGTGAACTTACCTCCCAGATATGGACAGCCTGGCATCTTAAAGAGGTAGATAGAAGGAGTTTCAGATATGATCATTGTTACTAAGTGGAAGATCTGGGTCCAAGCTAGTGAGGACTTCTTCAGGGTGAAGATTCCATGAACCTCCATTTCTATCAATGCCCTCCAGCCAAAGACCACAAGAAGCACACCTTTGCTTGACCCAATCATGCTTATTGTTTGTTGCTGTGAGGGAACATGCAGAGTGGGGAACAGTGTGGTTGTTTCTCTTTGCTGCAAGGAGGAACTCAATTTGATCAGCCCAAGGTGTATTCCTGGTGGACTTTGGCTGACAGGCATTGGTAGCACATTCTGGCTTCTGCTGCTTACTAGCTATGTGACCTTGGGTAAGTCACTTGAGTTCTCTGATACTCAGTTTGCTCATCTGTAAATTGGACATAGGAATAGTACTCATTTCTTTGAATTGATAGAAGACCTAGAAGTAAAAATCATTTAAAAATAAAACAAAAGTGATAGCCAGGCCATCTTTAAAGTTGTTCCTAGACTAAACAACTCAGGAATTCAGTGGTCTAGAGCTTCTGGAGGTCTATGATCTTGCTGCACACACTGAGCTCTGCTTTGTTCACTTTGGAGCAACCCTAAGGGAGAATCTTCAGCCTGCCTTTTCACAGGGTCAGAGAGTCCTCTACCTGGTAGCAATTTCTCTGACCCCCATACCTAGAATATTTGTTCTTTAATTATCTATAGTACATAGTAGTATTTTCTGATATATTCTTTCTGCAGTAATAATACCCTTGTGTAGTGGGAAGCACACTAGATTCAGATTTAGAAGACTAGGCTTGAATCCAAGCTCTCTTGGTTCTAGCAGTGTACTTCAGAAGACTCAGTTTGGTAATGTGTGAAATGGGTATAATAACCTAACCTCATGTATTGTAGGATAAACAGTGATCATGTTTGTATGAGAGGAATACAGTGACAAAATGATTATTTTATCAGTTGACATCAAGGTTTCTATTATGATGGAATAGTCTTTTTAAAGGAAAATAACCCTGATAAGCTAACCCAGGGAAAGAAAGAGAATCTTTGATGGAAAGGAGTTAAATATAGCACATATGGAACTAATCTTTTTTCATAAGAAAAGAGCATGAACATGAATTTAGGATGAGCCAGAGAAGAAAGGGGAGGAAATGGGAGAAGGATCAAGTGTGGGTCCACAGAAAGAATTTGGAGTTTGCAGAGAAATTCCAAGTGACAATGTAGCCCAAAACCTCATTTTTTTTTTTTATTTTGGAGACAGGGCCTCACTATGTTGCCATGTGTGGCCTCAAAACTCTTGATCCTCCTGTTTTAGCTTCCCAAGTAGCAGGGATTACAGGGATGCACTATCATGCCTGGCCGCCAAGGACTTTAAAATACTGAAACATCTAGTCATCAGTTTTTCCTTATTTCTGTTACTATAATATATGTCCTCTTCGTCTACCCAAACCTGGATAAAATCCTTTCACTTGCATAAATCCTTCCTATGAGTAGTTGTTTTCATTTTTTTAAATTAGAAATCAGGAAAGAAGGACAGTGTTCACTCTCTCCTGATGTAGTGTCACAAAAAAATAGGAAGAAGAGAGTGGCCATGAAAGATGAATGGTAAAACCAGAAGTTCATTAGGAGCCCAGATTCAGAACCATATGGGATGGTGTGCCCTTCAGAATTTTCAGAAATCTTTTTTTTTTTTTCTTTTGTACTAGGGATTGAACCCAGGGGTGCTTAACCACTGACCCACATCCCAGCCTTTATATAATGTGTGTGTGTGTGTGTGTGTGTGTGTGTGTGTGTATAATTTAGAGATAAGGACTCACTGAGTGCTTAGGGCCTCACTAAGATCCTGAGACTAGATTTGAACTTTTGATCCTCCTGCCTCAGCCTCCAGAGCCACTGGGATTACAGGCATGTACCATCACGCCTAGCCAGAAATCTTAAAGAAGACACTGTACTTCCTTTATAAGGGATGGGTGGGATGGGGGCTTGAGCCAATTTGAATTTGAAAGGACAGGTAGCCCCTCTGCTAACATCAGCTTATATGTACACTTAGGGCAAGGCCAAGCACAATGTTAATGTTAATGTTAGTTTTGCCTTGATCTCTGTTGGTTAATATATCTAATATGCTTTCCAATAAGGCTGTCAGCTCTCTCCAGCAAGGACTGTGTCAAGGGACCATCCCATTCTCTATGTTCCTCTCAGTATCTGACAAAGTGCTGGATACAGCATAAGAAAGAAAGAGAAAAGAGAGGAGAAAGATCAGGCTCTAACTATTAACAACAATTTCCACTTAACTGTGCTATTCCCCAGGCTGAGGTAGGAAATAAACCCAATATGGCTGACCACAAAGCCCAAAACCTTAACTAATGTGCATTCTGCAGCTTGCCTCAGGACTTATTGCCCCAGATGATCTTCCCTAGATCAAAGCATGATAAGGAGCCTAGGGAAGGCCCATAAGTTGAAGGAATTGGGGGCTGAATGCAGAGTGGAAGGTATGTTCATAGGGAACATGATTTCTTGTTTGAGGTTTTCCCAGCATCTCTCCTGGCTCTGTCCCCAGAAGCCAGCTTGACTTGCCATGGCCTGCTGACTGCCCTTGTCTGTAGGGTTGCCAGTTTAACAAATCAAAATACAAGGCACCCAGTTAAATTTGACTTTCAGATAAACAATGAACAGTTTCTTTAGTATAATATGCTCCATCTAGTATTTGGGGCATACTTATCCTAAACAATTATTTATTGTTTATGTGCAATACAAATACAACTGGAGTGGCTAGGTTTGTGGCTCAGTGGTAGAGCACTTGCCTAGCACATGTGATGCACTGGGTTCCATCCTCAGCACCACATAAAAATAAATAAATAACATAAAGATATTGTGTCCATCAAATATAACTGGATGTCATCTATTCTATGTGGCAACCCTACTTGCCTGGGCATGATCTTTCAGAGTGGAGAAATTGGGGCTTTTGAAAGCTCCCATACAGTAGCTTCAGCTCTGGGGAATTGAACACCTGTAGCACTTGACACAACTGCTTCAGTACAAGGCTTAGTGCTGTACTCTAACACTGTACTCTAGCATATGCTGACTATTTTGTCCCGATTTTTCCAAGACTTGCCCAGTTTTAGCACTGAGAGTCCCATAACTTGAGAAAACTATTCTGGGCAAACTGGCATAGTTGGTCACCCTAGTGATGGATATATCTGGAGGAGCTAGAGCTGTCTAGGGAAGACAACACATTTATGCCAAAACTACTAGGTGAGTCTCAAAGAGTTTCAATATTTCTTCCACTTCCTAGGCTCCATTTTAAAAGTAGGCCGATTGGAGGAAATCTAGAAATATGATATCTGAGACGTGTTAGTTCTAGAGACCTCTACATTTTAGCCTTTGTTTGTTAAATATTTATCAAACATTTCAAGAACTGCTCTGTCACCACCACCCCCCAGGTTGTTAGGATTATAATTGTTATTGTACCTTAACACAGACACTGTGCTATTAATTTTATGTACATTATTTTATGTAATATTCTCAATACCCTTTTGAGGTCACCACTATTCTTATATCTTTTTTTAGGAATGAAAATTGGAGACTAGAGAAGTTAAATCAGTGTCCAAAGTCACAGACCTGGCATATGGTAAAATTGATTGCCCATCTCTGGTGTATCTGACTTCAGAGTCTATATTTTTTTTTTCTCAGTAATGGGGAATGACCCAGGGACTCATGCATACCAGGGAAATGCTCAATCATTGAGTCACATCCCCAGTCCCTAAGTTGCTCAGGCTGACCTCAAACCTGCAATCCTCCTGCCTCAGCCTCCCAAGGAGCTGGTAATATAGGTGGGTGCTCCCATACCCAGCTCAGTGTCTGTGTTCTTAATCACTATGTACCACTGCTCATGGAGAGCTCTGATCATCTGGAAGACCTACTTGATGTCTAGCTAAAATTCTTCATGCTGCAGTTCTTACAGCTTTCCTATTGCTCAGTTATCAGTGGAGAGATGCTGGCTACTCCTAGGAAACCCAGGAAAACGAATCTCTCCAAACTCAGCTTTAACAGAGGGATCCAGCCCCACAGCAGCCTCCACCAGTCATCTCTATGTTGCCCTTTTTGAAGAAATTTGAGAACATCTGATATCTTCTGGCTTATAGCTTAGGTTCAGTGGCTCTCCTGGAAGACAGTTCCTTGAGGGGGGTCTCTTAGGCAAAGAAATGAACAGATCCTCTGTAGCTAGGTCACAGTGGTAGAGTCATGGCAGAGAAGACATTCCAGTTGGGGTTTGTTTTTTTTTTTTTTTCTGAAAATTTCTGCTGTGGGCATGGAAGAGAGGCTGCAGGGAGCTGCTGCCACTGTACCCTTTGAAATCTTTCCAAGAACTGCTGGATTCAGCCTGTGGAAATAATTGCAATGCTTTAGAAATTTTGAAGGATTTTCAAGGATAACCCAAGGAGCATGTAAAACCCTGTTTGGAGGGTCCTCCAGGGGAATCGCTTCTTAGACTTTATGGTTTTGGACTAATTGTGCTTAAAAAAAGAAAGCATTTTTCTCTGAGGGCCAGGGTGCTCGCGACCTAGGAAGGGATAGGCCTGGGTGGAGGATGCATTAGCCCCTCCCTACGGTGGGGGCTGAGGATAGGCAGTGGCTCAGCAGAGCCTGCAGAGGCCTTAGCTCCAGGGCCCAGTGCCCCTCATGACCTCCTGGTTTCACACAGAGAATCCTGCAATAATGGAGCTCCTCAGGCAGGAATAGTTGAAGGGTGGGAGCTCATCAGCCCAGAGCCTGCCCCATCCTGCTTGGAGACAGGAGCATGTCTGCCCTCCTTATGCCAAGACATGGGTTGCCACTTGGGTCCTTGCTGGTGGGAGAGTAGCTGCCTAGTCCTGGCCCAGGGTTTGGCTGGGCCTGGGGGGAGGAAAGGGGAAACAAAGTCTCCATGTGTGAGATATTTGCTAGGAGCTCCAGCAACAGGATCTGTTCTTAGTTTTATCTAAATTGTAACTCTCAGCAAGAACAACCAAGGTTTCCCTTCCTTATCCATTCTGGTTGTTGGCACTGTTTTCTGAGGAATGGACCTCAGCCTCAGGGTTAGACAATCTGCTCCACAGCCTCCCTAGCCTTCAGTGGAAGTATCACAGCCCCAAGTGACACCTTCAACCAGCTAAGAAGCCAGAGGCTTGGCCTGGTTTCTCTCAAAGGGGATGTAAACTTTGATGATGATGATGATGATGATGATGGAGGAGGAGGATGAGGAGGGGGGAATCACATCTCCGAAATGGCTGCCCATGGCTACAGCTCTGAAAGGAAGAGGTCTGGCAGCTGCCAGAGCCAGACCCTGTAGGGGCACACATAGCCCTCAGTGTATGTGGAGACAGTAGAGGAGCAAAAAGGGGACTTGTTACCCTAGAAGTCTGCTTTGTTGGGCAGAGACCCTTTCTAACTTTTAAGACCACATGTCTTTTCTTCCTGCAGGGCTAATGCAACCGTTTTTCCCCATCCAGCTGTGCCTCAGGAAGAGGTTCCTGGGAATCCCCTCCTGTGTTTCAAACTAGGCAGTGTTTCAGAGACACAGAAAGCAATGGGCAGTATGAATAGTATGTGTGGACAGTGGAGGCTGGCTAACCTGCCACAGTGAGGGATTTACTGTCATGAGCCACTTGAGATCAGTGGAACAGCCCCAGAGAGCCTACAGACTGATGTCCCTCAACCCAGCCTGAAGGATTTTTCATGAGTGTTTTTTCAATAGACCACACAAGAAATGTGTATAATTACAAATTACAACTGTACTAAAGGGCATAGAATGAAAAATCTCCCTCCTACTCTAAATCCCCAACCTTTTCCCAGAGCAGCTGGTCTTAGCCGGCTATGTGCATTCTCCCAGAAATATCACATTTCTCTTGGACATGTTTTTCCTTTCTTCTGAGTGAGTCTGAATCTTAACTTTAATGGCTCCACTTTTCTGACCTCATGTTCAACCATACACAAAGTAGAGAAAACAGGATAATAAACCCATGTACCCATCACCTAGCTTTATCAAAATGTGGCCAATGTTATTTCATCTAACCTCAAAACTAAAATTTTCTGAAAAGGGAAAATTCCAGGTCTCATGACATTTCACCTGTAAATATTTCTGTATGCATCTCTAACTAATATAGACCCCCCCCTTTTTAGTTGTAGTTAGACACAATACCTTTATTTTATTTATTTTTATGTGGTGCTGAGCATCAAACCCAGCGCCTTGCACATGCTAGATGAGCACTCTACAACTGAGCCACAACCCCAGCCCTGATACAGACCCTTTTTTAAGAAAGGAATCCTAGCTGGGTACAGTGGCACACACCTATGGTCATACCTACTCTGGAGGCTGATGCAGGAGGATCATTGCAAGTTGGAGGCCAGCCTCAGCAACTGAGCAAGACCCATCTCAAAATTTAAAAAATAAAATGGTCTGGGAAGGTTATTCAGTGGTAAAGCACCCCTGGGCTCAATTCCTAGTACCAAAAATTTAAAAAAAAAATTAAAAAGTAATTATGATTGCTATTATCACAACTAACATATAACAAAAATCATTTGTATAATTTAATCTTTACTGAATTTCCCTGATTTGTAATCCCACTGATCCTACAAACTATATGCAACTTACTGCTCTCCTGGATTTCAAACATGGGCCTTCTACTTAGCCTGAGAAATATAGAGGGTTGGAAACTTGGACCATAGCAGCCTGAAGCCTGCCCTTCCCCCCCCTTCCCAACTCCTGCTGCTATCCAGGGCCAGCCTCTGTATTTAAGCATTCTTTCAGAGCACCAATCTTCCTGGCAACTTCTAAGCAATAAGGGTTTAAAGAGAGATATTTTCTAGAGGTGTTTCTTTCCCTTGACTACTAGTAGGCACCCCATTGGTCAAGTGAAAAAAAGATAACATTGGCCCCCTGAAGTTAGGTAAGTATTTGACAGGCAAGGTAAGTATTTTACAGGCAATATCTCTGTGTTTAGAGATCATATCAAACAAGAGGCCTCTCTATAGGGCCACCCTGTCAGAGCTGGCCAAGTTTTCATGGTGACGGAGGTGGGTTATGTGGTCAACTGGTTTCTCTATACTACTGGTAGCTATTTGGTACTCCTCTGGTGCTCTTTCTTGAGTTTATTAATCTGATTATTTTGGCTTCCAGGCTACTCTTTACTCTATCCCCAAGCCATGAACATCTTCCCCTTACAAATACATATCATATTCACCATCTACCCTGGTACTGCTCCTTGAATCTTCAGGAGAGGCAGAAGGACACCTCCCCACATTTCAGGCTAGCTTAAATATATGAAATTTCTGGTCCTCAGACTTCAGTTCTCTTGGCCAGAAATGCATGGCCAAACCAATTGGCATAAAGTTGGGTGTGGAAAGTTCTAGTCACAAATGCATAGGATATAATACACTGCTAGCCAGCCAGCCTTCTATGCCAGTGCTAGAAGTGCTGTAATAAGCAGCCAGTTGCCTCCCCAAATTTGATCTGTGAGGAAGTCATCATGGGGAGGAGAAGCAAACTCTTATCTCTAGAAGCCCAAATGTTAACAGGTGATCCCAGCCTCTCACTGGTATTGTGCCTACTCTATCCTCTTTATCATCTTCTACATGGCCAAGGAAAAGTATACCGCTGGATTGGGCACTTGAATGCCTTCAGATATTTCTGGGAGAAATTTGCTGGACTTCCCTGAATTTCAGCATTCATTCTATACACTGAAACAAGGAGAACCACATGCCCTGTGGCCTTTAAGAATCTGGTACTATGGGATCACAGAACAGAGAATGGAGGTAATATTGAAGTGTTTTGGAGTTATTTGCCAGAAAGTTGAATAACCAACCAAGCTGTGATCTAGGGGACCCAGATTCTCTGAGGTACCATCAGAACTACATGAAGCAAACTGTTTACGAGTTTCATACAATCCTGCATTGTTCCCACAGGCACCCAATGCAGGCAGCAGACTGCCACCATGAAGGCTGGCAGTGCCCTCTTGAGGAATCCACAGGCACTGTAGCAACCCAGCTCAGGAACATTTTGCCAAGGGCACCCAGCAGAACCAATAGAAGCAGAATCACAGAAATAGGTGGGGGTGAGTGGATTAAAAAAGGCCTCTTGAGGGTGGTGGGGAGGACCCAGGAGAAGAGTGCAGAGGGGTTCTCCAGCTATTGTCAGGATATACAGAGTGACTGGAACACACCAGATCTTAGGGAGTTGGGAATCTTAAGGCACTGGGGTCAGTGTCTGTGCCCCTTTCCTACCTCTGGGCACAAGAGCAAGACAGAGGCAGGAAGATTTGTTTCACGAAGAAGAATGGAGAGAGAAAAAGAGGTGCGTGTGCATGTATGCATGTGCGCACGCGCGCACACACAAACACACACAGATATGAAGTAACAGAGGTTGAGTCTTGGGAGAAAATACAATCAATGATAAGACAGTATATATGGAGGAAAGGAGAAGAGAAATGTACATTAAGGGAATGTGGTTGATGAATTCATATTTGTGAGTTTATTGGGGAAATATATTTTCTTCTGAGCAGTACAGCCATTCCCAGAGCTGCTGCTGAGAATCCAGGGAAAGATTATGAGAGGGCTCAGTCAGAAATTTTCCCTGCTTGCAGAGCTGTCTGTCTTATCTACTTAAGTTGTGAAAGATCATCTCTTTGATGCCCTACATCAGAATGCCCAAAGTTTAGGCTCAGTTCCTTCTGTTGTCTGATGAGCTGAAGGCACCCATTTTGCAACTTCTTGCTCCTCCTTCTCCTCCTCCTCCAGGGCCATTTTGACAAGGGCCATCCAAAAGTATGTTGCCGGCACAGTCTTAAAACTGTGCTTCCACAGAAGGTATGGTCTATGGCTAGAGAAGGGGCTTGGGAGTGCAGGAGCCTTAGGATTCTCAATCCTCAGTCAGTGGTGTTAATGTGTTCTCTTATGGAATGCTACTACTATACTGTTCTGTGATAGCTCAGATTATAGGGATCTTTTCACCTTGAGATGAAATGGTATAAGAGCAATGAATCTAGAGTTCTAGGACTCTGAGCAAGCTTCAAACATTGAAGGACTCCTGTATTCCAGTGGGTCCCTAGGGGCCTCTGCAGAAGACTAACCCATTTCCTAATAGCAGAGCCCAAGCCACAAATATGTCCAAGATCATGGCTGAAAGAATAAACTGAAGACACAATCTTGCTTTTCTCACCACATAGGAAGATTCTAGGCTCTGCTCAGTATTTCCCTCCTCTCCTCTCTTACTCCAAGGCAAACTACATGAAAAGTTCCAAGAGGCCATATGTTTCTTTTCTGGGGTCTTCCAACAGGTACTCCTCCTATTTTATGCCAACCAGTTTCCTTATAGGCCATCCATGGTTTGACTTTGTCTTGTAGGTCAAGAGAGCTCTACTTGTCTGAGGCTTCTGAACGTAGAGCGAACACGGACAAAGTGCCCAGATAAATGCTGCTTAAGATTAGCCTGTTCTAGAAATCCTTCCCTGACTAATCCCACCTATCACTGGGTGATCAAATACCTTTACAGTCTTTAGAAATCACTATTATTGGTAAGGCAGATTTTATATATTATTTTCCTGGTTTTGCTGCTTGAACATTTTTTTCCCATGATGTTGTTTCTTTCTCTAAGGCAAATGCAATATTTCCTTTCTCCTCCTCTTCACCCCCACTGTCACCCAATGCTTCATCCCAACCCATTCCCTGCTACTCCCTAGTCTGGCCTCAGGTCTCTGATGAAGACACTACATTCTTTCTACTACCTAATTCCTAGACTGTGTTATTGACTTGTCTCAAAGTTGATTATTCTCCTTGGAAATCACCCACATCCTTGACTCTGGCCTTTTCGTTAGCCTATTCTGTGAATTCACACAGGTCTTGCTCTCCTCTGGGTCTCTGTTATTTTCTCCCTAAAATGATTATGGTTCTATCCTCCCCCAGCTTGCTCACAATCTGTTCATGAAATCAACAGCTTGCATTTTGTCCTCATTCAGCTGAAAAAAAAGAAGGATTTGGAAGAAATTATTTTAAAAGACAATTTTTTTCTTCTTGATTATGTTTCTAGAGTTGGGAGGGGCAGGAGTCCTAATTTGCTAAGGAGTAAGGGGTGGGGAAATGTGGAAAGGGCCCTTAGAAGCTAGAAATGAGGGGTAGTATTGGGACAGATTTGGAAGAACTCTGGGAGATAACATGTAGACTTTTGATCTTGACCCCCTCATCAGGGCTATCAGTTCCATGGCTTCTCATGCTTTTGCTGCCACATCCCACACCAAATAGTCCCCCAGAATCACTTGGAATCTTCTAGGATCTCTTCATTTTATTCTCACTCCTAGTCCATATTTCCAGGTATCTTTGCAGCAAAGTGAAATTCCAGAGAAGCCTTAGGTTAAAAGAAAAAAGAAAACATAACAATTGGCAGTGAAAGACAGAAAGAGAAGATGGATCTCTTGAAGAAGGGAGTATCCCTGAGGAGGTGGGGACAAGGGGAGGAGAAGGGGAGGAGGAGAGGAGGAGGAAAGTGAGGCTGTCCCTTTAAGGGGGTTGGCTGTCAATCAGAAAGCCCTTTTCATTGCAGGAGAAGAGGACAAAGATACTCAGAGAGAAAAAGTAAAGGACCGAAGAAGGAGACTGGAGAGACCAGGATCCTTCCAGCTGAACAAAGTCAGCCGAAAAGCAGACTAGCCAGCCGGCTACAATTGGATTCAGAGTCCCAAAGACATGGGTGAGTTTCAAAAACTTTAGCATGGAAGATTCAAGCAGGCACAGGAATTCACAAGAGAATTCCCAACTTTGGGGTTTGGGATTTCCAATAGTTTAAATGAGTTGTATTTTGGCATTTGTTTTCTTTTTAAATTTCTTAGCATTTAATTAGATTAACCCCTTTTCTGTTGTACTGAACATGATGCTTTATTGTCAAAAAATTCTAACAGAACATGTGGGGTCCCATGAATTCCTGGAGAGAGTGACCAGCAGAATGGATGTGGTCATGTGTCCTCCTACCTCCTCACTTCCTTCTTCCTTCTCTTTTCCCCATGCTAAGGCCCTCGTTATGTCCAGGTCAGCTGGCATCCCTGGTTCTGTTGGAAGCAACTGAGTGTTGGCTAGCCTTCAGATATACAAAACAACTGCTTGCTTGATACAAAATTTGGACCCTGTTTGGCATTAGTAGTAAGTTGGGGGATTTGGCAAACTGGATTCAGGCTTGGCCATGGCTTATGAGGTCATTCTTAGGTTCGGGAAAAGGAAGCAAAATCCTCAATGGCTTTTTTTTTTATGGGAAACAGATATGGGTGTGTATATGTGTTTGTGTGTGTGCATGCATATAGGTGACCATTTCTAATGAATATCATAGACTTAGCCTGAACCCCAGTTGGGACAAAGAGGGTGCTGGGACCTTAGGACTCTTGATGAATTGGTTGAGAACTGAGGGCTTCTCTCAGTTCCATGAACAAAGAAAGAAGTGAGGAGGTTCTGATATCTGGTAGTTTATACTCAGAGTAAGATGTAAAGAACAAAAGGGTCCATATAGGATGGCATAGAGACATGTAGACATTGCTCATGTTTGGCAAAACAAGGGTAGCAGCTTGAACACATCCTGAGTGAAATTAGACTCAATGTCCCATATATTGACCATCAATATAGTACCAAGTAGACAAGATCTATGGAGATGGGTTTTTCAAATATATTGAGACAGTATCAGCCTTTAGGTTGTTTCATCCCAAATCACAGAGAGAGCTTTTTGAAGCACATATTTAGGTATGATGGTTAAGAGGGCAGAGTTCTGGACTAGGACTCTGAATATTCAGGTTCAAATTTCAGATCTGCCTTTAATGAACTGTATAGCCTCAAGCAGGTCACTGTGAATCACCACTTCATCATCTGGAAAATGATGCTTTGTCTACTTTCATGGCTGAGAATCAAGTATTGTTGTGGAAGTCCTTTGAAAATGGACAATCTCTATAACACTTGTAAATCATGATGATACCAAATATAACATTTTGTGAATTGGCTGACTCTTCTTCTTTCCAAGGTGTTTGGATTTGCTTTGGGCACAGTTTGTGTACTTGGGTAAGAATCATAGGACCAATTCATTGTGGCCAGGTGAGAGGTAAATTTTGGAGGAACTCAATTCCCTTCCTGGATAACATCAAGAACCCTCTCTATTGTCAAGGCATGTGATTGGGTGGGTTGACATTCAAAACACAAAGTGTTACTTCCTCTGTATGATGCAGAGTGTTACATCCTTAGGGAATGAAAGCCCTGAAAAAGTGGAGTAAATAAGGCAATGACAGGATCAGTTTCCTGTTACAGAGGCAGGATGATTTCTTCTAGATAAAGATTGACACAAATATGTCCACCTTTGAGGGTTGTGTATTGGGTCCTAGCTAGTGGGGTGGACAATACTTGAACCAAGTACATCTGATGCATTAGCCATTGAGTTTTCAGTGGCTAATGAAATTACTTTGTGAATTATAGGCTATCCCTAACAAGGTACTAAATTGCTATTACTTCTGATGTGGAGTTTCTTGCTGTTTAACTATTGCAGTAGACAAAGCATATCATAGAATCTGAGAATGGAAGGAACTTAGAAGTTATCTGACTAACCTTCAATGCAGAATTCATTTCTACAACAGTCAATTAAACATTCACACAGCCTCTTCTTATTTACCTCCAGGAACAGGAAGTTTACTATTTCAACCATGTAGATTATTTTAGGATTGGAAGTGAAGAGGAACACTGAATGTAGTAATGTCTGCACAAAAGGTTTTATGGGGGAAGTTAGAGCTCATTAAACTTTGTCCTGACTTAGGAGGGAGACGTTCCAAATGAGTGTTTGGGATACAATAGAACCGGAAAGGAGCCAAAGAGCAGCAGCTGATTATTCTCTGCTCAGTAACACAATGCCATTACTGAATAGCAAAATGTTGGCTTCTGCAAGCCCGTTGTTGTTTGAGAACAGTAGCTGTTACCTTGGTAACCAGACTTGGATGCTTCCCTCCAAAAGTGGCTATTTGCTGAGCAGCATAGTTTTGGCTGACTTAGAGTTAAGTGGGTGTAGCCCAAGTGGAAAAAAAAAATGTGAAGGCAGAGCAGAGATCCACTTTTACCAAAAGAATGAGGATTAACTGAATTCCATCAAGGTGGCAAGAAAGCCATAAGAATGCCAGGTGTTAAAAAGAAACCATATGCAAATAAGTATGTTCACTTATTTTTCCTAGAGACACTGACTAAAATAATGAAGGGAGGCCTTCCCTACCCCACTTCTCACCTTGGTCCTGAAGAGTCACAGGAGCTCCTGGAAAATCAGAGAGATTATAAGATTTCTCCTGCTCCAGGGGGCTTTCACCCTGGCTCAGAGCTAGGAAAATGAGAAGTCTACTCAGCAGCCTGATAACAGAACTGTCCTTGCAGGGCTATCTGAGTAGTAACATCCTCAACCCAGGAGGGTGGGCAGGAGGGAACATATAGTCTCCAAACATATTAAGGTAGAACCCCAGCCAGTGACATCTTTTTCCATCTTACCTATTTGCATGTCATATTGTACTAACTCTTATGTATTGAAAGAATACACAGATGTGTCCTCCCTTCCCATAGAACTTCAAGTCTAGAGATCAATTCAGGGCAGTAACATGATCAGGAAGAGTCTCATCAACCATAGTAGGTAAACAGAGCATTTTTCCCTTCCTTTTCTACTCACAGGTTCTACCCAGTGCCAAACTTACATCAAAAGCTCAGCAAATACTGATTGATTAATCTCTTCTTGGCTATTGCAAAATGGTCTTAAGGGCCATCTCTTAGCTCTTCACTGGCCTCTGAGCTCTCTGCCAAGCAGGGCTCTGCAAAATAGTGACATCCCAAGGAAAATAACAAGATCAGCCTCACACTGCTACCAAGGAAAGAGGAAAAGTTGGTAGGAGAGTGACCTAAAGAACTTCTCTCTCTAGGTCCAGGTATTTGTTCATCTCTCCAAAAATGGGAATAGTGGAGACCATTTGCCAGGGATAGATTTTAATAGTCAAACTTGTACCTCAGCCTCCTAATGTTTGCACATAAATTTGTGGGGGTGAGGAGGGAGAGAAAAGGAGTATAGGAAACAAGGTGGTCCAGATGCTGTGTCCATGGTGATAATAATACCATTAAAGAGGAGGCTGGGATTCCTTGTCATCTAACCTTGTCCACATGACTGAGTCCACATGACTATCTAGCAGGCTTGGATTCCCAGGCTCCAGTGGCTACAGGGCTCCTTTCCAGCACTTCAATGTGGCAGAAGTGCTGATATCATGTAGAACAGACAGGATCATAGGCAGGGCTTTGTCTGACCAGGATAAGGCCCAAAGCAAAAGTCTTTGTCTCTGGAACCTCCTGATGATTGTTGTTTTACTCCTAGAACCCACCCACTGATCCCCATCCATCCCTAGTACCAGTCACGGCTGCTCTAGTATCTTGGCCCTGTCAACTGCTATAGGCCCTTATCAAGGAGGCCTCTGTTCATGGGGTGAGGTTAAGGGGTGGGTTCTGGTAGGAGGGTAAGACTGTAGTGCAGATTAGAGACTTAGGGAGATGGGGCCAGTTTCTCACTCAATGAGACCGCCTGTTATTTAGCTCTATTGTATAGGGTTCTTCTATCTCTCCCTTTGTCAGCTGGATTTAAGGGACAAGCTAGGAATTGTGCAGGGTACAATTGGTCTTTATCTACCATTCCTTTCTATGAAAGCCCTTCCTCTCTTCCCTTTGATGAGTTCCCAGATTCACACTGAATTTCCATCATGGAGCTGGTCCTTAAAGCGTGCCCAGGGCATGGGAAAGGAGGGAGGGCTTGGGAGCTCTTGGCTATTGCTTAAAGAGACAGCATCAGGATCAACACAGTCACTGGGATGGACCTGGATCTGAGTTGCAATGGTCCTGTTAATCTCTGTCAAAGAACATTGTGAGAAGTGCCTGAAGTTCTATTACAGATTGATTAGACTTATTTGGGGGAGTTTACAGGTAAATGTATCCAACTCTAAACTGATTTCTTTCCTTTGCTTGCATTTTGTCCACAGGACTTGGTTTATCCATTTCATTACTTGATAATAGGTAGCTTTGTTTTTTGATTCATAGATATAAGTTTGTTCTCCCAAACAAGATTCTCTCAAGAAAAGGGACTGGGCCTCCAAATTACTTCTATTTCTCATAGTGCTTAGGTCACTGCTAATGTGTTTAATGCTTGTGCTGAATCCACATAAACAGAAATAAAAGAAAACACTAGAGAGGGTCATTAGTTTTCTCTATGATCTCTCATCAAAGTCAGGCAGTTTAATCCAATTGAATTGCATTGGGTAATGTTATTACTATACAGTTCTTCTATGCCAACTCTACCATGTTTCTGTCTGTACTTAGCCTGGAAATGTGGGGATGTCTCTTCAGAGAGCCAAGGAACTTCTCTTCCTGATTTCTCACATGTTTCCTGAATCCACTTCACACCCTTTTAACCATGAAGTGTTCTGAAATGGAGATGTTGTGGTTTTAAGACTATTGTTCACACATCCCCAAGCTCATTTCTTGGTTTGTGAAAAATCAAAGTGAACCCAATGGACCTTTTTCAGAATTCTTTGTCACTTACTTTGATGAAAAGACAGTTTCTTGTATGTTCTGAGGTTTTCCAAGTTGGAATTCAAATTGATTTTTGCTTAGACTAAGATTCTTCACTTCTACTGAACTTAAATACCCTCAGAACAAATCTTTCATCTCAATCGTGAAAAGATGGACATCTAATGCTTACGCTGATATTGTTGAACTGTTTGTAGCTCAACAGTGATTGATTTATCCAAGGCTATTTATTTCAGACTTGTCATTAAAATCTCATTAAAGCCTACGTCCTTCTTGTCTCTTGATTTAAGCAACAGTGCAACAGAAAGAAGGGGACGAAAATTTATCTAAGCTCTAAGAAAACAAGGACAAATGGATGTAAAAAGAAAACATCACTTGGTGATTCACAGTTGCTCCCATGGCTTAGCCCTTTGTCACCCAGTAATAATACTACATATGACACTTTCTGATTGCTTGAATGATGGTCAAGGGATCAAATATACTAAGGATAATTTATCCTCTCATTTTATTTAAATTTTTTTAAATTATTTTTAGTCGTTGATGGACATTTATTTTATTTATGTGTGGTGCTGAGAATCGAACCCAGTACCTCACGCATACTAGGCAAGTGCACTACCACTGAGCCACAGCCACAGCCCCCAATTTATCCTCTAATTTTTAAAGGCAGGTTATCTTTTTTTTTAATTTTTTATTGTTGGTTGTTCAAAACATTACAAATTTCTTGAAATATCACATTTCACACTTTGATTCAAGTGGGTTATGAACTCCCATTTTTACCCCATATACAGATTGCAGAATTACATCAGTTACACATCCATTGATTTACATATTGCCATACTAGTGTCTGTTGTGTTCTGCTGCCTTTCCTATCCTCTACAATCCCCCCTCCCCTCCCCTCCCCTCCCCTCTTCTCTCTCTACCCCCTCTACTGTCATTCATTTCTCCCCCTTGTCTTAATGTGATGAGATGAAAAACCATCCTTAGTGTGTTGTTAAGAAGGTACATCAGCTAAAACTTAGAGTGAAATTATCTGTTTGCCTAGCAAGAGTTCAAGTTCCTCCATCTCTAATCATACCTGTACCACCACTTAGCCCTTCCCATGGTGAAAAGTCAGGGGTGAGTGAGTGGGCCCAGGATGGCCACTTGCTAGGGTAGATTACCCTCCTTACCCTGGGCTAAACAAACAGTCCTGCCATTGTTTTCTGGGTCTAACCCCTTCCCCACCCTAGGCCTGCAGGCCCTTTTAGAATACCAATGAGGCTCCTGAGATCTTAGGAAAAACAAGGCTTCTTTGTCTAGGGGAGCTATGGAGGGCTCTGTCCAAGCCCTGACCCTGTGCTGGGGAGAGAGGGAACACTGGGGTCACTGACCTTCCCCTCCCCCAACCCCCTGTCTTCAGATACCTTCTTTACTAGAAGAGTCAACAAGTTTGAGACTGGGGAGGAATAAGAAAGGCAGGGAAGGAAAATAATAGTACTGTTGACTTCCAAGTATCCGTTCTTGACTTACAGGATACATCTAATATTTTATTGAAAAAAAGAAAGGAGGATCAATTTCTGGAATGCCTCCTGAGAACAGTGATTAGTTTCAGCTGTTGTATTTTCGTCTCTAGCATATACGTGTGCATGTGCCCATTTGTGAACATGTGCGTGTGTGCACGTGTGTGTACAAACACTCCACAGGCCAGCACAGATGAAGTATTCTTATCAAGCATACTTGCAGAGTTCATGCTGAGTAAACAGCTTCCACTCACATTAGCACAGCTACAAACTGTTTCTTATGGAGGCCAAGTTTTCTGGCTGCAGAGCTTCAGTTCATAGAAAAGGAAAGAAACTCAATTCTGCTACAAATGTTTGCTATGTATTTCACTTGGCTTGGGCTTCCAAGCCTCCTCTCTAACATGATACATAAGGATCTTTGGAGAAGAAACTCTTTGAAGTTCAGGGAAGGGCTGTAATTTCAGGAGATAGTGGGTAATAGCTCTTACTCATTTTGTGGCTCTGGGAATAAAGACATGCCTCTATCTCAACTTTCCCATCATAGAGAAAATTTGGTCCTTGAAAATATGTTCACATTGATGCAGTTTAGCCATGCAGATCACGAAGTGTTCAAGCACTCAAGGATAAAAAGAAGCTGCAGTATTATTAAGAGAAGCAGGCAAAGGATTCCCATTTCCCCTGGTATCATGATATAGATAAGTGAACTTGTCTTGGCAGAATGCTTGAACATGAAAATCCAAACCTAAGACATTAATAGAATTAATTTTCATTCTATTCATCCAAAATAGCACATTCTCAGCACATTTGCTGATTATTTGTGTGTATGCATACTATATGAATAGATCTATAAGTTAGTATGAATAGAGAAATGCATATATTTAATTTATATGTGTATAAATTACATATAAAATATATAATGTGTATATGTACACATACATGCATATAGAAAGTTTGTGTGTGTGTATATATACATGTTTATACAAGTATATGTACACATACATGTATAAATTAAGAATTTTTGTTTGTGGAACTTAACATTTTCATTTTTCCACCTTTTAGGGATCTGGCCAAGAAGCCAGAGGGAACCATCCATTTACCCATCTAGTCAGTCATCTATTTGGCATTTGACATACTTCATTGCATATGACACCTTAGAAAATGGGATTAGTACTTGGGACATAGCTGCTTCCAGAGCCTGTGACTTGTATGCCTTTCTCATTTCTCAGCAACACTGGCATGGGGCTGGTGTATCAGATCTGAGAATCTTGGGGACTCTTAGCATTTTGAGATACCTGTGTGTCCCAAGTCCTAGTGTATTTCCCTCATGCCAGAAATATGTTTTATGCTTTGATGACTTTTTATAAACTTCCTTTGAGGCATACTGACAAAATTTCAGTGTAGGACAATGGGTAAGGGATGTTTGCCAAGCTGCAGTATGGGCTGGGGGGCAAAACAGCCATTCGAACTACCCCCAAATCACTAAGCCTACATTTTTAAAAAATTTTCTAACAGATACAACATTTTTATGCCTTTATTTTATTTATTCATTTTTATGTGGTGTGGAGGATCAAACCCAGTGCCTCGCACATACTAGGCAAGTGCTCTACCACTGAGCCACAACCCCAGCCCCACTAAGCCTATATTTTTTTTAAAAAATATTTTTTAGTTATAGATGAATGTGATACATTTATTTTATTTATTTATTTTTATGTGTGGCTGAGGATTGAACCCAGTGCCTTACACATGCTAGACAAGTGTTCTACCACTGAGCCACAACCCCAACCGCAACCCCAGCCCTAAGCCTGCATTTTTATTTTTGTAATAGTAATCTTCCTATTATCATTTCTTGTCCTATACCAGTTTCCTTTTTTCTTTGGAATCTTTCTCACATATCTAGACCAAGAAGAATTAAGCGTCTCTTGCAAAAATTATTCTCAATATTCAGCAACATCCAGGACATGAAATTTCCAATGTTTTTTCCACCTGGAATTCTCTTTAAGCCCAAATCCTGTCTTATAATACCAATATCTCTGGTTTTTACTCATCTCTTCTGAACACCAAGCACATTTACCCTCTATAATCATTTACTTGGCTGCTGGAATTGTTAGTTGAGAATATTACGTGTACCTAGTTAATTCTTCCTCAGTGAACTAAGTGCTCCCATCTGGTAGAGTCTCTATCTTTTCTGTCTTCATATCCCATAAAATACCCAGCACAATACTGGGCACAGAGTAAGCATTCCATAAATAATTGATGAATGACTGAAACAAACAGACTGGAACAACATAAAAAGAGGGACTGATTCCATAATCTCTTTGCCTTGCTACTTGAATTACTGAACTGTTTTTAAAATACCATAAGTTCTGGGAATTAAAGGTAAGGATTTATTTTCAAGAATGAAACAAAATAAGGATTTTATATCAATCTTACATTTCCAAAGCCCCAAATTCTAGATTCTCCTGATTTTAGACTCCAGGGTGATCACTTTATCCATATTTGGGAGCCTAGGAGCTGCCAGGTACAGCAAAGTGGCATGAGGGAATGAGCTACCTAATGTGCATGCCTGACTCTTTCCCCCTTTTCTTCCCCAGGTTTGTTAGAGTGCTGTGCAAGATGTCTGGTAGGGGCCCCATTTGCTTCCCTGGTGGCCACTGGATTGTGTTTCTTTGGGGTAGCACTGTTCTGTGGCTGTGGACATGAAGCACTCACTGGCACAGAAAAGCTAATTGAGACTTATTTCTCCAAAAACTACCAGGACTATGAGTATCTCATCAATGTGTAAGTACCTATCCTCCAACAGAAATTCATGTCTTTTTCCTTCTCTCCATCCTGAAGCTATAGAACTCATCAGTACCTTTGTGACTATAGGGAAAAGGAGTGGAGTGAGGCAGGATTCTTGAGTATTCTCTCTGTGTTCATATTCCACTTATACCACATCAGAAGCCCTAAATGAGGGGAGAGTACCAGATTCATAGAGAGGGTGGTCTGTCTGCCTGCCATTCCATCCTACCCACTCCTCATTTCCTCATCCATGTTCTATTCCTGCTGGATATGGTTAATATTGCTTGAGTTGCCTCCACAATGGTAGATATGGAGAACCCAAGGGAGGCACAATGACTAGATAGAGTGGGGTCACTTCTTGATTTGATACACTGCTTGCATCTGCTCAGGCTTAGTACTGAGTTCCTCTTGCTCCCAGAGCAGTTAGGTTACTGTTCTTTCATCTTTCCCTTTTTACCTAGCTCCTCCTTCCTGTGAGGTAGCATCTCTGAAGGATCAGGCAAGAAGGGAAGGGCCTTTGTTCTCTAGGTTGCAGGGTAAGCAGGGGTGGGTGGAGGAGCCTGTGCTTCTGGCCACCTGCTCTCTGTCTTCATTTCCTTCAATAAAGATAAGGTGAAACCCTGGAACACTGATTAGCGATTCCTCTAAAGAACCTCTATCCTTGTTAATGTGCCCATTTACATGTGTACCTCACTTGTGTGAGAAAAGATCTGCATCCTCAATGAATATGAATGTCTGGTCTCAATGCAGGATCCATGCCTTCCAGTATGTCATCTATGGAACTGCCTCTTTCTTCTTCCTTTATGGAGCCCTCCTGCTGGCTGAGGGCTTCTACACCACCGGCGCAGTGAGGCAGATCTTTGGCGACTACAAGACCACCATCTGCGGCAAGGGCCTGAGTGCAACGGTAACAGGGGGCCAGAAGGGGAGGGGTTCCAGAGGCCAACATCAAGCTCATTCTTTGGAGCGGGTGTGTCATTGTTTGGGAAAATGGCTAGGACATCCCGACAAGGTGATCATCCTCAGGATTTTGTGACAATAACAAGGGGTGGGGGAAAATTGGGCGTGAGTCTGTGGCCTCATCCCCACCCAAGACAAGGTCCTGTCTCAGGACCTGGCTTTTGAGTGAGGAAGCGATGGCCACAGCCGAACGAGAGGTCAGGAAGAACGTGGTGCCTGGCCGGCTTAGCCTCACTTCACAGATTCCCTAGAAAATTTCATCTTGAAATGAAAAACATGAGTTTTCTGGGATGCTTTGTATAATCAGACCATTTCTAAGCCATCTGTTGGTATCTCTTTACTCCCTTCTTAGCAGGGACCACAAGAGTGGATCTGACTGTACAAGAGTGTAAAATGCTCATGGGATTGAGTCTTAGACATCTGATCTGAGAGGGAGAGTGGATCATAGAAATTAAATAATTGACTTCGAGGTGGAATGCATAATATTCTGGGATCTTACACTGTTGGGGGTCCCAGACTGAATTAGAGTAGACTTGCATATTTAATGTTTTGTCTCTGCCCGAGGGCTATCCATGCTTCTAATAAGACATACATGGGTTTTCAGTTGATCTTTCAGGGGCTGGGCTGGGTTATGGCTCAGAGGTAGAGTGTTTGCCTATAAGTGCAAGGCTCTGGGTTCTATCTTTAACATCACAAAAAAATTGGGGGGGCTAAATATGTGCGGGTTGTGGCGATCTCTTTTTGTGGCCAGCAGTTAGCTTAGAAGGGTTTTTATATCTAAAATTTAAATTTCCTATTGGCTTTGCTCAATGACTAGGGAACAAAAATCTTGTGACTAGGAACATTTTCTAAGCTCAGCCTAAGGCACAAAATGGCACGACTTTCTTTCAAGATCTGTTTTGATTTCTTTACACCTTATTTGCCCAAAAATTTCCCTGAAGCCTCTCTAACCCAGGGATCCTCCTCACTCCAACCCCCACCCATTCCCCCTACCATCCCTCATACTTGGGGCCGGTTCTCTAGTAAATACTGCCAGTGATACATGGCAGAGATGCCCTGTTCACTAATTTCATTTGGGGGAGATCTCTGGAATCTGGTTTCATTGGCTTATGCCACTCCAGGGTCTCCCAGTTTGTATTTCAACATCTGCAGGCTGATGCTGGTTTCTAACCACCCCATGTCAATTGTTTTAGTTTGTGGGCATCACCTATGCCCTGACCGTTGTGTGGCTCCTGGTGTTTGCCTGCTCAGCTGTGCCTGTGTACATTTACTTCAATACATGGACCACCTGCCAGTCTATTGCCTTCCCCAGCAAGACTTCTGCCAGTATAGGCAGCCTCTGTGCTGATGCCAGAATGTATGGTAAGTTAGGGTATGGGTGTCTTAGCTCCCCTACTAACTATGGAAGTGACATATTTGTTTCTTTTCATAGGGTAAAGGGGTGGTGATTATGAGAGAAATATAATATGATGAACACTTGGGTCTTAGATTGTTAATCCCTTCCCACTGAAACCAGAGATGTTTCTTCCCTGGGAAGGGTACTTGGAAGTGGTGGGAGTTTTCTTGGCTATTCATACTGCTTGCTCTATTCTGATGGACTGCTGTTCCTAACCCCAAAGCAGCACATTTCAATAACAAACAGAAGATTTCGTAACTATTGAGTACCACCTTTGATTTTTTTGTAAGTCTCTAGAAAAGAGGACCCTGATTGTTGGCAACATGCAACTTTACAACCAGGATAATTAGAGAAGGCTCTAGGGGAAACTCTTCAATGTGGCCCCATATTCCATGAAACTTACCATGGTTGATTTGTGCATCTTCCTTAGGTGTTCTCCCATGGAATGCTTTCCCAGGCAAAGTTTGTGGCTCCAACCTTCTGTCCATCTGCAAAACAGCTGAGGTAAGTGGTCCATTTGGTCTATTTTGCAATAGAATGGCAAATACCATAGAAATGTCTATCTGTGGCCTTCAATTTTCAAGACTCAAATTTCTCTTTGTTGGATTTGGAGTTAACAGATTGTCCCTCTACAAAATATTGCGTAAGTATGCTTGAGCCAATGAGCATGGGTGGTGAAAACAAATTCCCAAAATTTTCTCCCCTAAAAAAGAAATGTGTAGCTTTAGGTAAATATAGAGCTTAATAGCAGAATTCCCCAAATGAAAATTTAGATTCTTTTAGTTAAAAACCTCATCAAAAGAATGGGCTGTGTGCAGAGACACACATGGTTTCTATAAAACACTTTCAATTTGGAACTTCTTAATCTCTAATGAGAGGTAAAATAAGTACATTTGAAAAATGTACTATTGAGAATAGATATTATACACAAATGAGGCAGGGGAATAAAAGTAAATCCTGGAGAGGAAGGCAGTAAACTATTTCTTTTTCTTTTTTGGTACTGGGGATTGAACCCAGGGATACTTTACCACTGAGCTATATCCCCAGCCCTCTTTATTTTATTTTATTTTTTTTTAATTTTGAGAAAAGGCCTCACTAAGTTGCTGGGATTATGGGTATGTGCCACTATGCCTGGCTTGTAAACTATTTCTTTGAAGGCAAAGTATTGACTTTAAACTTTGAGATTATGGGCATAACTATAGGGAATAAGTTGATTCTTTGGTAGCACTATCATTATTTTATGAGTCTTTTGTGTTCTGGGTACTATGGTATACATTACAGATTGGGAGGTCTACATTTAGAGAAGTGAAAATAGTAATTAGAAATGCAGAATTAACACATAAGGACGATATCAACATGTTTGAAAAACTGCATTTGTAATTAATAGTGGAGCATATTTTTTGCTGCTACAAGAAATAGTTTTTCCTCTTGGATTTTTCTACAGTTCCAAATGACCTTCCACCTGTTTATTGCTGCATTTGTGGGGGCTGCAGCCACACTGGTTTCCCTGGTAAGTAGTTTTTGAATGATTTTGCAAACAAATGGTCCTGAGATAGCTTGGGTATGATTATGCTAAAAGACAAGAAAATGACTCCTTTCAAATATGAAATGCTGGAGAGAATCTACTAGGAAGATATAGTAAGGTATAGGGCTATATATTTCTTCTTTGGGTTGGCAAGGCAGAAATACTTCAGGAATTAGATGGGAAGAAGGAAAGTGGCATTGAGAAAAGAGAAGGTAAGAGATTAGTCATGACTGATAATTTAGAGCATTTATGAATCATGTAATATTGCCAAGTGCATTGCAGTGAAAATTATAGTTAATTCTCAACACAGCTGAGTCTGATTGGTGACAAGAACACTGAAAATTGCTAACATGATTTGCTATAGCTTAGGATTCTATGTACTATAAATATGAGTCCATTTTGAAACTCTCCAGTGGATCTGCTTACTCTCAGGGAAATACTGGAAGGACCTCCTAACATTATTAGAATTGCAATTCTATGTTCCAGGTCTTTCCCATAGTGTTACAGTGCAGTGTTAAATGAAGTTTGCTTCATTCACTATGAAGATTAAAAACCTAAGATATTAAGGGGTAAATCAATTTACCTGAAGTCATTGAATAAACAATGAACAGAAAAGAATGAGATCATAGAATCCTCCTCCTATTGCTGAGGCTTTCATACAAAGTCAACTAATTTCTCACTTAGTAAAATAGAGCAATCAGCAGGGGAAGGCTATGTCTACACCAAACAGCCTATGACTGCAAGTCACGCTGATGTATGGATGTGGCAAAAGCCATGCATTGTTCACTTCCTTGAGGAAAACTCAATGCTAGGTCAAGCATAGTTTTGACATAAGTCCTTATTGATTCAACTCTCCAGTAGTGGGCCATTGAAAGGAAATGTCTCAGGGAGGATTTCTAATCAGCATGTAGAGAGAAGCCTGGGATGTGCTATCTTATGAAGAGCAGGATTTTCCCCTTTATTCAGTTATGATTTCATTTCTCCCCTTCCTCACTCCCAAAAGGATTTGAGTAGGGAGAGCTTCCTTGTCTACTGTCACTCATATTTTTTCCTGTTCCCTACAGCTCACCTTCATGATTGCTGCCACTTACAACTTCGCTGTCCTTAAACTCATGGGCCGAGGCACCAAGTTCTGATGTTCCATAAAAATCCCCCTTTGTCTAATAGCAAGGCTCTAACCACACAGCCAACAATGCTGCGTCTCCCATCTTAACTCTGCCTTTGCCACTGACTGGCCCTCTTCTTACTTGATGAGTGTAACAAGAAAGAAGGGTCTTGCAGTGATTAATGTCTCTCTGTGGACTCTCCCTCTCATGGACCTCTTTTAGTCATTTTTCTTCACAGCTGGTTCCTGCGAGAAATGGGAAATGCCCGAGAAGGTGACTCCCCAACTGCAAGTCACAAGGAATGGAGGCTCGAATTCAATTTCCATGTAACTCCTGAGGACCAGTCAGTGCTTTCTTCTCAAAGGGCACTTCCACTGATAGAAACAAAGTGGAAAGAAAGATGCTCAGGTAGAGAGAAGGAATGTCCTTGGTCCCCTTGCCATTTAGAGGAGCCAAATATATTCTCCTTGGTGTACAAAACAGGAAAATCATTCCTGTATCCCTATTACCACTGAAGATAGAAGAAAAAAACAGCAAAACATTAAGAGCATTTTCCCAAATCTGCCTGTTGCATCTGGGAGAAGGGGGTCAAAGCAAGGATCTTTCACCCTTAGAAAGAGAGCACTGACCCTGATGGTGATGAACTCTTGAAGCCCTAACTCAGCCAACCTTACTTATAGCATAAGGGAGCGCATAGTGTCTGTGTAGACAAAGAGGGCATCTGGCCTTACACCTCGTTAGGAAGAGAAACAGAGTGTTGTCAGCATCTTCTCACTCCCTTCTCCTTGATAACAGCTACCATGACAACCCTGTGGTTTCCAAGGAGCTGAGAATAGAAAGAAACTAGCTTATGATGAAAAACAGACTGGTCTAAGGAGCAGCAGTTACTGTTGGCTAACGGTGTAACTCAAGATGGCCCTCTGGTAGACACAGGATAGATAACTTTTTGGATAGCATGTCTTTTTTCTGTTAATTAGTTGTGTACTCTGGCCTCTGTCATATCTTCACAATGGTGCTCTTTTCATGGGGTTTTATCCATTCAGTCTTAGTAGGTGATTTGAAGATCTTGATTTGTTTCAGATTGATGCACATTTCACAGTTTCCAGTTTGTTTATTGCTTGTTTGGGGTTGTATCAGAAAGGGCTAGAGAATGATTTTTGGATTATAATTCTTTTAGAAAGAGGAAAGTTGAAGAGTAAGCATAACAAATGATATTTACAATTAGCTAGGTGCTTGAATCTGTTGGAATTTTTTATAAATATTCTGCTGATTGCAGAAACAGATCTGATGAATCTGAACCTCAATTTGAATAACCTGTTTGATCGTTCTTTCTAGCTAATGGGAGATGATTTACTTAGCAGTGTTTTCTTGGTGTGTTAAAAGTTAGGTTTAGGTTTAAGGTAGAGGTTATTTTCTTCTGGTATAGATCACATAATAGAATGTACCAGCTGTCAGCTATTCAGTTAGTAAGCTTCCATGGAAAAGGACAGACAGAAAGAGTTTAAACCTGAGTAGTTCCCAGTCTTTTCCTGTTTTTGTTAACTTTGGGTAGATAAACTTATCTGATTGGTTGTTATTGAAAGGACATTTTCTACTGTAGCTCTTTTGTTGTAAAGAGTTACTTGCTCTTTTCCCCAAAAGTGGTCTCAGCAGTGTTTAAGGAGATACAAAATCTTTACAAAAAGACACTTGATACTTGTTTTCATACCAGTATACAAGATAAGCTTCCAGGCTGCATAGAGGAAGGAGAGGGAAAAAGTTTTATGAGAAACCAATCAAGATCAAGGGAAGTGAAGTAATCTGTACCTTGTGTTTTATTTTGATTTAATAACATAATAAGTAACCAACCCTCCCCTGAAGACCGCACGTGCATACATACACACATGTACACACACAAAGAGAGTTAATCAACTGAAAGTGTTTCCTTCATTTCTGATATAGTATTTCAATTTTAACACACATAAAGAATAAACTTTTAGAAACTTATCTTACAAAATGTATTTTATAAAATTAAAGAAAATAAAATTAAGAATGTTCTCAAACATTGTGTCCTTTGAGTGAATTGTTCTGTTTGATCTCATGATAGAAACTTAAGAATTGTATCTTGTTGAAGAAGTTTATTTTTCAGGTTACCTAAGTCATTCTCAAACTACTTCTCTGAAATAAATAGTAGATAAATAGATCACTTCCATTTTTATAGCTGGAGACACTAAGAAATAGAGGCAAAGAAATTTTCCCAAAAAAATCCAGTGAGTGCCCCACTGTGCAGCCCAGCTGCCCCTGTCTGCAGTCTGGGCCCCATGTCCTGTGCTAGCCCCTCTGACAGGCTCCTGACATGGCTAATGGGCATGTGTGCCCAGTAAAGTTGGCTGCCCAGTTGCAAACCAGGTACACTCAGGAAGGCACCAGTGACCGTTACCACCCTGTCCAGAAGGGACCACAAAGAGTGAAGCAGAGAGGCAGAGCCTGTGAAGGCACATTGGCTGCTCTGGTCCTCAAAGAATTTGGTGTATCAGAGGATGTATGAATCTACTGCAAATGCATAACTCCAATATTCACATGCAGGAATTCTCACCCCCAGGTGTTGGTAGTAAGAGGTAGAGCTTGTGGGGCTCCACCCTCTCCAATGGGATTAATGTCCTGTGAAGCTTCCAGAGCTGCCTGGCCCTTCCATCTCTCCTATCACCATGGAGACGGCATCCTTGAGTAGTGGGCCCCAAGCAGACACTGGGTATGCCTCTGCCAGCACTTTGATTTGGATTTCCCAGCCTCCAGAAATAATAAATTTCTGTTGTTTATTTTTTAAAAAATAAGTACACTTGCAGAGCTTGGGCTAGAACTCCAGGTCTTGGTACCAATTCATCACCTATTTAAAGGTTTCTTCTATCTTTGAAGTTGGGTGTGAGCGTTCTGCTAATTCAAATAGGTTACCTCTTCACTGTCCTAGTGGTGCTCTAGCCCCTGGTGTGTATAGGATTAAATTATTACCTTTACTTTAAATTCTTTGGCCACTTCAATAATGATAGTGTGGTGCTTCATACATGACTAATACTTAGTTTTGTCTGGAAAGTACTAGATGAAAGGTTTGAAGCTTTTTTAAAGAGATGGGCCTTTAGCTATCTTGCCCAGGCCAACCTTGAACTCCCCAGGCTCAAGCAGCCTCCCAAGTAGCTGGCACTGCAAGTGTAGGCTGGGTATAATGTTTACAGGGCAGAGCAGATAAGTCAAGGGCAATGTAAATGTAAACAGGTTGTGGCAGGGCACCATTTAAATAAATTAGTGACACCCACTTCCCTGGATAGCTTAGCCCACTAGTCCACCTGACATAGCATTAAAGCCCCGTCACAACCCTAGGTTAAAATTTGGCACATTTGGGCTGCAGACTGATGACCAGCCTAAGGAAAGATATCTTAAAATTGCTGTAGACTCTCTGCCCCATAGTTGAAGCTAGCAAAGAGCATGATGGGTGAGAATGGAGGCTTTAGCTGGAGGCAACAAGTCAGTCAGTAGTTAAGGAGCTCCGTTCAAAAGTAGTTTCAAAGTAATCTGATTTCTACTTCACCACAATTAATATTCTGCAAGGGAGTCTGGTTGAATGACTTTAAGACAAAAAGAATAAAAATATGACAAGGACTTATTTTTAGACACTGGCAAACAAGGGCACAGCACCATATTTTGGAGAATTGATTCAGGGTGCTACAGAATGAAAGTATTTTTGCCTTAGAGGAGCTGAAAGCCAGTTCCCAAGAAAGCTGTGTTTTCCATCTGCCCTTATTTGGCTCTGCCCTCTGGGACAGATCTATAGATGGAGTTTCCAGGCTCTCAGAAGCTGAGAGCATCTCCAGTCTATCAATTGAGCTCATTGTTCATAGCTCTCCCACACACCATAAACCTCCTTTCTGAGAAATGAAAGAGCTCTCTTTGTGCTTAGATCAGCCAAAGATCAAGATGCAGCAGTATAAACAAGAAACATTTTCTTACAGCATCAGTTGTATGGCTTTTTCCAATTTTCAGGGTCAGTACTGAGTGTAGTTATGCAGCGTGTGAAAGCTGCACTTTGTCCAAAGCAACATTGGGTCATTCATCCATTCTTGTATATATTTATTGAACACCTACTAAGCTTTGTGATAAACCCTGGGAGGTTCACATTTGGGACTGTGAATAGAAAGCTGATGGAAACATGATCTTATATCAAGGGTCTTTCTCAGCTTCATCCACAGCAAAGAAGTCTCCCAGGGTGGCTAGAGTGGAGGCAGGGAGCATTCAAAAGGGAATCTGATTGGCTGACTGCAATGGGCATCTGACTTTTCCCCTTAGTATGTGGGAGAGGTAGTGGTTAAGGGTCATGACTTCAAATGGCTCTGGTTTTCTAGGGCCCTGATAAAAACAAAACATCAATTTAGAATCTTAAAAACTTGTGACTTGCTCTCCCTGTTACTCTGCTCCTTGCCTTACATGTGACAGTATTTGTGCACACCCTGGCACAATGCATGTGCTTGCTTCTACCCACTCCATCATTTGAGGAGTCAGAGGGCACATGGATCAGGATCTGTATAAACACAAACAATTCAGCCTGACTTTTCCTCCCCATCAAGCCTAAATCTCAGAAGCCAAGGAAGGGAAATATAAGTTATAATGTCCTTTTTTCTTTGAATTTCCTTACAGAATTTCCTTATAGTGAATACAGATAGTGTGTCTATTTATATCTTTAAAAGCAATACTTAGCCTTTTTTTGTACTAGGGATTGAACCCAGGGGCATTTAACCACTGGGCCACATCCACAGTCCTTTTTAATTTTTAATTTTGACACAGGGTCTCATAAGTGCTTAGGGCCCCCTAAGTTGCTGAGGCTGCCTTGAACTTGCAATCCTCCTGCCTCAGCCTCCCAAGTCGCTGTTACAGGTGTGTGCCACCATGTATGGCATGGCATTTTCCTACATCAATAAGTAGGTAAGTAATTCAATGTCCTTAATTCAATCTCCTTAAATTGGGAAAGATTTTCCTTGTTCACTCCATTGCTTTGAACCAAGCAGCCATACCCTGCATTATTTTCATTGTTCCACAATGAAATTTGCTATTTATGTGTTCCTGATCTGGTACTCCTTGAATTGATCTACTTTATTTCAAAGGAAAAAAAATAAGATAAACTCATGAATAATTTACAGATTAAAAAATAATCCAACTTTAGCATTTTATTCAAACTTTTGACATGTTTATTTAACAAATCCTTTTTGCCAAGTGTTATGCTGGATGTTTTTAAAAGCTCAATAAAAGATAAAAAGGGTTACAAAGGGAGATAGGAAGCATAGTGAATAATGAGACTACCTATCCTTTGGAAAAAGATAAAATCAGGGAGAAATTTGTGAGTTCCAAAAGAAACAAAGGTTCACATAAAAGAAGACATAGACATGCAAGTGTGTATCTAGAGAAAGAGGCCCATGTTATGATATTTAAGGTTAAAAATGTTTAATAACATTGGACTATTTTGCTTACAAACATGAAAAGTAACCTAGTTCTGGGTTCCATCTAGATTCATTGATATTGTATATATTATGTGAAACTCTTTCAAACATCAAAAAGGAATACCACAATACTGCACTCTGAGGGTTGCAATATTGAAACCAAATGAGCTAACTGGTATGTGAAAGTTTATAGATGGTTTTTAATTCTAATTGACATCTTCAAAAATTCTTAAACTTTAAAACATTTTTTTAAAGAAGGGAAACCAGGCCAGGTACTCTAGGGCACACCTGTAATCCCAGCAACTTCGGAGGCAGAGGCAAGAAGATCGAAAGTTCGAGGCCAGCTTCAGCAATTTAGGGAGTCCCTAAGCAATTTATCAAAAGCCTGTCTCAAAATAAAACATAAAAAAGGGCTGTAGATGTGGCTCTGTGTCCCCTGGGATCAATCCTCAGTAAAATTAATTAATTAATTAATTAATTAAGGGAAGCTAGCCAGACACAGAGGTACACAACTATAAACCCAGCTATTAGAGACGATGAGGCGGGAGGATCACGTGTTAGAGGCCAGCCTGGGCAATTTAGCAACACCCTGCCTCAAAATAAAAAATAAAAAGGATTGAGGGTGTAGTTCCATGGCAGAGCACTTTCTTAGCATGTCTGAAGCCCTGAGTTCTATTCTCAGTACCAAAAATAAGAAGGAGAGGGAGAAGAAGAAGAAGAAATACTAACATAAGAATTGTCCTATATGCAGATGATAATTATAAGGTAGAAGTGGTCAGTGAAGAAATGGCTCAGATAATTATTTCTAGGGAAAAAAGCCTACATGCCAACATTTTAAAAAACAAATTTGTCATTTTCAGTAGATGTTTCCAATTCCTTATTGGTGAATAGTATAAATAATTCCATAGAGCAAGTTCCTCGGGATTTATTCTGCATCTAGTTTACCTGGGAGGATACAAAAAAAATTATATTTCTTAAAGCCATGTGGTATATAGGTGTTTACTGAATTTGCATGTGTGTGTATTGTTGTCATTATGTGTTTGTTCGTAATAGCTGAAGTGGTTTTGGCCATTTTAAAATATCTTTCAGGTTTAAATAATTTTAGATATTCATCAGGACATAGGGTTTTGATGACCTATTTGTCTCAGTGTTCAGGAAGACCCAAAATTAATAAATCTTGGCTCAGTCCATAGGTAGTCACCTCCAGCAATAATATCTGTACTTGATTGAGTACTCCACAAAGTACTTTACAGGTCTTATCTCATTTAATATCAGTCTTGGGAGGAAGCAGCAGCAACATGCTCAAGCATGAACCCTTAATGGTCACATCAGTTTATACAAGAAAATGTTGATCCTATCACAGCTCACCTAATTAATAACCATAGAGATCTGAAGGAGTAAAATTGCAGTGATTATAGCTCGGTACCAACCAAAAACTCCACTGACAGAAGCAGTGGTTAAGAAGGATAAGAAAGAAGTGTAGTTCTGCTGCTGACCAGCTGAAGGTTGCTCTGGTGAATTTCCTGGGATATCAAATAAAACACAGACACACATTTTACCTTTAAATCAAGCTTCAGGACAGCTCCTTCGCTCAAGCTTCCCAAATGGGAGAGCAAGGAAAGTCACGAGAGGCAGGCGAGAGAAAGCTAGCACGATCAGAAGTGAACTTTTATTGTGGGGGACACTCATTCTTTAGAAAGTTCCATCTAGAAAAGGTCAAGAGGGGCAGGGTTACAAGGACAGGTAAGGTAATTCAACCCCTGGGGCTGCGGGAAGCCATGCCTATGCATGAAGACACATTCTGCTACTTGGAGGATGGGGCAGTGTCTAGGCCACTATGAAAGTGACCAGGTCACTACGAAAGTGACTGACAGAGCCTCTTCCAATCATGGGAAGGAAAATGCCAGTCATTCAGCACAATGGCCCCCCACAGTGTAGTTAATGAATTCCCCAATCACCTCCAAACATTTTGTATTGTTTGACCCTATTAAGTAAAACTCAGTGGACTCACCTCCTCCACCACACCCTTGCTGCCTAAAATGTGATCTGAGGACAAGCAGCATCAGGATAATTTGGGAGCTGGTTGGAAATGCAGAATCTCAGGTCCTGCTCTACAACTGCTGGAATAGAAACTGTACTTTAACAAGATCCCAGGATGATTTGTATATACATTAAAATTTGAGGAGACTTGCTGAGTATAATCACAGTAAAATGTATTAAGGTGTACAACACACTGATGTTTACAACATTTTTTATATTTATTTTTTAGTTGGGCACAATACCTTTATTTATTTATTTTTATGTAGTGCTGAGGATTGAACCCAGGGCCTCTCACATGCTAGGTGAGAGCTCTATCGCTGAGCCACAACCCTAGCCCTGATGTTTACAAAATTAACATTATACTCATGTGCTTCTGTCCTAGTATACTAAATGCACTGTAAACAATGCAAAATAGAATGTTAAAGAGAATGAGAAATATGAGATAATATTTTAAAATATTTTCTTTTATTTGATAGTATATAAAATTTATCTCTTATTTGAAACATGCTATTATTAATATTTTAGTGTGAACAAAGTAATTGAATATGTCTCATTAATCTATAAATAGTGGTTTAACATTCTGGAACACTGAGTTCAGTTTAAACTGACAATTGACTTGAACAGATGTCATAGCCGACAATGATACCTTACAAAGATTCTTAGATCTAAATGGACAAAGAATGCCATTGACAGTGCTCAGTAAATTGTGCTACTCAATTTTCTCACTACACAATTTGCAAAGGTTTTTGTTGAAATTTGGCTTATTAAATTTCCACTCTCCCTAACATCATTTGGTGGCTCTTGCAAACTAAAATATTTTTCATAAATGAGTTCAAGCTATTGGAATAGACTGTTTTAGGCATTTAAAAATGTCCTGTTATGGGGCTGGGATTGTGGCTCAGTGGTAGTGTGCTCGCCTAGCCTGCATGAGGCACTGGGTTCGATTCTCAGCACCACATAAAAATAAAGACAATAAACTCAATCAACAACTAAAAAAATATTTTAAAAAAATATCCTGTTACTATTTTCTTTCTAATTGGGCAAACAGTTGACACAGTTTTCAGTAACAAAATCACAAGATGATGAAAACATTTCCAAACATCTGTTTTCAAATGCTCTTTCTATGGCATGCTTCTTTTGAAAGTCACTTGCTTTCTTATTCATTGTAAAGACACATCCTTCCTTGACAAATAGAGTGAGGAAACCAGTTACTTTTTTTATATTTGATATTACTTAAACATTTTTTTTCTTATTTTAAGATTAAAAATTAATAGAAACAGTTTCTAATGGATCATATTGCAATATCCATGCAGTACACACCTTCCACATTAGCACCAATACTGTGCAGCAGTTTTTCTAAATGATTTTGAGTACAAAAAAACCCTAAGGTGATCACTTATAGCAGGCCTCTACCACAATAGTGGCTTTACTTCTAGTATCCATTGGTTGGGAACATGCTTAAAATCTACCATCAATTCTGTAACCCTCTACAAAACTTTTTTCTGACAGGAAATTTTAAACTCACACAGAAGTAAATAGAACCTCATATAACCATCACTCAGCTTCAGTAATGATCAGTATTCAGTAGCACTTTAAAATGATTTAAAATTTATTAATGCTCATACATATGAAGATACATCATTCATCCATTCTACTGACAATCCTTAATGTTTGATGGCTATGGGAATTCCTTAAAAAATGCCTTCATTTTTCTAACCTACTCATAAGAAGACAGAGTATCAAAGCTTGGGAAATATTTTTATTTAAATGTATCTTCCTGATTTAAGCCAGATAAACAGATAGCAACACACTTGAATGGCTCCATGATGGCCTCTATGGAATTATTTTTACTGAATTTCTGTGCTTTGTTATGTCAGTGTAGTATAGTAAAGGTGTGTGTGTGTGTGTGTGTGTGTGTGTGTTTTACTGGAGATTGAACCGAAGTCTCACACATGCTAGGCAAATGCTCCACCATGGTGCTACATCCCCAGCCCTTTTTATTTATTTGAGACAGGGTCTCCCTAAGTTGCCCAGGCTGGCCTCAAACTTGGGATCCTCCTGTCTCAGCCTCCCAGGTAGCTGGGATTACAGGTATGTGCCCTTATATCCAGCTTTAGTGGGTGTTTTAAAAAAGCAATCCTACACAACAGTGGCTATGTTTACTATGGGCATGTTTTGTGAGTCACTCATTACATTATACACTTCCAGAAAGCCAGCTGAGAGGCATTTCTCTTCAGTCTCAGTACCAAAATAGTGGTGCTTTATTTGAGTGGTAGAGTAAGACAGTGTCATTGTGATTACTAATGTAACTGTGTTTTGTAATTTTTGCAGGGTAGAAACACATTCTTCACGTTAGTAATTTAATCTGTTTTTGAACTGTTAGTTCCAAAACAATCTCTTGTTTGTTGAGTTCTTTTTCTCTTTCCACTATCATTTCCATGGAGGTACACAGGGTAGTCAGCATTGAAAGAAGTAGAAAGAAAATAGTTCAAGGTCGTTCTTTCCTAGCTCTCACTTTAAACTTTAGAATTCAAAAAACCCTAAAATACTGGGCTTAGATATGTTTTGGTCTGCAAGTTAATAGATGGATTCAAGTATGGTGAATTAACATCTTCTTTTAACTAGATCAGGATATATTGGATACTTCAGCCCTAATAAGAATTCCAGGATCTTTGCTCGTTTTAATACTTCAATGTGAAAGAGACCCTGTCTGGCAAATACCTCTAGAAATAGATATAAAATTGAATTCAAATGACTGACAGCATTCCCAAAGCTTTTACTTCCATACGTGAGGAAGGCTTTTAAAAACTTTTTAATACATGATAAAAGAATTAATTTTGACACCAAATAAAGAATTTATTTTGACACAAATAATTTGAATATAGAATATAATTTGTTCTTATTCAATCCCCAGTACTTCCTCTTCCTCTCCCCTCCTTCCTCTCCTGTTCCTTTCCCTCTACTCTACTGATCTTTCTGCTTTTTACTTATAGTAATTTTTTAAATTAGAGCCTTATGGGTATTATGGGTACATGATATAGAAATTCACTGTGATATTTTTTTAAAGAGAGAGAGAGAGAGAGAGAGAGAGAATTTTTAATATTTATTTTTTAGTTTTTGGCGGACACAACATCTTTGTATGTGGTGCTGAGGCTCGAACCCGGGCCGCACGCATGCCAGGAGAGCGCGCTACCGCTTGAGCCACATCCCCAGCCCCAAACTGTGATATATTCATATATGAACATAAGAAAGTTATGTCAGTTCATTCCATTGTCTTTTCCAATCCTATCCCTCCCTTTATTCCCCTTTGTCTACTCTATTTTGATACTTCTCATTACCTCCTTTCCAAAGGAAAAGTAGATAATTCTCATAGTTGTTTTCAACATCCTGGGGTATCTTCAATTGTTTTAAGAAGTATCAGAAAAGTGATGTGAATAAGATTTTTATGCAGCTAAATTTTGAAAGTCATGCCATGCATTTTTAATTGTTTTAGGTTAAGTAAAATAAGAGATAATTTTTAAAAAATATTTTTAAATTGTAGGTAGACACAATACCTTTATTTCATTTATTTATTTTTATGTGGTGCGGAGGATTGAACCCAGTGCCTCACACATGCCAGACAAGTGTGCTACCACCGAGCCACAACCCCAGCCCCGATAATTTTCAATTCTAAAAGATATGAGGATTGTTAGCCAGGCGTGGTGGCACACTCCTGTAATCCCAGTGGCTCAGGTTGCTGAGGCAGGAGGATTGCTAGTTCAAAGCCACCTCAGAAAAAGTGAGGTGCTAAGCAATTCAGTGAAACCCTGTCTCTAAATAAAATACAAAATAGGGCTGGGGATGTGGCTCAGTGGTCAAGTGCCCCTGATTCAATCTCGGATACCCCAAAATAAACAACAAATTTTAAAATGGGGATTGTTGTTTATTTATTTAGTTAGTTATTTTTGTGACACTAGGGATTGAACTCAGGGCCTCATGCATGCTTGGTAAGTGCTCTACCACTGAGCTATATCTTGTGCCGATTATTGCTTTAAAACAGGGTTACCACACATGAATCCATTATAGGTTCTGCCTCAGTCTTTCTTCCAAATTGAGTACAATGATGTCTCCAGTACTGGGTTTTACTGTTATTATTTGATACCAGCATCCCATTCTTGCAGCCTGAGTATCCACTCAGGATTGTCTCTATTTCAAGTCATTACCACACTTATTGCTCCATTCCCCTACTAGAATCTTGTTCAGACTTGTTTTTAATCAGTTGGTTCCACCATGTTTCCAAGTGTCCAATTCCTGTTAAGTAATTACAGGACTCCTAATAACCACAACTAACCTGTCTGAAACTATATAAGATTGTTTACTGTTGAGCCCAGCTTCTATACTTGGTGTGACTAAATTATTGTTTCATGAGAGGATCCTGAGATATGATTGATAACCTGGAAATAAATAACAATAAGCACATATGACTTTTACTATGTACCAACATTGTTAACACTTTATAGATTTCAACTCATAAAATTTTCATAATAATTCTATTGTTATTATTCCAATTTTATTTTTTTTATTTTTTTTTAGAGAGAGGGAGAGAGAGAGAGAGAGAGAGAGAGAGAGAGAGAGAGAGAGAATTTCAATATTTATTTTTCAGTTTTTGGCGTACACAACATCTTTGTTTGTATGTGGTGCTGAGGATCGAACCCGGGTCACACGCATGCCAGGCGAGCACGCTACCGCTTGAGCCACATCCCCAGCCCCTATTATTCCAATTTTAAAGAAGAAATGGGACAGATAAGTTAAAATATATCACCAAATTACAAGCCAAAAATGGTGAGACTATGATTTAAACCTAGGTAGTCAGATTCTAGAGTCTCTGCACTTAAACACTGATCAATGTTTTGTTTTTTTTTTCTGCATAAGAAACATCTTATTGTGAGGAGCAGTTCTTTAAAATAAAAGAAAACATTTTATGTAACAAAACTATCCTGTTTGTCCCAGAGAGAGTAATGTCAAGCCTAAAGTGAGATTAATAAGAACAGAATGCTACAGGACAGGACAAGGCAATCAGAACTTGGAACACTCAGTCCACACCGTGAAGAAGAATCCCATTTCATAAATGATACTGTGCAAATTATGTAGCCACTAAATGCAGAGCAAGTTTTATCAAAAAATAAAGAACTAAAAAATAAATACTAGACAAATATCAGCAGATAATTGACACAGATACCAGCATGTTTAAGAACTATATTAAATACTATAAAGTGGGTGCTCAGGGTAGAAGAAGGAAATGTAAATAGGGATCACAGAAGGAGGAGGGGGAAGAGGATAACAGCACTGACGACAGGAGACCTTACCCAGAATGATGACGAAAATTTACTCAGAACTCAAGAATATGATCAATTAAATTCTGAGCAACCTGAGTTCCAAATTAAACAAACAACAACAACAAGGATATCATTCTAGGGCAACTGAAAAAACAACAACAACAACAACAAAAAAAAAAACCCAGTTGCCCTAGAATGATATCCTTTGCTTTTGAGGGTATATTTTTCTGATTAGAAATATAAAATTTCTGATACATTACAAGTGTAAAAAGGATAGGATTCTAGGGAGTCACTGTGTAGGAATGAATTCAGATATAGCCTTTGTTTTACTGGGAAATGACTAGGTTGTTCTTTGCCTCTGCTTTTCTTTGCAGTTAGATGTGAAAATAATCTCATTAAAGAGGCCATGTGTGACATATTACTTTTAAAAGTGGTTTTATTAGTTATATATATATATATATATATATATATATATACACACACATATATATATAATATTGGGGTTCATTTTGACATAACCATATGTGCATTGAATATAATTTGTTCCACTCAGCCCCCAGTGCTTCCTCTTTCCTTCCCTCCTCCCCCCCGCCAATCCCCTTCCTCTACTCCACTGATCTCCCATCTATTTTCATGGGATCCTCCCATTTTCCCTTTATTTTGATCTCGCTTCTGTATATGAGAGCAAACACTTGACCCTTGACTTTCTGAGTCTGGCTTATTTCACTTAGTATGATGTTCTTCAGTTTCATCCATTTACCAGCAAATGCCATAATTTTAGTCTTCTGTATGGGTGAGTATTATTCCATTCTGTACATATACCTCATTTTCTTGATCCATTCATCTGTTGACCGGCACCTGGGCTGGTTCCATAACTTGGCTATTGTGAATTGTTTGACGGTTTACTTTTTAACAACTTCATGAATATATGTGATTTACACACAAACAATTGACCCTAAGCGTACGATTCAATGAAATTTAGTAGACTCACAGAATTGTGCAACCATCACCACAATCAATTTAAAAACTTTTGTATCACTATACCCATTAGCAGTCACTCTCCATTTTCTTGCTTCTACCCTTTCAGCCCCAGGCAACCATTAATCTACTTTCTGTGGATTTGTCTATTCTGAACAGTTCATATAAACAGCACCAGACACTAAGTGGGTTTTTTAAAAATTTTTTAATATTTATTTTTTAAGTTTTCAGCAGACACAACATCTTTGTTTATATATGGTGCTGAGGATCGAACCTGGGCCGCACGCATGCCAGGCGAGCACGCTACCACTTGAGCCACATCCCCAGCCCTAAGTGGTTTTTTAAAAATATTTTTTATTCGTAGTTGGACACAATACCTTTATTTACCTATTTTTATGTGGTGCTGAGGATCAAACCCAGTGCCTCACAGGTGCTAGGCAAGTGCTCTACTGCTGAGCCACAACCCCAGTCCCTAAATGTTTTTTTGTGACTGGTTACTTTCCCTTCGCATAATATTTTTGAGGCCTATCCTTGTCATAGCATCTGCCAGTACTTTATTCCTTTTATTGCCAAGTAATACATATTCCATCTTTTGAATAATATACATTCTGTTGTATGGATATGCCACAATTTGTCTATTTTTCAGTTAATGTGTATTTGGGGTTTTCCCACTTGTTTGATATTATGAATATTGCTGCAATAAACATTACTGCATATGTTTTTGAGAGAAAATATTTTCAATTCTCTTGGATACATACCTAAGAGCAGAATCACTAAGACATATGGCAATTTTGTTTAACATTTTTTTTGTACTGGGGATTGAGCTCAAGGATGCTTAACCCCTGAGCCACATCCCCAGTCCTTTTTATTTTTTATCTTGATACAGCATCTCCCTAAGTTGTGTAGAGCTTCACTAAATCGCTGAGGCTGGCTTTGAACTTGAAATACTCCTGCCTCAGCCTCTGGAGTGGTTGGGCTTATAGGTATGTGCTACCACACCTAGTTATGTTTAACTTTTTGAGAAACTATCAGACTTCTCTCCACAATGACTGCAACATCATACATTTCTAACAGCAATGTATGAAAGTTCCAATTTCTCCACATCCTCATCAACATTTGATACTATCTGAATTTTTGATTATAGTCATCCCAGAGGGTATGAAGCAATATCTCATTATGGTTTCTATTTGCATTTCCCTAATTACTAATGATCTTGGGCATCTTTTCATGTGCTTATTGGCCATTGCATATATTTACAGAGATGGCTATTCTGTAATTTTAAAATTGGGTTGTCTATTACTGAGTTCTAGGAGTGCTTTATATACTTTATTTGCCAGTTCCTTATCAGAAATATGGTTTTCAAATATTTTCTCCCATTCTTTGAGTTGTTTTTTCACTTTCTCCTGGTGAAAATATCTTTAATTTTGATAAAGTTTAATTTATCTATTTTTTCTTAGTTGCTCTTGCTTTTGATAGCAGATCTAACAAACCATTGCCTAATTCAAGGTCACATAGGTATTCACTTATTTTTTCTTCTAAGAGTTTTATAGTTTTAATTCTAACATTTAGGTTCTGTTGTTGTTGTTGTTATTATTATTATTATTATTGGTCCTGGGGATTGAATCCAGGGGCACTCAACCATCACCACATCCCAAGCCCTTTTTTATATTTTATTTTGAGATAGAGTCTTGATAAGTTGCTGAGATTTTCTTTGAACTTGTGATCCACCTGCCTCAGCTTTCCCAGTCACTGGGATTACAGGCACATGCCACTGCACCTGGCTAGTTTTATTATCCATTTTTAATCTAAGTTTTGTATATAATGTGAATAGGGATCTGATTTCATTCTTTTCCATATGAATAGTCAGTTAACCCAGAATCATTTGTTGAAAAGATTTCTTTCACTATTCAGTTATCTTTGCATCCTTGTTGAAAGTCAACTGTCAATACATGTAAGGTTTATTTATGGGCTTTCAAGTCTATTCCATTAATCTATATGTTCACTATTATGTAATTACCACAATATCTTCCTTACTGTAGCTTTGTAGCAAATTTTGAAATTAAGAAGTGAATTCTCAAACTTTGTTCTTTTTCAAGATTGTCTTAGCTATTCTGGATTCTTTCCATTTCCATATTGATTTCAACATCAGCTTATCAATCTTTACCAAAAAAGATAGCTGGAATTTTGCTAAGGATTGTGGTGATTCTATAGATCAATTTGGGGTAGTGTTGCCATCAGAATATTGAGACTTCCAATTCATGAGCACAGGATGTTTTTCCATTTACTCATTTACTTAGGTTTTCTTTAATTTCTTTCAATAGTTTTGTATTTTTCTGTATAGAAGTCTTAACTTTATTAAATTTATGTGTAAGTATTTTTTCTTTTTGATTTTTAATTTCCTTTTTAGATTGTTCATTTTCAGAATATAGAAATATGAGTGATTTTATGTGTTGATCTTATATTCTGCAACTTTGCTGGATTTATTTGCTATAATAGCTTAGAGTTTTGTGATTTCTTTGTTTTTGTTTGATTTTTTTTTTGCAGTCCTAGAGATCAAACCCAGAGATAGCACTGTACCTTGGAAGTACATCCCAATCACCAGCCTTGTGATTTTTAAAAATTTTTTTATAATTACTATCATTTGTGAATACAAATAATCCTACATTTTCCTTTCCAATTTGGATGCCTTTTTTCCTTGATCTTGCCTAATTAAATTGGTTAGAATTTTTATTACAATATCAAATAAAATTTTTATTACAATATCAAATAAAATTGGAGAGAGTGGACAGCTTGTCTTTTTGTTGATCATAGGAGGAAAGCTTTCAGTCTTTCACTCGTGGTAAGCATGTTTGCTGTAGACTTTTTTATATCTTTATTCACTTTTATGTGGTGCTGAGGATCAAACCCAGTGCCTCACACATGCGAGACAGATACTCTACCACTGAGCTATAGCCCCAACCCTAGACTTTTTTTTTAAAAAAATAGTTTTTTAGTTGTATATGGACACAATATCTTTAAATATCATTATTTATTTTTATGTGGTGCTGAGGATCAAACCCAGTGCCTCACACATGCCAGGCAAGTGCACTACCACTGAGCCACAACCCAAGCCCAACTGTAGACTTTTAATTGACGCCATTTTCTGGTTAAGGAATTTACCTGTATTTCTAGCTTGTTGAATTTTTTTAATCATGAAAGGGTGTTCAATTTCATCATCTCTTAGGATGATGATATGTTTTATCCCTTTATCCTATCAATATGCTGTATCACATTGATCAATTTTCAGAAATGAACCAGTTTTGCATTCCTGGGATAACGTCTATTTGTTCATAGTGTATGATCCTTTTTTATGTTGCTTGACTCCTTTTTCTATTGTTTTGATGAAGATATGAAAATGACTGTGTATATCTTTATAAGGACTATTGGCCTCTGTTTTCTCATATTTCTTTATCTGCTTTTGATATATGAGTAGTACTGGCCTCATATAATTAGCTGGGAAGAGTTCTACCCTCTGTTTTAGGGAGGACTTATGAAGGATTGGTATTAGTCCTTAAAAAGTCAATGTAATTGAGTAGTAATGCCTTCTAGTCCTGGGATTTTTTTTTTTTGGTAAGGTTTTTTTGTGTTTTTTTTTTTTAATTTGTTTTTGTTGTTGTTTGTTTGATATCCCCATTGAACCCAGGGACGCTCAACCACTGAGCTATATCCTCAGCCCTTTTTATTTTTATTTTTAAAATATTTTTTAGTTTTCAATGGGCCTTTATTTTTATTTATTTATATGTGGTGCTGAGGATCGAACCCAGTACCTCACAGATGCTAGGCAAGTGATCTACCACTGAGCCACAACCCCAGCCCTTATTTTTATTTTTTATTTTGAGATAGGATCTCACTAAGTTGTTTATGTCCTCACACTAAGTTATGAGGCTGGCTTTGACCTCAGGATCCTCCTGCCTCAGCTTCCTGATCCACTGAGATTACAGGCATATGCCACTAGGTAAATTTTAAAATTACGAATTCAGTCTCTTAAATTCTCTCTTTAGTTAGTTTTGGTTTGGGCACTTGTATAGGAATTTCATCTTAATTATCAAGTTTGATTACCTAGAATTGTTCATAGTTTCCTCTATAATCTTTTTTAACAAACAATTTAAGATGATCTTTTGGGGCTGGGGCTGTGGCTCAGTGGTAGAGCACTTGCCTAGCATGTGTGAGGCTCTGGGTTCGATTCTCAGCACCACATACAAACAAATAAATAAAGGTCCATTAATAACTAATAAAAATATTTTTTTTAAAAAAGATGATCTTTCATTCCTACTTTTGTAAGTTGAGTCATCTTTCTTTTCTTGGTAGGCGTAGCTAAAATTTTGTCAATTTTGTTGATCTTTTCAAAGAGCCAACTATTGAATTCATTGATTTTATCTATTGTTTTTCTATTCTCAGTTTCATTTACTTGCATTCTAATTTTTATTATTTTCTTCTTTCTCTTGGTTTTATTGATTTTCTGTTTTTCTATTCCCTATAGTTACAATTTTGCTATTTTTTTCTGCATGATATGCATTTTATCTTCTTTCTTCGTTTTTTACTTATTTTTCCTTTGGTACTAGGGATTGAACCCAAGGGTGTTCTACCACTGAGCCAAATCCCCCACCCTTTTAATTTTTTTTTTTTTTATTTTGAGACAGGTCTCTTTAAGTTGCTTAGAAGAGTCTTGTGTTGTTGAAGCTGGCCTTGAATTTGTGATCCTTCTGTCTAAGCCTGCTGTTGCTGGAATTATAGGAATTCCTCTCTGCTTGGCCTTTTTCTATTTTCTTAAGATGAAAAGTTAGTTTGTGGATTTGAGATCATTCAATCCTAAAAATTTTATTTATTTATTTATTTAACGTGGTACTAGGGATTGAAGCCAGGGGTGCCCTACCACAGAGAGACATCCCCAGCCGTTTATTTATTTATTTATATTAATTTTTTTTGAGACAAGGTCTTGCTAAATTGCCCAGGTTGGCCTTGAACATGCAATTCTCTTGCTTCACTTCCTGATAGCTGGAATTACAGGAATTATGTCACTGCTCCCAGTCTTATATTTTAACATAGGTGGTAACAACTATAAATTTCCCTCAGAGCACTTTTTTTCCTGAATCCATTATGTTTAGGCATGACATATTTTCTTCACTCATCTCAAAGTATTTTCTAATTTTCCTTTTGATTTCTCCTTATATCTATTGGTAATTTAGGTGGGTGTTATTTAGTTTCCACATATTGGCAAATTTTCCAAATTCCCTTCTGTTGTTGATTTCTAATTTTATTCTACTGTGGCCAGATAACACTCTTTGTATAACATATGTCCTTTTAAGTTGATTAAGGTTTGTGCTGAGGCCTAACATAAGATCTATCCTGGAGAATGTGCCTTGTGCACTGGAAAAGAATATGCATAGTTCTGTTTTTTGGGGGTGGAGTTTTTTTTTTTTTTTTTTTTTTTTTTTTTTTTTATAAACGCCTGTTAGGTCTAGTTGCTATATAGTTCTCGTTGGTTCTTCAGTTTCCTTGTTGATCAAATTATTCTGCCTATTATTGAAAGCCAGGTATTGAGGTATTCAACTATTATTATTGAATTGTCTGTTTCTCCTGTCAATTCTGTCAGTTTTTTTTTGCATCATGTATTTTGGCCCTATATTGTTACATGCATATGTGGAATAGATTTTTGAAGGTCTCTAGGTTCCCTTCTATGCCAAAGTGGTAAGAGGATTTTGTGCTAGACCTCAGGATGAGATTTAACCAGTTCTCTTCATGATAGTCTTGAGTATCAAATGGGAAAACATTGACTACTTGATGATATATTATGTTGGTTTATTATAAGTTTCATGATTATAACCTAAAATGTTAATTAGTGGGTTAATGTTAATCAAAAAATTCTATTCTTGAGACCATTCCATTAAAATTTATAATCGATTACTTAGATAAAGATAAAAATATTGCATATTGTTCCTGTGGATAACAAAAGTTGAAAGTGATCGTAAATATAGGCTACCAGAATTAGGGTAAGAAAGCATTTTAAAAGATTTTAACTACAGGATAGCTCTAACAAGATGCAATTTGATTTAACCACTCTAAATGTATTCACACAGCATTAGCTGCCTTATATTGAATATAGTAATATTGCCTCCTATCCTTATCTACTATAGATTATTTGTGATAGCACAAGATGGGGATTCAAGGATTAACACAGGAGAAATCCAACTAGGAGGTTTAAATGGTATTGAGCACTTTGCATACTAGTTTAGTGACTGTTATATGGTAAGCATTCAAAAACTGTTTAAGAAAGGTAAAAGTAAAGGGAAAGAAGAAGGAAAGGAAGGAGAAAGTGAAGGAAGATTGACAAAGTTGCAAAGGAAGCTAATGTAATTTGAGATTGAATTAACAGGGATTTATTATTTTCAGAAAATCCCACAGCAATGAAGTTCCTGGGGGAGGGAAAGTTAGAAAGTAGTGACAAATGACTGCCTGTGGCCCAAAACATGGCCTATTTTGTATGTTCCAGGACATAGATTCCTTCCATAGTGTGGGAAGAGCAATTAATGGTTGGATTTAACTCTCTGGTCCTTGAGCACACCTAAAAATATATTTTAAAATAGATATTAACAAGGTAGAGTTAGCATGACAGTGCTCAGAAACCAAAGAATTATCTAAGACTCTTCCTTCATGACATATATCTAGTCCTGTCATTTCTATCTTTCCTTCTCTTTGCAACTGAAAACTGAATGATTGAAAGAGCCTCCTGTCTGCTCTTTCAGCCTTCAAATAATGTCAAATCTGATCCATCCCACTAAAGTCCACAGTATCCTTTTAAAAAGGTAATTCTAGTCTCCAACCATATTTCTGTTTAAAACACTATAGTGAAAGCAAGCACTTGTAGTGATTCCTGTGTGGCCTTTCTTCTGCCCCTGACCTCTGCTGCTGTCATATCACCCCTCTATTCCTCCCATAATAAGATGCAGTGGTTCTCTGACTCTCCCACTGTCAGGGGACTCTTCTCTGAAAGAATAACATTCCCTGGGTTTCCTTCCCTGAATTATTCATCTTTGCTGCCTGGGCATGACAAAACTTCTCATTAAGAGCCCTGGGTGGGAGGGACCTACTGGGCCCAGGCCCCCAGAGCTAAACCAGAGAGAAAGTCAAGGGCAGAAGACAGGCAGTGGCAGGATGGGAGCTGCCCCCAAAGGGGCTGTGAGGCAGAGACCCTGACACACAGAGCCTCGGGAGGATGAATGGAACCTCTGGAGGCTTGTGGCCATGAGATGAGCCCAGTGCTAGTCGGGGCTGTCATCCTTCTCCAAAGCTTGTTTCCAACCCAGAAGGCCTGCTCCCACCAAGCCTTCCCAGTCTTAAGAGCCTTCTGAGACTCAGCAGTCAGAGAAAATGCAATCATGGGACTCAAGAGACCTGGGCCTGACTATTGGGACTCTGGCTGGAAGCAGGGACAAGTGATCTCTATTGTAGCTAGAGAGATGTAAGCCATGTGGTGGGAAGGACAAGGTGCGGGGAGAGGAGACATAATTGCTAGCTCTAGCTCAGGCATTCATGGGCTGTGTGAACCCAGGGGCATTGCTGGTCTTCCCTTCCTCTGAGTCCTCAGCTGTATAGGTGGACAGTACTAGTGCAGCAGGGATTCAGAGTATGGGATCTGGGGCTGAGGTAGGATAGAAAAAAAAAAAGAATGAGACAAAAGGGAAGGAAAAAGAGACTGTAGCTACAAATTTAAAAGCCCATGATCAGACTTACTACCCATTTCCATGGTTTTCCTCCAAGTCAGCCACTCCCAAATTTCTGAGAAATCTACTAATATGGAAGTTACTGTAAATTCACACACTTATGAAAATTGTTGCATTTTAATGAAAGATTATGTGCACTATTAACCTACACAGTGTCATTTTTAAATAGATAAAGCACAGGAAAATGTATTTCAGTTCCTATATTAATGTTCCTATAGGAACATGCCAAACATTATCTAGATAGAGGAGACAATGGCAACTTGAAGAATCTAGAAGGCCAGGCTGTCCTAAATGTCTTTTGATATATGAACAAAGAACTGAGTTCAACAGGGTGATGTCATTCCTACATACGTTCCCATGCCCACTTCTCACAGAGTTTCTTTTAAAACACTAGCCCAACACCCCAAAAGTGTGTCTCACTCTTGAGCAATCACCCAAACACCTTCTTCCTTTCAGTGCATATATTGCTCTATTGCTTTCTTTCACTGAATAAATCTCTGTTTATTGTCTGAAGACCCTGAAATTCTTTTCTTTGGTGATAGTCAAGAACTTGTCCAGGGCAAGGTGTAGTCCCCTTCTCCCTTTTGGAGGGCCTTCCTTGGACACTCCTCCAGGGACAGGACCGGGTGTAAGATTCACAGCCCTGCTCTGCCTCCTGCAAGTTGTGTGATATGGACCATGCATTTACCCTGAATCAATCCCTCCCTCTGTCTTTCTCCCCTATATGAGGACACAGTGAGCTGGTAGTCATCTTCCAGCTAGGAAGTGGGACCTCACCAGAACCCAACAGTATAGGCACACTGATCTCAGAATTCCAGCTTCAGAACTGTGAGAAATAAGTTTCCATTGTTTTAGTCACCCGGTCTGTAGTATTTTTATGGAGTCCCATGCTAAGACAGCAGCATTATTATAAACCCTGCCAGCTCTGTGGTCATGGGGTCACACAGGGTCCATGGGGTCAGTTCTAGGACTGACCCCATGGAAATACTGCCACCAGCATTGCTGACCATTCTGATATGGGCACCAGTGCCTCCCCATCCATTCTTTCATCTGACAAGATTCAGCTACCGTGTACCCTGTGCCCAGCCTTGAGCTACATGTTGTAGGATGAACAGCAATTAGATAAACAGGCCCAGGCCTCCACCTCTTGGAGTCAAAGTCTAGTATGGAGGGGAACCCAAGAAGAACCATTCATATGGATATAAGATTACATATGGATATAAGATTGCAAATTGTGATAAATAAAATAGAGTAAAAAACACGGTGTTGTAAGAGTAGACGGCCATGGAATAACTTGAAGATGATGTTTAAGCTTTGACCCCTAGGGAGAAAGAAGACATCAGCTAGGCAAGAGTGGATAGGAGATTTGGGTATGTGGAGGTGAGGTGTGTCCCTGCCACTGGGCCCGGGCATCATCAAACACTTTGTCTTGGTAGTCAGGCTCTCTGAGGTTTGGATGCCTGCTGGCTTTCACTTAAATAACAAACTCTGCTACCATCTGGGCTTTTTAAACCCCTCCTCCTCAGATCACATACATCAAAGTCACTAGGAAGACCTGTGAAAGTGATCACTGAGCTGTACCTCCTTCAGAAAATCTGAAAAAGGAGATCTGGTTGGGGCCTAAGAATTTGCATTTTAAGGAGGCCTCCAGTTGGTTCTGCTACAAATGTTCTGTTGTTCTTTTTACACCATTATTTTTTATACGAATTTTAGGGTATGCAAACATTTAGTTCATAGTAGCGAACAACTGTGACATAGTCATCAATTGATTACCCCCACTCCCACTACAATCCCATCATCTACCTCACTAGAGTAATCATTTTGTTCAGTTAAGCTTCCCACTCCTTTTCTTAAAATACCCACTTTTATTCATTTTATTCAGAATATGTCTACATTCTTTAATATGGCATAAATTGTGTTTTCTGCTTTGGCTTTTGCCTTAACTTCTGCTGCTGCCATTTATTCTCTTCATCTTCATGCTTCCATTTGTTCTTGATGTTCAGTAGACCCTGAACAAATATTTCTCTAATTACTAGAATAATGAGGTGCTTAAATATGGCATACTTCACTAAAGTACCTGGGGACATTTCAAGTCATAAAAATAATGTCTAGGAGGGAAAGAGCTTTCTTCATAGTGTGGAAGGTCTGTGTCATAGGAATGCTTGTTTCCAATGACCCTAGGACCAAGTAGTGGAAGTCCTAAGAAGTCATAATTTTACTCAATATGACGGATCACTGCTGTATAATGTAATAATCCACTTTGAACGATATTCACCATCACCTGAATTATTCCAGCATTGATTCTATGAGTCCTTAGACTTTTTGGTGAAAGTATTTAAGCACTGAGTGGAGTTTAAACAAAATAACTTACCTTTCTTGGGGCTGGTATTGTAGCTCAGTGGTAGAACACTTGCCTAGCACATGTGAGGCACTGGGTTTGATCCTCAGCACCACATAAAAATAAATAAATAAGTAAAATAAAGGTATTGTGCCCATCTGCAACTAAAAAAATATATATATTATAATATATATAGATATTATAATATATATATATATATATATATATATATATATATATATATATATATTATGAGAAACTTCAAGAAAATAAACTTTCTTGAAGTTATGGGATTTTGTGGGAGAAATAAAGGTAAAGAGAGCAAGGAAAGAAAATGAACTCTCCATTAAAGGGAAACAAAGTATGGTGGTTAATTGTTACCATAAATACCATATCTATACATGCCATACATGGAATGCCTATTTTCCATACTATAAAACAGAACTAATAATAATGACCCTTATTGTTTCTTTGATGATCCAGAGAGCAATTTGGGCTCTTAAAATATCTGGAGGTCACTGTTATAAACATTAATTCTGATTACAATATTGAAATACAGAAATGCCATTTAAGAAAGTTCTCTCCTAGACTGTCAGATAAACAAGCTTTTACTCCTAAGACTAAAACCAGATAAACCAGCTCTTATTCTTGTGACTAAAAGTAATTATAGATAAATAAATAAAAGGGCATGATGCTGTGAGATAATAATTCTCCAGCTCAATTTAGTATGTACAAAAAATTAGCATTAGGACAAAGTGCCATGACAATCTAAAGCATAACATCAGACATTAGAAGGATCGATCATTTGGTTTAAATGGAACTAATAACAAAAGCTAATATCTTAGTCTGCTATAACAAAAAGCCATAGACTGGGTGGCTTCAACAACAGAAATATATTTCTCATAGTTCTGGAGGCTGGGAAGGCCAAGATCAAGATGCTGGCAGATTTGGTGTCTGGTGAGAGTTCTCTTCCTGGTTTGCAGACAGCTGCCTTCTTAGTGTATCCTCATATAAGAGAGAGAAAGAATCTCCTACCCCTTTCTCTTCTTATATGGGCACTAATCCCATCATGAAGGCTCCACCCTCATAACCTCATCTGACTCTAATTAATTCCTGAAGACCTTACCTCTAAATAGCATCATATGGGGGGATTAATGCTTCATTATACGAATTTTAGGGTATGCAAACATTTAGTTCATAGCAGCGAACAACTGTGACATAGTCATCAATTGATCAGTAATTTTCATGATTTATTGCCCATAGATGTTCTTCTTATTTTACATCTACATAAAAGAAACAGAGAATGTGGGACTAAGCAAGAGGATCTTGGAGATGATCTCCCTGTCAAGCATTTCTTTCCTTTTTCTAATTAGAAGGAAAACTTAGATTTTAGTTTGGTAATTTTTAGTCAAACTCTTAAAGACTTGGGAAGCTAAGAAGACCCATAAGCTCCGATCTTAGCAATTTTCAAACGCTTTTGTTTATTCAATAGGTCAAAAGCTATTGAGGAGGCACATATTGTCAGTAGTTCCTAGAATTAATTCCTGTGGGGCACTAATGTTATAATTGATTCCAAGGAAATTTCTTCCAGGCAAGAGCTGTTTGCTACTGTTTGTTTCTCTCCTTTACACTATCTGAAGGTTAAACTCTGCTTCGCTTAGAACCAAACTTTTCCTTTCTTTGCCTCTCTGGTTTCATTTCCATTCTATCCCTATCCCTCTGTGTTCTTCCAACTACATTGTTAACATACTGGCCCCAGACAGAGAGGTGTGCTGGAAACAGTCCTGAACTGAGAAGCAGGAGACAAGAGTTTAAAGGCTTGATTGGTAACTGGCTTGATATGGAGACTTTGGGAATTTGCTTAACTTCCCTGTTCCTCATTTTTATTATCTATAAAAAGAGAGGATTGGATCATAGTTCCTTAACATTTGTTTCAACATTTGTTCTAAATGGCATACACATCATCATGCTTTCTGCGCCTCATATCTAAGCCGGACTCACCTTTCCCTTTTCAGAATTCCTCTAAGAAACCTATTTGTTTTACTTTTTTTCAATTTTATTTACATATTTAGGTACTGGGGATTTGACCCAGGGGCACATTAACACCAAGCCAAATTCCCAGCCCCCCTTTTTTGGGACAGGGTCTCACTAAGTTGCTGAGGGCCTCACTAATTGCTGAGGGGGCCTCCTCCTGCCTCAGCCTCCTGAATTGCTGGGTTGACAGGCATGTGCCACCATGTCAGGCATAAAACCTATTTGTTCTAAAGAGGATCTTTTGCATCTATTATATGCTGTAATATTTTGACAACTATGTCACAAGAACCTGACATTCTTTTTATTAATTTTTAACCTCTGAGCACACTTAAATCCAATATAAATAATGCAGTAATATTCAAGAGAAGGAAAAATCCTACTCTGGCATCTATTCTCAATGTGACACAAACATACTAATGCTAGAAGGGGAGTAGCTGATTAACATCTTGAAGGATAGGAATGATTTATTTCCCATATACTCTTTGTCAGGGGAGTTTCGAGGCACTTATGCATTTAATTTCTGGTAATCTTCACACCAATAGGGTAAGGAAAACATTGTTTACTCCCTCACACAAGCTGAAGAAACTGAGGCTCGGCAAGTTCACACAACTAACCTAAGGTAAGAGCCGTTTAGTGATTTGAATTCAGGAAGATTTAAGTGTATTTGCTTAAAAAATTGTGAGTACAGTAAATACAACTAAACTGTATACTTTAAAATGGTTAATGGGCTAGGTGCATGCCTGTAATCATAGCAAATGGGAGGCTGAGTCTGGAGGATCACAAGCTCAGACCAGCCTCAACAATTTAGCAAAGCCCTCAGCTATTTAACAAAACCCTGTGTCAAAAATAAAAACAATAAAAAAGAGGCTGGGGATGTATTTCAGTGGTAAAGTGCTTCTGGGTTCAAACCCCAGTACTGTAAATAAATAAATAAATAGTTAATGGTTGTATGTGAATCTTACTTCAATTAAAAAAAAGTAAAACAGTTTAAAAATCAGGAAAAAAAATCACAGTATGGTAAACTGGAAAGTGCCTAATGCATAGCTTTTTGACTAGCCAGCCCTGTGACCTTGAACAAGTCACATAACTGCTTCAGACTTTGGTTTTCTTGTATATAAAACAAGAGAGGGATGGACTAAATGGGTGATTTCTAGGTGTCCCATCAGTGTAACAGTGTATAGCCTATTGTGGTTAGTCTATGGCAGAACACTGGTCTTTATTGTCCCCTTGTGGGTGAAACCTGAACTGTTCCTCTCACTGTATTTGTATAAGACTTCAGAATAATCTGTTCTTATAACAAAAATAAACTCAATTCAAGCCAGCTCTGTGATACCATGCAGATAAGGTATCTGGATGAATGAATATTTTGCTTTTGATAAGTTATCTTATCATGTTGACATCGGCTTAAGCTCATAAACTTTCTAAAGAAAGTAGTACATGTGGTCTCAAATGTGATCAGGAACAAGGGACAAATCAAAGAGGCATTTCTCTCCCACCTTCCATTGTTTTCTATTTTATCAGAACACAATCCTTTTAATGATTGGCTAGTATATGTTTAAAATACCATAAACAAAATTAAAAGAAAGACATATGGGAGTGGATTGCAGAAAAACAGTTATATGGATAAGATTGAAGGTAACACCAATATATAAAAAGCAGTTCCTAGAAATCAATAAGAAATAAAAATGAATGTTCCCCATCCCAAATGTGCTAAAAAGCAGAAGGGTTCATTTACTTTAAAAAACCAAAAATAGTCAATACATATATGAGAAAATATGACTCTCAAGGAATTAAATAAATGCAAATGAAAACACACATTTTCTCATCCCTCAACTTGGGCAAATGTGGTTTAAAAGGAAGATAATTTTTTATATGTGTGGGTGTTTGGGAAAATAGGCCTGCTCTTATTCTACTAGTGTTGATATTATTTGGGACAACTTTCTAGATGACAATTTGGCAATACATACTAAAATCCATCAGAATATTCATATTCTTTGGTCCAGAAATTTCACTTATAGGAAACAGAGATATGAATTAGGATTAATATTAGGGACACTTACTGCTGCTTTATTTCATGAAAAGGAGACAACTGGAAAATAACCTGCCTAGCAGTACATGTTTGATTACTTATGTTTTGGCGAATCCTTTAATATATTGTTTTGCAAATATTAAATATAATTCCTAAAAGAAAAGATGACAGCAAAGAGTTTAGTGTGTACTAAATGAAAAATATTACAATCACTCTATAAGTATCTCATCAACTTCTTGATATAAAATATATATTGAAAATCCTCAGTAAAAATTAAAATCTCTTTATCTTGGAGTAATAAGATTAAGGATGACTTTTATTTTCTTTTTATTGCTTTTCTATTTCTTCTGTTCCCTCATTTTTCTGCCATGGATGTTTGTAATAAGAAAAAAAAAATAAAGACAAAGTTTAAAAATGTTTACTGGTGACATTAAGATTCAAGGGCTACCAATACGTGTTCATCAATCAGCAGACTTTTGAGTGACATATTACAGAACACACCCCTGAATATATGCTTTTTCTGAAGCAGCCAGGAACAATGTAAGGGAAAAGAGAAGATATGAGCTTGTTTTTTGCTTGCTCACGCATGAACCACAGGAAGGCATGATTTGCATTTTTACTCTAATCGATAGAGCTAATGTGGAATTAAGAACTATTTCTTTCATTAAGGCAACATTTTCTAATTCCTTTTTATCAATTCCATGGAAGCAGCACAGCTTGGCAGGTCTGGTTAAAATTCAAAAATGCTATAGTGAGACTCATTGCACATTTACCCATAGTTTACAGAGCTAGAAAGGAACCGACAGATTACCTAAAATACACATGTTCACACGCATAAAGCCCACTGTTTAAAAAGTCATCCATCTATGGCTGAATCATAATTCTCTGTGTTTCCTTGGAGAAGACAAAGAGATTTATGAAGACACACAGATCACTGCAGCAGTTCCTACATGACTAAAGGTGATAACTCTCATCTTGAGCTGTGAAAATGCTTTTTTCTCACTAGGAAAACACTAAGTAACCCTTTATTCTCTGAAAAAAAAAATCCAAGAAAACATTACATGAATATCACCACCACCACCACAAAGCAAAATAAAAGGCAGATAATTGATCATCAGATTTTGTAAGCAAATCAATAAGAAGACTTTTAATAATCTTTATTTTATTTTGTAAATTTGCCCAGATTCTGTCATTATCCCTTCCGTTAAAAAGACTAAATAATGTGGATTCTGTTAGTGTAGAAACTTGAGAAAATAAAAGAGATCAGCTTGGAAAAGGGGAATATTAGTGAATATACCAAAACTCCCTCACATAATTAACATTTTGCTATGACATGAATGTTCCCCCCCACACAAATATATATGTTGAAATCATAACTCCTAAGGTGATGGTAGTATTAGGATGTGGATCTTTTGGGGATGTAATAAGGTGATGAGGGCATAGCCTCCATAAATGGGACTAGTGCTTTTATAAAAGAGGCCCCGGAGGGACCCCTTGTCTCCTCCACACAGTGAGAAGGTGCCATTTATGAGCCAGAAATCAGGCCCTTACCAGACAATGAATCTACCAGCATCTTGATGTTGGAGTCCCCAACCTTCAGAATCATGAGAAATAAAATTCTGTTCTTTATAAGCCATCTATTATGTGGCATTTTGTTATAGCAGTTTGTACTAAGGATATCATAGTTTACCTTCCCTAAAATCAAGTGTGAGAAAAATCACTCCACTATAATTAATGATACATCTCCACGGTAAGGAAAGAAGTGAAATGTCTGAATGAAAGAAGTGAAATGTCTGAATGAAAGAAGTGAAATTGTCTGGATCACTGAGGTTAAAAAATGCCATAGGGATGACTCTGAATAAGTAAAATGAAAGTAGAGATGCCCACCTCAACTTCCTTCCCGAAATTATTCAAGCGAATTCCTCAATTTGATTATAGAATAGAAGAGAAACCATGTACTCTACACCCCCCAGTTTCTAGAAGCACCACAGGCAAACTATTCCCCCTCCTAAATTAGACTCCATTCTATTTCTTAAGATACCAAGAAGGGCTTTCCTATTGGGTGATGAATCAGGCAGAAATACAACAATGACAGAAATCCACCTTTCTGCTTTGATAATATCAGTCACGAATGAGAAAATACTTTTTTCCATTGCAATGCTGGGGATCAGACCCAGGGCTTCATGCATTTCAAGGCAAATGTTTTACCATTGAGCTACATCATCAGCCTGAGTAAATCCTTTATAGGGTGCTATAAATTTATGACCTTCTATAGCCTGAAAGTTGCATTATTATAAGGTAATCTAAAGGATTTGAGGTACTGTATTTGAAGCATGGTGTGAAATTACATGGCAAAAATAATTTTTTTTTCCTTCTGACATTAATTGTCCAAAGTTCCAATAGGCAATAGTAGATAAAGGGGAAAAGAGGGATAAATAAATGGCAGATAGAATCAATATGATGAAATTATATGCAATGGAGAGATTATTAAAAGGTCACCATCATGAATATCCAAGCCATGTGATGCTAGTGTATCTTTTTTTAAGTATTTTTTTAGGGGCTGTGACTGTGGCTCAGGGGTAGAGCACACGCTTGGCACACGTGAGGCACTAGGTTGGATCCACAGCACCACATAAAAATAAAAGTATTGTGTCCATCTACAACTAAAAAAATACATTTTAAAATACCTTTATTTAATTATTTATTTATTATGTGGTGCTGAGGATTGAACCTGGTGCCTCACACGTGCTAGGCAAGCACTCTACCACTGAGTTACAACCCCAGGCCCAAATGCTGGTGTATCTTTAATGTCTGTTATGTGAGAGTCAAGAGATAAGAATATTTAACAAAATTAGCCTTTGTTTTCTGATTTGTTTCACCTATATTTTCATATTTTTCTAAGATCTGGACAATTCACCAGTCAAGAATATAAAAGGAATATTTATATTTTGTTTCTATTTATGATATTTTAACACTAATTTTAAATTGTACTAAAGAAATAGTTAAGATCTGATTTCTACTCCTAATACACTGCATGCATTAGGAAGTGGTATAAAATAAAAGGAAGCTCCCCACTACAATCTTTTGAGTTTGCTTCCCAATCAATACAGCAGTATCTGCCTGATTACTAGGTAGAGCTGCTTGGAACTTATCACATGAAATATGATCTGGAGGACACATCAGGTACATCTGGGAAAAAAAGTGATTTGATGGACAAATACTATTTGCCACACCCACAAATCCCTCAAAATGAGGGAGGAAAGAAACATAAACATCGTATATTGGTTATTTAAAATGCACTTTTATTCACTTTTATTCACACAGATGAATTTATACAATTGAAAGAAAATATCTGATACACAATTTTGAGATTTTTTAGCAGCACCTGCAACAAGAGATTGTAGAATACCTCAGATAATGTAGAGACGGCTGAGGCAGGCACAAATGAACCTGAAATTTGTCAATCCACTGAAGACATATGGAATCTGAGGCCCCCTGAAAGTTAGCCAATACATGACAATAAACTAAATAAATATTCTGCATGATGTTTTAATGGACCATTGAAAAACACTATACTTCTAATTAGAAATATATTATTCCAAAAATCTAGTGTTCATTAAAAACACCTATTGAAAATATTGCACTGAACATTCTAGGGTACACAGTCAAATTCTAAACCTATATGCACAGTTCCTGGTACACACAGACATCAGCCTTTGGTGTTTTAATCTTACCTAAACTATATGCCAGCACCCAAATGCCACTGTTTTTGTAACTTAACATTAAGTACTTTTGTTCATATATTGTGTAGTAATTTGGCAGAAAAACATGGTATGGCTAAGAAGAAAGGGGCTTCAGTTGACCTGCTAATAAAATTAACAGTTTTTCTTGGATGAACAGGATACCTATGAATTAAATACCCATGTAACTTTTTACTCAAATGACCACATGCCACTCTACAAGACAAGTAATTTTGTGAATTGATGGAGGTCTTTACGAAGGCCTGAGATCTACAAATAGAAACTATTATAAGCAGAGTGCAAGTAAAAAGAGAAGGCCCCAGGTCTCATGCACTTAAAAATACTTAGCATTTAACAGTTCTGACATACAGATTTCACTCTAACATGATTGTAGCAAAAGGATCATAGGACTTGGAAAACCAGTGTGGCTCACTATAGGCATAGGCAGGATAGGAACCAATACTTAAGAGCTGTGGGGTCCCAGTTCTGGCTTTGACTTCTGGCATCAAAGTTAATTGGACAATGGGGTCAGGACTATATATGAATTGGAAATACTGAGTTTGACTGAGTTGAGAAACTGTCTCCTCTTGTCTATGTGGCCAAAAAGTCCCAGAGCTCTTAAAGCACATAAGGTCCCACATGTAAGGCTGATTCCATATGTGGCTACAATGGAGAGTTCTAGGCTGTATTACTGTGAAAGTTCCCTCTTTTGAGGGTCCTTTCTAACTGTCCCTTACTACACTGGGTCATGATTATTATCATAGATGTTTTAAGTACAGATTAAAACTATGCAGGATGATCAGATCAACCAACAAGAACCAGACTGCATGCTCATAATACAGTACACAATTGGCAGTCATGGTAATAAAAATTGTCAAACCATTTTCATTTTTAATATGCTATCTTTAGGCAGTTTGTATAAGAGCTTAAGGATTTTTCCTGCTATTAGTGCAAAAGCAAAAAGCTATGTAGTTGCTGTTAAAAGCTGATCACAGAATGGTTTGAGAATTTTTAAAGTCCCTCTCTGCAGTCTTAGCTGTTATCTTCAGATAAATGTATCCACAACATGGCACTGACATGGTTTATAAATTCACAGAACTTAGAGCTGGAAAAGACCTTATGCTAAACATGTAGCCAATACAGAAATTCTTTTTATAGTATTTTAACAGATGATCATCCAGTGAGTATTTTCACTGGAAGGGAGTTCACTATTAAGGCAATCTATTCCACTGTTGGACAACTCTAGTTATAAGAAATTCATTCCAACACAACATTAAAATCTGTTCTTTTGTCACCTTCAGTGTCCTAGATTGGTTGGCCAAACATACAGTACTACATATAAGAAATCAGTTCCTTCTACTCTACTAAATTTATTTGAGTCTTGACTCAAACCTGGTGAGAAAAGCCTGTTATCTCCCAAACTTTTCTGAAGCCTTCTCCTTAAGCCAGCATGGTGAACCAAAGGACCATTTAAATTATGAACAGGGAACACTGCACCCAAAGCCATATACTAAGCAGCACTGCTAAATTGAAAAGAGGTTGTCAGAGAAGCAACATCTCTATGTAGCAACAGTAGACTTACGAAGAAAAAGCAGATCAACCATTTATTTGCAGGGGTGATTGGAATATTTAAGCATAATCCATTCACTAGTATCCTGTAACTTTAGATCACAGGATTGCAATTAATTTCCGGTATCATTAGAATCTCATATTGAGATGGTATTTTTTTTGAAAATCTCAGATGGGAGTAAACCATATATAAGGACTTAAACAAATCAGTGTACATCTTAAACTTTTATATTCCTAATCATCATAATCTCTTTATAATTCAAGCTTAGAAATTCTTGTTTGTATATTATTTTATCATAACATAGCTCAGAGTTTGTTTGTGTTTTTCCTTTTGGCAGAAATGTCAGAAACTATTTGGCAGGAGTCTGATGGTGATATTTGCTAGTTGATTAATGGAACGCCTTAAGGGATAGCTGTAGCTCTTTAACTCCTTCATGCGGCTGGGTTCTAGGTTTAAACTGCGATTTTTAAAAATATTTAAGTCTCTCAGGACTAAAACTCTCTGAAGTGTTCTGAGACACACAGAAAGGGAAAATAGCAGAAATCACGCAAAATACACTTGGCTCAATAAAGCTTTTTTTTTTTAATCATTCTATAACTTCAATTTGAAAGGTTCTGATTTCCAATCAGAACCTTACCTCTTACTCTCTTGTGTGTGTGTGCACACTTAGAGGGGCACAGTAATTCTTACACTACTGATTGACCAATTTTAGGACACACTTTTTTAACAGCATGAAGAACCTGCTTTGGAGCCACTGTTCAAGTCAATGGTGTGACCTAACATGCAATGCTCCAGCTGTTCCTCTACAGCCAGCACTTGCCTGACAGCTTCTTCAAAGGCCACTGTCACATTAGTATCATCTTTGGCACTTGTTTCTAAATAAGGGTAATCCCCATTCTCCATGCACCAGGCTTGTGCTTCCTCAGTAGTTACCTGCCTATCCTCTTTGTCTACCTTGTTACCCAGAACTACAAAGGGGAAGTGCTCAGGGTCCTTCACATCTGCATAGTAGATGAATTCTTTTTGCCAGTTACCAAGGTTTTCGAAGCTCTGCCGGTCATCCACACTGAAGGTCAAGAGGCAGCAGTCTGCTCCCCTGTAGAACGGTGTTCTAAGGCTCTTGAACCGTTCCTGTCCTGCAGTGTCCCAGATCTGGAGGGTTACAAAGCGTCCATCTACCTCCAGATCTCGATTTAAGAACTCTACCCCTATGGTGTGAAAAGCTTGGGAGTCAAACTTATTGGTTACATAACGGTTCATAAGCGAGCTTTTCCCCACTCCACCATCTCCCAAGAGAATGACTTTTAAGAGGAGGGATTTCCCACTCATTGTTGCAGCACCAGACAGGGAGGAATTTGTAACCAAGAGAACCTGAAAATATATGAAAAAGTGGTGGGGAAACAGTTAAACCTGAAACTGAAATCAACTTTATAGCACATTTCTCTGAAATATGAGGTCTTCTAATTTAGTTTCTGTTGATTTACACTCATTAATTGACATAGAATAGCAGAAGAAATAACACTTTTTGCATATGGGGGAAAGCAGGTCTTGTTTTTCTCAAATCTTTTGCCTGTGCCAGGAAAATGGCTGAATGCCATGAGTAAACCAACTAGCAGATGGTCCTATAATTTGGTTCAGTTGTGACCCTATTCTAGGGGAGAGAGCCTAGAACAGAAATGACACTCAAATGTGTGATCATAGTAGCTTCCAATTTGGAGAGTTCCAAACGAGAGACAAATTGTATGAAATTGATTTGAGGTTTGAAATTTGCTCCTCAGGGATGTAAAAATTCAATAAGTATTGAGGAGGGAAAGCTGCATAAACTTTTTTTTTTTTTTTGGTACCAGGGATTTAACTCAGGGGTTCTTTGCCACTGAGCCACTTTCACAGCCCTTTTTATATTTTATTTTGGAGACAAGGTCTCGCTAAGTTGCTTAGGGCTTTGCTAAGTTGCTGAGGCTGGCTTTGAATTTGTGATCCTCCTGCCTCAAGCCTCCTGAGACACAGAGATAACAGGCCTATGTCACCAGGCTTAAATAAGCTGTATTTTTTTTATTTGTAAGTAGAGGTCTGGGCCAGAATTAGACTGGACCCCAGAATATGGAAGAGAGAAAAATGTCAAGTTTTTTTCAGGCATTTACCACATTGTACTTGCATTGCTACAGACACTTAAGTTGATGACAGCTAACTGATTATCAATATAACAGATTATTAAGGAAGTAAATATTGAATAGCTAACCAGTGTTTGGATGTATGTTCTAATTCCATAAAAGCAACATATGAAAACTCATGGTGAAAATCTAACTGCTAATAATTATACAGTACCTTTCTTGTTACCTCTTCAACATGTTGACTCATAGACTACCAGAGTATATCTTACAGTACAAAGATCAAATGTCTACTGAACAAGTACCTTTTGCCATATTCTGTTAGGTACTTTTTCACATTAGGTCCACTGTAGGAACTCAACAATGATTATGCTAATTGAGTGATATTTATGCAAGACACCCAAAGGGATGAAAACTAATTACTAATCAAAGGGGTACATACCAAAGAGCTTCTTGAAGCACAGATATTTAAAATATAATTTTAAAAAATTAGTAGTCTTAAAATTATTTTGAAATGTATGTGTACTAACTATAAATTTTCTAAATATTTCTTTTTAAAAATATTTTTAATTGTAGATGCACATAATACCTTTATTTTATATATTTATTTTTATGTGGTGCTGAGGATCTAACCTAGTGTCTCACACATGTTAGGCAAGAGCTCTGCCACTGAGCCCTAGCCCCAGCCTTAAATATTTCTTTTTTTTTTTTTTTTTTTTTTTTTTTAATTTTTTAATATTTATTTTCTACTTTTCGGCGGATACAACATCTTTCTTTGTATGTGGTGCTGAGGATCGAACCCGGGCCGCACGCATGCCAGGCGAGCGCGCTACTGCTTGAGCCACATCCCCAGCCCTTAAATATTTCTTTTTAATGAATCAAATTTTAAAATATCAAAATCCAGAGTGTACCCCCATGACATACCTACCTAGTCAGGTTTTTGACGAAATTTTAATCTTTTTTTCTTTTTTCCAGTTGTTGCTTTATTTTTTTCTTTTTATGATTCTAAAAAACAGAATGAGAAACATTATTATTTTTAAAAAGCATGCATAATAAAATTAAGGTAAGTCTCTATATAAAAATACATTCAAGTTCTCTTTGGTTCTTGCTTCCAAGATGAACAAAAAAAAAAAAAGAAGGAATAATGTTTGTGCCAAAAAAGGCCTGTGCACCCTATTCATTGTATGAACTGTACCCAGTGTGTACCTCAGGACAAGGCCATTAAAAAGTTCCTCATTCAAAACATCATTGTAGAAGCTGCAGCCATCAAGGACATTTCTGGAGAGTGTTTTTAATGCTTACATGCTTCCCAAGCTCTTTGTTAAACTGCATTACTGTGTCAGTTGTACCATTCACAGCAAGGTGATTTCCTAATCTTGGGAAGCCTGGAAGGACGGAACACCCCCACCCAGATGATTTATACCTGCTGGCGCTGCCCCATAACTTCCACCAAAGCCCATGTAAGGTCCTGAAGGAGTGAAGAAAAGCTATTCTCAGGGAAAAATAAAAAAATAAAATGGAAATTATAATGAAAAAAGAAAATACATTCAAGCAATCTTGACTAACTTTCAGAGGATACTTTTCACGAATACACTTGAATTCAAACTGATTCAGATGTTAAAATGAACACGATTTTATCACAAAAATTTAACTTTTCCTAATTTGAGTGTACTTTATATAATTTAAAAATGATGTCAGGGCTGGGGCTGGGGCTTAGCGGTAGTGCACTTGCCTGGCATGTGTGAGGCACTGGGTTCAGTTCTCAGCACCACATATAAATAAATGAAATAAAGGTCTATCAACAACTAAAAAAAAAAAAAAAAAGAAAAAAAAATTTAAATGATGTCATTTTTCTATTGAATTCTTCACTCAAATAAAAGTAAATCAAAGAGAGTAGCTGATAATCCTAATAGGTGATGTTCAGTAAAAAGAAAGAACAGAGGAATCTAAACATTTTGAAATATTAATTCAGAAATAAAACTCGTTCCCTTTATACCTACCAACCTTCTCAACTCCAAAAAGTCATTAGTACACTCACCAATCTGCCTTGAGGTTGTGTCTCATTGATTTCTTATGATCAGAGCAGAAAATAAAATTATGTTTGTGGGCTTCCTGTTTACAATATATACTCTTGGCTAATTATTTTATTCGTTAATTTAAATCATCATCTTGAACACAGGTGTTAATATTTAGCTTGCCTTATTTAATTCAAACATACTTTCATTTAATATTATACTTAATTATGGTAAGAGTCTTATTGAAGCAACATCAAGAGTACTGGCACCAGTAGCACCAGCTGGGCATGGGGGCGCATGTCTGTAATCCCAGTGGCTCAGGAGGCTGAGGCAGGAGGATTGTGAGTTCAAATCCAGCCTCAGCAAAAGTAAGGCACTAAGCTACTCAGTGAGACCCTGTCTCTAAATAAAATATAAAATATGGCTGGGGATGTGGCTCAGTAGTTGAGTATCCCTGAGTTTAATCCCTGGTACAAAATTTTAAAAAAGTACTGGCCTCAAAAGAAAAACAGTTCCTAGAACTGTTTAGTGTTCTTTCTTACTGAGGGATAAAGAAGCTTTACAAAAATCCTAGGTTTAGTAATTCCATGCTATTTAAAAAATAATCAGGAGTTCATGTAAATCAGTAATTATGAATTTAAACAATATCTCCTAAATTAATAGGCTTTGTCTTCCTTCTTGATCTGTATCTACTCTATAGAATTCTCAAGTCTCCTACAACTCCTGAATTTTTTTGTCCTATTTTTATCTGATTTAAAAAATTTTTATCTGATTTTCAAAATGTTGTTGAATCTAGCTCCAGGAACAAACATTTCTTGTAATGGAGGTGGAACAAGTGTCAGCACACTTCTTTATTATCTCTTTATTATATTCTTCCTTTATTCCTTCTTTCCTTCCTTTGTTTCTTGATTTATTTATTTTTTTGTGGTGCTGGAGCTTGAACCCAGGTCTTCATGCCCATGCTAGGCAAGTGAGTTTCCCCTGAGCTACACCCCAGCTCACACTTATTTTTCATACTGGTCTATAGGATAATTTTACAATTCAGTACTCTTTAACTCTTTTAAAAAGTAACAGAAGGAAGTATCAACTTGGGCACAACACTGATTGCTATTATTAATGGTGCATGTCAAGTGAGTTTCCTGAAGTTCCTAGCAAACAGGTGTTCATATCATTAAATGACTCATTAACCTTACTTTCTCGGCTGTGGATAAACTCAATAGATGGTTCTTGGACTGAATGAATATGGAAACCAAATACTCAGCTCCAGGAATAATGATTAAGTATTAATAACTATCTGAGATAATGCTTCAGTTGTACATTTCTCCATTTGGTTATGTGCACGCATACCTTCTGGGTACATAGGCTTTGTGCCAGGGATAAAGGAGGAAAACCAATGTAATTCCGTTGTCAAAATCACTGGGCTGGCAGCCAATAGGATATCAGGGTCTTCCTCACTGTGACACTATTCATTTATTTTATGTACTTAGGCAGGTCATTTAATCTTCCTCTGTTTCAATATCTTCCTATTACAAAAACAGACCTGGTAATACCCTCCCTATTTAACTCACGGGATTTAGAGGAGAACAACTTAGGATGTTTGTAAATATTTGTAAGCATTTCTTGAAAGTGTTGGCTTGAGATTTCTGTTCCCTTGGCTCCTCCATCCCCTTTCATTCACTGGTCGGGATCTCTGTCTCAGTATTCACCCTTCTCAGAAAGGGCTTGCTAGTTAGAGGATAATTTTTTTTTCTTTTCTTTCTTCCATAGCTAAGAAAAACTTATTTCTGAATAATCTTGGGCATCTGCCTATGGCACAGAATCTCAGCACTGCAAGGACCTAAAGGATCTTGGGTCGAATCCTGCTACTGACATTGAGGAGATATTTGAGTGTCTTATTGTGTGCTGTGTTCTTACCAAGATGATCCTCTACCCACCCCCTGATGTTTCCAATTCCCATTTGTTCACTAGAAGTAGAAATGAATGAAATTTAGGCTTGTCTCCGTCACTAAATCCTATTGACATTTCCTTAAAATGCCCTTTTCTACCATCTTGTTGTTGTTTTAACACAAGATCTCACTATTCTCACCATGTTGCTCAGGCTGGCCTTGAACTCCTGGGCTCAAGCAATCTTCCTGCCTCAACCTCCCAAATATCTGGGAATACAGGTACAAGCCACAAGGCCCAGCTCCATCCTCAATTTGATCCATATCTCCTCATATCCAATTTATTTTGAGAGCTTCCTGGCTCTTCTCTGCCTGTCTCTGGTTTCACTTTACCCAATCTTTGTAAAGCTTCATCACTTGAACACCCATGATGAAATTTGAAATGCATAAGTATTTAAGGCAAGGACTTTCCCTCAAGTTTACAAATTAACATATAAACTTAAGATCTCAAGCAGGGTATATACTGTCTATGAAATTCTATGATCTATTTCAAAATAACTAGAAGAATATGAAAGTTCCCAAAACATACAAATTATTAATGTCTGAGGAGATGGAGGTGCTTACTACCCTGATTTGATCATTACATATTATGTATGCATATAAAATTATGATATTGTACCCCACAGATGTATCCAAATATTATGACTCAATTAAAAAACTCATTCTATATAATTGACATTATACTGCTTGATTTTGTTAACAAAATTTTAATGTATGTATTTCCTACACAATCAATTTAAAATTCCTGAAGGAATTTTAAAGGAATATGAAAGACAGTGGAATGGTTCTAACATAATTTCCCTATGTACATATATGAATATGCCACAGTGAATCTTTACATCGTGTACAACCATAATATCAGGATCCTAATTAGAATAAGATGTACTTCATGTTTGTATAAATAGGTAAATTATACTCTACTGTCATGTATAACTGAAAAGTACAAAAAGAATTCCCAGATAATAAGACCTCTGTTGGTATATATCTTTTTCCCTGTGTTTGGTACTGGGGATTGAACCCAAGGGTACTCTACAACTGAGCTACATCCCCAGCCCTTTTTATTCTTTATTTTGAGACAGGGTCTCATTAAGCTTTGCAGGCTGCCCTTGAACTTGCCATTCTCCTCCCTCAGCCTCCTGAGTAGCTGCGATTCTAGGCGTGTAATACCATGTTGGCTTGTATATTTCTCTGAAGCCCCTTTAGCATGCAACACCTTCATAGCGATAATCAATAAAGATTTGGTTATGAATTAACTGATCACGCAGGAGAATTAATGCCTCTGAATTAATGCCAAGATACAATAGATCTACAGTTCTATAAAATGTCCAAATATTATTTTATGAAAGGTCCCTAAAGAGTAGAAGTGATGAACTTCACTGGATCATTTTTCAGACAGGATTTAATAGGAATTCCATCTGGAAATGCTCTAGTTTCCTTCCCCTACCACATTTTAAAAATTAATAAATATTTCAAACACTATCTCCATTACTACTAAAATTATGAGCAGCTGGGCATGGTGGCACACACCTATAATCCCAGCAGTTTGGGAGGCTGAGACAGGAGGATCATGAGTTCAAAGCCAGCCTCAGCAAAAGTGAGATGCTAAGCAACTCAGTGAGACCCTGTCTCTAAATAAAATACAGAATAGGGCTGGGGAAGTGGCTCAGTGGCCAAGTGCCCCTGAATTCAGTCCCCAGTACCAAAAAAATATCATGAGCAAATTACTTCATGTTTTCAATGGATGCTATCATCCCTACTATTATTTGTCAATGTTTGAAAGTGAATATGATGTCCTTCATTACATATTTAAATTAAAAAACAACCTGCATAGTATAAAAACCAATGAAATAATTTTCTCCCCCAGAATATGCCATATTTAATCCAAACCTTAAAAGAAGGTAGGATTAAGAAGGCAAAAAACTTTGATAATTAAAAATACATTTAATAGAAAAGTCAACTTCTGTATGCATTCCTTGTAGTCCTATATAGGCTATGATTTGGACCCAATTTTTTCCCCCAGCCCTGGGGATTTAACCTAGGACCTTGCACATGCTAGGTAAGTGCCCTACCACTGAGCTACAACTCCAGCCCTTGCACCAAAATATTTATTCTGATTTTAATCTTATTCAGAGAAAGATCTGGCTTTGACTCAAATATCCAAGAGATGCAATTCCCCTTTGTTACCCCCAAACAGATTAACAAGCACTCTCTGAAGATAGCTTATTCATTTTTTCTCCAATTAGGGTCTCAGTCTTGGACAGTATAGTGAATTGAGAATTCAGTAATCCCCAGCTCTTTGTTCTTCAGCACACTTGAAACCTTTTGAATCTGCTGTTCCTGCACCCACACAGGCTATTAAAATTATTGTATTTAGTTGGAGATGCTTGTGAGTGGGGGTGGAGGTGAAGGAGAAGCAGTACAATGAAGAGAAAGATTGAACCTTTGAAAATAGTACACTTTAGTGTGATGACAGGAGAGAGGCAGACAAGCAAACAGACAATGTCAGTCCAGTTGCCATGGGACGGAATTGTGCTCAAAATCAGTAGTGCATATTGTTTGAGAGCAAGTCTTGAAAGGGATGTGTACTGCAGGGCTGGGTGGGGGAAGAGCAACAGGGGATGGTTAGGCAGTGTATGAGAGTAGCCTTCGTGGAAGTCTGCACAGAGGAGAAGCCATAACTGGATTTGTGGGGAAAGCCCATCTTGTTGCAACAAACTGATTAGGGCCATTCAACTCTCTGTTGAATTCTAGCACAATATTCTGAAATACTGAATTGGAGAATTGAGTGTGGCTTTCTTTAACATATGTAAAAACCAACACAAATAAGAAATGATTGGATCTTTCAGATCCTTTAACATAAAAAGATGTAGATTGTTTCTAATACAACCTGATGCTTGGTGTGTGTGTGTGTGTGTGTGTGTGTGTGTGTGTGTGGCGGGGGGGGGAGGTGTTTCGAAGTGGGAAAGCTCTATGACGCACTAGATTCATTTTGTAGAAACAAGTTGTCAGCTATATACCTGCTATGAGTACAAATGTCATAGCTGCCATGTCACTGAAATGCTGTTCCTACATTCATGCCCACTTTTATATTTTATTTGCAACTCAAAGGGTCCAATGTAGAATTTCATGTCTAATCTTTGGCTCTTCACAACCACAGCTCTGGGGCTATAAGCCCAAAGACACACTAGGTAGCAATTTGGCACTGTTCCTAGGCCACTCCCCCACCCCCAATATAGGTAGGTAAGGTTTTGATGACATTAAAGAAGCTCGCTTAGGAGACCAGGAATGCTGGCAAACGTACCTCATCTGCACTGTTAGCATTCGGGACTTAGGAAGTGAGATGCCACGTATAGTCCCAACTACCTAGAACCCAGGTCCTCTCACCTCACCCCCCAGCTCTTAGAGGGAGTCAGCTGTGGTGCATGCGCAGTGGGCCACACCCGCTCCCCAAGGAGCTCTGCGCCTCTGCCGGGCTTTGGCAGCCACTACGGATTACTCAGCAACGCCCCCTCCACCATCAAATATCCCCGACTCCGACCCCAGCAGAGCCTAGGCCCTTTTCCTAAGGTGCAGGTGGCCCTGGGGGTCACCTATAAGGTCCCTTCTCCCTCTTCCCACAGGCCCCCACCTCCTGGCCTCCCGGGTCCGCCAGTCTTAGCCCTTCTTTCTGCCCACGCACAGGCACCTTACCCAACACAATGGGAAGGAGAAAGGAGAGGGCTGCGGGTACCAGGCAGGTCAGTTCTGCGTGCCGCGAGTATGGCTCCTCAGCGACACCGTCACAGCTCCTGCTGCTGCCTCGTCCTCAATGGGGCAGCAAGTGCAGCTTGGACCTCTGTGGCCTGACAGCTGCCGCTCGCTCCCGCCGCTGCCGCCGCGCAGCGTCTCGCGCCCGCGCCCGCCAGGGGAGGGGGCGGGGCCCGCGCCGCCTCCTCGTGCCCCTTTCTTGGCGCTGGGGACCCATTGTGGCCGCTTCGCGCCCTTCCACGTGGAGAGCGCTCCCTGGCTATCTCGTTCTTATTTCTTGCTCAGTGCCCAACCCTGATCTCCCTCATCATCCTTCCTCTCCCCTAGCCTTATTATTAGTAGGCACAATGGGCGTCAAACATTACTCTCTGGTTTAGCTCCTCTGCAACGAGGGGCTTAAGGTCCTCAGACAGAGCTAGCCACAGCCCCATTCCCTGCAGTTACCCACCGATCCACCGCGTTTACCGGAACTCCAAATCCTTTCATTTTTGCCAAGGGGACACACATACATCTTCTCATTTCAAATAACTCAGGAAATACAATCACAACATTAGTAGTCCCTGGAGGTGGTTACTGCTCATGTAATTCTCATGACAGTCCAAAAGGAAAGTCCCACCACATCTGTAGCTTAGGCACAGAAGACACAGAGCCCTTTATCCTTACCAGTTATTGTCTAGGGGACCACAGACACCATTACTTGAGGTTCTCAGAATTGTTGTTGGGGTAGAATTCAGTGTTCCAACTGTGCCTACCTGCATCTCTGGTACTGTCAAATCCTATGTCTCTGGTACTGTCAAATAGCTTGTGATTCCCCTCACCTCCTGGAATCAAAGATAAATCTCCCGAGGTCATTTAACTTGCACTCCACCTCACTATGAATCAGATTCATCTTTTAAGCTTCTCTGTTGTCTGAAAACCTGTGTCTGTGTAGCACTGCCTGTATTCATCATGTGCCCCTGAAAGGCCTTCACACCCAACCTCTCACCATTTAGACCACTCTTCCTCTACCTCTTCACAAGTCAAACACCACTCAATCAATCCCACCAGGTCCCAGCTTAAACATCACTTCTCAGGATAACCATGCTCCATAACATCAGAATAGAGACAGTGCCTCAAGTTATTATCTTATAGTCTCCTGCAGTTTGCTGTATTTTTACTTTATAACAGTTATCATTTATGGTGGTAAATTAAAAAGTATAATTATTTGGTTGATAGTTTTCTTCCCCCACTAAGCTATATTGCCCAATGAGGTCAAGGACTGTGAATTATTTAGGTTCACTAGCATAGTCACAGAGCCTAGATGCATATGATATACTCACAAAATATTTGTTGAATATAAATGCTGTATCATCGATAACTGTGGTTATTTTTAAATAAAATAAATCAATTTCACGGAATCCCTTGTGTTCTTAATTTAAACCAGCACTACTTCCCACACAAATATAGCATAATACTCTTCTGATGGAGAAAAGATACATACACACAAATCCTCTAAATTAAATTTTTACTCAGACATTCTAATCTGAAATAAAAGACAGAAAATGATTGAGCATTGACCCGGCTAGAGTTTGAATATAGTTTATCCCCCAAAGGTTCATGTGCAGGAAGCTGGGTCCGCAGTGTGGGGGTGTTTAAGTGGTAGAATCTTTAATAGGTGGAGCCTAGTGGAAAGGTAATTAGCTCAAGGAGGCTCCACATTCATAAATGGATTAATGCTGTTCTTGAAGAGTGGTCTGGGTCTCTCAGTAGTGGGACACTTTTCCAACAGCAAGTTGTTATAAAATGAAGGCACACTAGGTACCCCTTTTGCACTTAGCCATTTACCTTTTCCCTTCTGCATGCTGTGATGCATCTGAAGGGCCTACACCAAGATGCTGGTGCTATGCTGTTCATATCCTCCAGCCACTAAAATCATGAGCCAAATAAATTTCTTTGTTTCATAAGTCAACCTCGGGCTTTTGTTATAGCAACACAAAAGACAAATCTCAACATTTTTATATGTATTTATAGATTATATACATGTACAACATATTCTATGCATTATTTTGTACCTATAAGATATGTACATTAAAATACTCCAACATAGAAATTTTTCAAAATGAGAAAAGTAAGTATATTGATGTTTTAATTCTCTACCCCAATGGATTATTTTGTGAATTACACTAAATAATTATTCTTCACATTAAAGTCTCATCTTGAAGTGTAATTATCTAGACTCTTTTATCTTTTTCTCATAGAAGCTATTTTCCAACAGTTTAATAATATTTGAGAATTCTCAAACCTACTTTCAATTTAAAAAAAAATATTTTTAGTTGTACCTTTATTTTATTTTATTTATTTTTTAATGTGGTTCTGAGGATTGAACCCCATGCCTCACACATGTTAAGTGAGTATTTGATCACTGAGCCACAACCCCAGCCCCTCTACTTGCAAGTTTTAAAGGCATTTTAATTTCTAGTTTTGGATAATTTGTTCTGAACTCAGGGCCTCATAATTGCGGAAGACATCAGACATTTGGAGAATACTGGACCCTTTGGAGTAAGCAAAATCCATATTATCCCAGAGACTCATAAACTGCAAAGTCTATATTAAAAGAGTTTATACACTTGGAACTCTTAGAAGAAAATGTAGTAAATCTTCATAGCCTTGGATTAAGGCAATGAATTCTTAGATATGATACCAAAAGCAAGAGCAATAAAAGACAAAAGAGATACATTTGACTTCATTGAAATGAAAAAGTTTTGTACTTCAAAGGACACTAACAAGAATTCAAAAAGACAACTCACAGAATGAGGATAAATATTTGCATATCATATATCTAATGAGAGATTAGCATATAAAAAGTTTGTTGCAACTTAAAGATAAAAAGATAACCCAACTTAAAAAAATAAGCTAAAGATCTGAATAGATTTTTCTCCAAAGATGTACAAATGACGAAAAATATATGAAAAGATGCTCAGCACCTTTATTCATTAGAGAAATGCAAATCAAAACCACAATAAGATACCAATCCACACCTGCTAGGATGGCTACAATCAAAAAGTCAGATAATACCAAATGTTGACAATGATATGGAGAAAATGTAGAGTATTATTCATATGCTACAGGGGTGGGGATGTAAAATGCTGTAGCCACTCTGGAAAACACTCAGCAGTTTCTTAGAAGGTTACATACCTGGGCTCAATGGTGCATGCCTTTAATCCCAGCAACTTGTGAGCTGAGGCAGAAGGATTGCAAATTCAAAGCCAGTCTCAGCAGATTAGCAAGGCATTTAGCAACTCAGCGAGACCCTGTCTCTAAATAAAATATTAAAAAGGGCTGCAGGTGACTCAGTGTTTAAGCAACCCTGGGTTCGATACCTGGTACCAAAAAGGAAAAAAAAGAAAGTTGAACATAACATTACCATGTGATCAAGCACTTACGCACCTAAGAGAAATGAAAACATGTGCACATAAAATTTCTACGTGATCACTTATTGTAGCATTATTCATGGTAAACAAAAGGTAGGAAAATGTTAAATTTCTGTCAACTGATTAATGGCTAACAAATTGTGATATATCCCTATAAAAGAATATTATTCAGCCATTAAAAGGAACAAAGTTTTGATACATGCTGTAACATACATGAACCTTTAAAACATTATGCCGGGTGAAAGAAGCCAGTCACAAAAAACCGCATCTTATGTGATTGCATTTATATTAAATGCTAACAATAAGCAAATATACAGAAAAAATAGATTCATGATTGCTTAGTACTGGAAGGTAATTGGGAATATTGGGGGTTGACAGCTAAAGGGTATGAATTTTCTTTTTGAGGTGATGAAGATGTTCCAAATTTGATTGTTAAGATGGTTGCATAACTCTGTGGGTGTACTAAAACCTCTTTAATTGTACATTTAAATGGACCAACACTATGCTGTATGTATGAATTATATCTCAATAAAGTTGAACCCCAAAAATTGCAGGGAGGAGAATAAAAGATATAGAAGGGGAACCTATAGACAAATCTATAGAATAAAAGGAATCTAAACCTTTTTCTGGAGTTCTCATTTAAAGTTAAACTAAACAACATCTCTACTAAACTCTTTAAACCATTAAAACAACAACCACCACCTAAGCAATACATCAACCAATTGCAGTGTTATTACCTTTCCTGGAGAGTCCTAATTCTGATTTTGACACAAGTGAAACAACTGTTAAAAAAGACAATCAGGGGATGGGGTTGTGGTTCAGTGGTAGAGCTCTCTCTTAGCACATGTGAGGCACTGGGTTCGATCCTCAGCACCACATGGAAATAAAAAACAAAATAAAACTATAAAAAGTTTTTTTAAAAAGGACAACCAGGATCCAGGTGTAGTGGTGCATATCTGTATTACTAGCAGGTTGGGAGGCTGAGACAGGAGGATCTCAAATTCAAAGCCAGCCTCAGCAACCTAGCAAGGCCCTAAGCAACTTAGACCCTGTCTCTAAATAAAACAAAGAAATGGCTGGGGATGCAGCTCATTGGTAAAGCGCCCTTGGATTCAATCCACAGTACAAAACAAACAAACAAACAACAAAAAACAAAGACAATCAGGGAAATTTTGAGCACTGGGACATATATTTTATGATATTAAGTAATTGGTAATTTATTTCAGTTGTGATAAAAGTAATGTGGTTATGATTTAGAAAGAATCTTTATCTTTTACAGATGCATACTGAAATGTTTATAGATTAAGTGATATAATATTTTGGATTTTTTAAAAATAATCCAAGTGGTGGAAGTGGAATTATGGAGGTTTAGAGAAAACTAAACTGGACATAATTGAAGCTGTGTAATGGGTACATAGTACATACTACACTATCCTTTTGTACATGTTTGAAATTTCCATGATAAAAAACAAAAAAGTGAAAAAATATCTCAATTATATTTCAATAAAGTTGAACCCCAAAAATTGCAGGGAGGAGAATAAAAGATATAGAAGGGGAACCTATAGACAAATCTATAGAGTAAAAGGAATCTAAACCTTTTTCTGGAGTTCTCATTATTTCATTCTATTTGCTTCCTTCTATGTTGTTAAAAGCTCCTCATATTACTCTTTCTTTAGTACCTTGGTCCTGGTTTAGTCTGGAGAATGATATGAGAATCTATGTTTTGTCGAATATGATTCTTCATTGTAAGTGAATAAATTGGGACCATGACCATCATGGGTTTGATTAGTATGTATCAGTCTCCTTGAAGTTTTCTGGAACCTGCAACTCTACATACAATATGCCATATATTGCCCATACACCATGGTTCTTCCATCCTTCAAAGTTCTGCTAAAGGGGCTGGGGATGTGGCTCAAGTGGTAGCGCGCTCACCTGGCATGCGTGCGGCCCGGGTTCGATCCTCAGCACCACATGCAAACAAAGATGTTGTGTCCGAGAACTAAAAAATAAATATTAAAATTTTCTCTCTCTCTCTCTCTCTCTCTCAAAAAAAAAAGTTCTGCTAAAACAGCAAACCTTCACCTGATATCTATACAGCTTACTATATAGATTCTAGGTTTTGATGGGGGCATTAGAAATCATCGAATCCAGTGATTCTCAAATCTAGTTGCACATCAAAATCACATAAAAAAGTACAGAGTCGATGTCCCTGCCTTGGAAATCTCTGCAGCCGGGACCAGGAATCTACATTTTTAATAAGTTCCTTAGGGAATTCTATTAAGATGGCCCATCTACAAGCATTTAGGAACCATGGACTTTTCTTAGCTCTTTACCTATTGCCAGAATCCTTTCTATAATTCCTTGACTTGTGGTTACTCAGCACCTGTCTGAATAATGACTTTATAATTAGCCTACCCTATCATTTAGGCAATTTGCTTTGCTAGAAAATTCTTCTTTATGAAATGATGAAATCTGAAATTTCTAACTCAAACTAATTTGATACTAGTCCTGATCTCAGAGCTGGTGGATAGGTTTTGTAGAAGTCTCTCTTAATATAGGGACAAATAAAATCAGAAATACAAGTTTCTTCTTTGAGAATGTGGATAGCTTCTAAAAATAGGTTGCTTGCCAGCAAGATTGAAGGTTTAAAGAAAAAAATTCAAAGAAAGTACAATGTTCAGCATCTCTGTGCAAGTAGTTCTTATTTGCTAAGATACTAACAATTTCACTTTTATAAGATAAGATTTTTTTAAGCTGAAAGATTCAATTGTTTACTTTGTATTCCTTTTAATAACATTACAGATCTGTTGTCTTATAGTTGTTCCAAATGCTGAAAAACATTGTTCAGATGAATATGTAAGTCATAATATAATGGTTTGAATGAAAATTAATGTTTTAAAAATTGTGTCAGCTAATACAAAATATCCAAAGTAAGCTGACTCAACTTTTCTTAAAGCATTGTGTTCAAAGTCTATAAAGGATCTATTTATCTTGACAGTAAAGATAAAGTTTCATCTCCTGATTATCTTAGAAACTTGTGTCCTTAAATCTTTTTTTAACCTTTATTTTATTTATTTTATGTGGTGCTGAGGATCAAACACATAGCCTAGGACATGCTAGGCCAGCACTTTACCGCTGAGCCACAACCCCAGCCCCTTAAATCTTATATGTAGCACAAAAGTTTATTTGCTTAATTAATATTCTTGAGAGTTTACTTCATTTGCCAATTTAGCTAGATAACAATGGGAAAAATACTGTAGTGTCTACTATGGGGACAGGAACAGGATGGTAGCAATCTACATACCATGTACTAGCCAATGCAATCCCTCTTAAACATAACTGTTTTCCAGATATCCAGATTGCTCTCTCATACTATTTAAGCTTTCTTTTCCCCATTTTTAGAATCTTCAAGTTTTAAAATCAGTATTCAGGTGGAGCAGATTTTTAGATAATTCATTCTTCTCTACCAATACTCACAAGTTACATACTGTTCCTCCAGAAATATGGTACCTACCCATGAAGTCAATACAAATATGTTCCAACCACATTTATAGAATTAACAATAATTTCCAAAAAAGGTTACTTATTTTACTCTATCAGTGATCATTTTGTTTCATTTCTGGCCATTTCTTCCATTTGTCATGGTCATATAAAATTATTCTTACTATGTGTTTTTAAGATGCTGGCATCTTCTCCTAATTTGGTTTCATTTATTAATTTAGTTAGCATGTTCTCAATTCCATAATTCAGGTATTGATTCATCCAACTAATACTACCCTCTGACTGGCTCTGCTCTAGAACCTGGAAATATGGTGGTAAGAAAACAAAGACAAGGTACCTCATGTCAGACATTTATAATTTAGTGGATAAAAATCTAAATGCCATGATGTCTATAGGATATCAGCAACATCTATTATTACAGAGAATAATCTGGGACAGTTGTTATGTCTTGCACCAGCACAGGAGTGCTTTAGAGGAGAAACTTTGTTTAGATAGAAAGTGTTTGGATTGCCCTGTAACTCACTGTAAAATTCAACATCTGCTGAGCAAAACAAGATATTACTCCACTATCAAGGAAGACATATATGATGCCCTGTCAGTACAATAATCCAAACACCCACATTCAATGCCTATAGAAGGAAATACCATGGGTATATTCTACACTATAGACAAACAGCAAATCTACAGTATATTATGCCACAGACTGGAGGGGATGATGTAGAGTTTATGGTTATTATCGATTAAATATAAAAAGAATGCAGGCTAATATATGGGTGAAATGTGTTTCTATTACTGTTTGGAGGAGGCATTTGACATCATGGAAAGGGTATGAAACCAGTTGTTAGCATGCTTGGGTCTTGGTGCTGGCTGACTCTGTCATATAGGATATATGAGAACTCTGCTAAGTCACTTAACCTTGGCTACAGTTTCTTTATCTATAAAATGAGGGTAATATTACCTATCCTGCCATCATCATAATGTTGCTGGGATAAACTAAATGAGATAAAGTTCACTGAGCCCTTTGGAAAATGAAAAGCAGCCTGGAAACATAAGTTTCTTACATTTATTAGTCATTTTGTTTTAATTCTAGATAGGTTAGGAAGATGTTATTCCCTCATACAGCTCTATAGCTCTTTTATAAGGGAACTGTAAGGTATTGATCACTATGATTTGTATATTGCTTTACAGTTTCAAAAGTTATTTTTTTAAACATCATGCCCCTCCCCACAAAAATTATGGCATCACATGACCAAATGAAGATTCAAGTAGAAATAATTACTTTTATGATGCATTTGTTAGAAGGTTTTCAAAGGCCAGCATAAATAAAAATATCACATGGATACTTTTTAACATAAGATGCCTATAGAAGGAAATACCATGGGGAGAATGACAGAACAGTGCTGAAATTACTGAAGATGAATCAGTTCCTGAAAAAACTCAGTCTTAAAAAAAAAAAAAACAAAAAATGAAAAGCATCCAGGTGAAGTGGCACACACCTGGAATCCCAGGAACTTGGAAGGCTGAGGCAGGGGGTTGCAAGTTCAAGGCCAGCATCAGCAACTTAGTAAGGCCCTAAACAATGTAGCAAGACCCTGCCTCAATAAAAAAAAATAATGAAACAGAGCTGGGGATGTAACTCAGTGGTAAAGCACTCCACGGGTTCAATCCCCAGTACACTCCCCCCAAAAACCCCACCAACCAATCAACAAAAACCTATAAAATCTTCAAGGTTTAAGGGGTAAATCCAATGGCTTCCAAATATTTCATCTTCCACAATTATATATCTTCAGCACTCTGAGTTATGGGCTCTTGTCCTTCTTGTTCACTTACAAGGTAACAAATAACAAACAGCATGCAATACCAGGAAATATCATATATTTGACTTGTGCATTATATGTTATCAGTGCTGATGATGTTATCTTAAGTTGGTCCCCTCCCCACTCTCATATTCAACTACTGCTATAAAATAAAGGAGCTAGGATGTTAGAACAGATAATGTAGAATTTTTAAAGTGATAGTTATAATCTAATTCAGTGGTCCTCAAAGTGTTATCAGTGTCAGCCTCACATGGAAATTTACCAGAGACTTGAAATAATTCAATGAGCATTTGTTGAAGCAAGTTAGCTGAATCTCAGTAAGAATAGGAAGCTCTGTGTAATTTTAACTTATCCTATTCCCATCCTTTTTCCTCACTTTTGTGGTAGCATTGAAACCCAACAGCCTATCATAACAGTGAAAAGCAGCAGACTTACAGTTACTAGATAGGTCAAAATGGGGATGGACTCTTTCAAAACCTCATTTCCAGAGAACTGTCATTATGTGACCTGTCTGGCAATTTCCTAAAAACTCCACTCACAGAACTTCTCTTTAACTCACTTTACCTCAGAGCTTGCTCATAGCTTGCTCATAGCAGAACACTCTTTTCTTCAGGGAATTTGTGTAAAACAATCACTGTCGATTGTGTAACATTGCAGATGTTTGTGGCAATAACAATTAAAGAAACTAAGAAATTGACTTAAAACCTTAAAAAGGAAAGCTGAGAAAAGTGTTGTTTGATAGACATACAAAAAGCAGTTGACAAAATTCTCAACAGACTAGGAGTAAAAGGTAAATTCCTTGACCTCAAAGACCATCTGCAAAAAACCCAAAGACACCACTATACTTAATGGGCAAAAGACTAGAAACTTTCAACCTAAGATCAGGAACAAGACACAGAGATAGACTCTCATCACTTCTATGTAACATTGTATTTGAACCATTAGACAATAAAATTAGATAATAGGCACCCAGATTTAAAAGGAAAAGTTAAACAATATTTATAGATGACATGTTCTTGAATATAGAAAATCCTAAGGAATCAATTTTAAAATCTTGCAAAGGACCTGAACAGATATTTCTTCAAAGAAGACATAAAAATTGTCAAGTATATAAAAACGTACTCAACAATATCAGGAAAATTCAAATCAAAACCACTATTAGATATTACCTCATACTCACTAGATGATTATTATAAAAATGACAAAAGATAAATGTTGGCAAGGGTGTGTAGAAGAGGGAATGCTTGTGCATTGTTATAGAAATCAGTATAGAGGTCCTTAAAGAAATAGATCTAGATAGATCTAGAAATTCTGCTTTGGAAAGTATACCCCAAAGAGATGAAAATCCATCAGATAAAGCTATCTGCACTCCCATGTTCACTGAAGCACATTTCATAATAGCTCAGATATGGAATAAACCTGTATTCATCAACTGATGAATGTATATGTTGTTCAATCATAAAAAGAGATCCTGCCATTTGCCACAACACAGATGGACATTTTAAGTGAAATAAGCCAGAAGTAGAAAGAAAAATATTGCATAATCTCACTTATATGTAGAATCTTTTAAAAAGGTCAAATATACAGAGATATAGAATAAAATCATGATTATGGGGTGGGGAAAAGAAATAAGGAGATACAGGTCAACAATACAAAGTAGCAAATACGTAGGACAAACAAGTCTAGAGAAGTAATGTACAACATAAAGACTGCAGTTAATAAAATCATATTAGAGATTTTTGTTAAATAGATTTAATTGCTCTTGTAATAGAAAAAAGTAACTATGTGAAATGATGGATATGTCAATTTTCTACACTACAGTGAACCATTTTGTTATTTACGTATACCCCTAATATCATGTTGCACACCTCAAATATTCCAATGAAATTCACTTTTAAAAACATTAAAGCTAATAAATGACTAGCTTCTTTTAAATCCATGTCCTCTGTCTCCAAATGCATGCATAACTATGTCTGACAATGTTCCAGTGTATGTCTAAGAGGCACAATTTATGACACTCTTTTAAACTTTTTCTTCTCTCATCAAACCTTCCATGTCTCCTCCTTCGCTTTCACTTCTATCTGCTGACCTTGATTCATATTGTATTGCAAATATGCAAGCCATTACATAAAACTCCTGTTTTTTCCCATCTCAAGTCTCCAATCCTTCCTATGCTTTCACCCACATTTTCCTATTATTTTCCCTTATAACTGAATAAGCATCCATCCTCTTACCAAGGTTAAATTCTCAACAGGTGCTTTAAGCATTATCCCTATGTATCTTTCAAGGAACTTGCTCTTTTAATTGTTTATTCTATCTCTCCTTCACATTAATTTCTGTGTTATTATTACTTCCATCAACATAAAATTTCTCAAGAAAAGCAGTTTGAACCTAGGTCCCCCTTCAATAGCTGTTCTGATTCTCTGTTTCTTTTTACAACAAACTTTCCAGTAAAGCTGTCTGTAGGTGCTGTCTTGACAAACTCATCTCTTCATTTATCCTCAGATCACCCTTTTCTGGTTTCCATTTCCACCACTCTATGGAGACTGTTTTCATTGAGAACAATAATTACCTATCAAGTTCAGTAATCACTGCATTCTTTTTATTTATTTGACTCCTCAATAACACTCCTTTCTTCTTTTGAAATATTCTCGTGGTTTCTATGTTAGTCAACTGGATCTGTCATAATGAATACCAAAGACTGATAAAAAACAGAGATGTATTTGTTTGAGGCTGGAAAATCCAAGATGAAGGCCTGGAAAGATTTGGTTTCTGGTGAGGGTTCTTTTCCTAGCATGCCAATGGCTTCCTAGTCATTGTATCCTCACATATCAAAGAGAAACAGAGAGAGAGAGCAGGAGAGAGGGAGGGAGGGAGGGGAGGGGGAAGAGAGAGAGAGAGAGAGAGAGAGAGAGAGAGAGAGAGAGAGAGACACGGAGGTCTCACTCTGATCTTTAATTCACTTGTGTTAAAAATATCAGCCATATCAGATTAGGGTTCCACTCTCATGACTTCATTTAACCTAAATTTACCTCCTAAAACCCTGTCTCCAAATACAATCATATTGAGGGGTATGGGTTGTGTACATCAACTTTCTGTTTATTTTGGCTTAAAGTTTTGGAGGTTCCAGTCTGTGATTGAGTAGATCCATAATGCCTTACTCTTCCTTGAAACAGAAACACCAGCAAATCATACTAATTGCAGTGTCAACATATAAATAGAACCTACCTTTGACTTCTATTGCTACCATTTTAGTCAAAGCACTGTATATGTCACTTGAGCATACTACAATAGCTTCCAATCTGGTTTCCTGGCTTCAATGATTGCCTCTTTTAATTAATTCACTACATAGTAGAGTGATTTAATTTTTTTTAGTGCTTGTAATTTTACATTATAGTTGGGTTCATTTTGACATAGACATAAATGGATATAAGAGTTTTCTCCACTTTATTCCTGAGAAATATCACCTTCCTTTCTCTCCTCACTCCTCCTGATCTCTTCCTCTACTCTATTCCTTTCCTCTCGGTCTTCCTTTTATTTATTTCCTTATTTAAATTGGTACATTATATATACATATATTTATAGTTGAAATGCATCATGATATATTCATATATGTACATGGCATAATTTTGTCAACTTTTTCCCCTGGTCCTACCCTTTGACTCTTTCCTCATCCCTGGTCCCCTGCTTCTACTCTACTGTTACTCCTTCTATTTTTATGAGATACCCTTTTATTATTCCTTTTTTTTCTCTGTAGCTTCCACTAAATATGAGAGAAAACATTTGGCCTTTGTATTTCTGACTCTGGGTTATTTCACTCTTCATAATGTTCTCCAGTCCATTCATTTATAAGCAAATGGCATATTTTCATTCTTTATGGCTGAATAGAATTCCATTTGGTATATATAACACGTTTTCTTTATCCATTCTTCTGTTGATGGATACCTAGGCTGGATTGGGCTGTTCTAAACATTGATATACATATATCATTCTTGCATGCTGATTTTAGATTTTTTGGATAAATATGAAGGAATAGGACAGCTGGGCCATATGGAGGTTCCAGTCCTAATATTTTGAGGACCCTCCGTACTGCTTTCCAAAATGGTTGTACTAATTTTCAGTCCCACCAATAATGTATAAGTGTAGCTCTTCCCCTACATCTTCACCAGCAATAATCATTATTTGTATTATTAATGATTATCATTCTAGTAGAGTAATTTTTAAAAATATTGAGTGAATAATGTGACTTTCATACTTAGAATTGTTCAATGGTTTCTGGTCATATTTTCAATAAAATTCAGTCAGGTACCATGACCTGGATTCCTTGCTTTTTTGATGCTCACATCTTTCACACTTCTCCCCATCATGCATTCTTCTCCAGGCACACTTGTTTTCTTAAAAGGATTTATTTTATACTCAGGGCTGTGTCTTTTTTATTATTTTATTCTTTTTAGTTGTAGATGGACACAATACCTTTGTTTTATTTATTTATTTATATGTGGTGCTGAGGATCAAACGCAGTGCCTCACACGTGCTAGGCAAGTGCTCTACCACTGAGCACAATCCCAACCCCACCTTTATCTTTTTTCACCTTTTCAAACAAAGAAACCTCTTTACTATTTCAAGGCCTTTTTAATACTGTCCATTCAATCTAGAACACTCTTACGTTGATTTTTCTCAAAACAAAATTCTTAGGTCTCAGCATATGTGTCTCTTCCTCAGAAGGCCTTTTCTTGTCATCTTATGAGAAATAATTTCCTCCAATTCCTGCATTCTATAACTCTCTCAGTGCCTTAATTTTTTATTTCATTAACATTTACAACTTACAAATTTTTCATGAATGTATTTTATTTTGTTTAATGTCAATATCCCTCACTAGGCCAAAAGACCATGTTTGTCTCTCTTGTTCACAGCTGATTCCTCAAGTCCTGTCCTTATACCCAACATATAGTAACCCATCAATAAATGATACTTGAACAAAAAGTTAAAAATGACAGGCCTGAGGGCTTTATTTAATACATTGTGGCCAAGCACGGTGGTGCAAGCCTGTAATCCTAGTGACTTAGAAGGCTGAGGCAGAAGGATTGCAAATTGGAGGCTGACCTCAGCAACCTAATGAGACCCTGTTTCAAAATACAAATAGAAAGGGCTGCAAATATAACTCAGTGGCAGAACACCTCTGGATTCAACACCCAGTACCAGGAAAAAATAGATCTTGGATTTCTAGCTCAATGGAATCCATCAGGAGGAAAAAAACAAAAACAAAAAACAGGAAGGACATAGGAAACTCCGATCCTAAATTCAGACTCCTAAGCAAGGATTATTTATCCCTTGACCCTCCCTGCTCCTAAGGAGATTCAGTATTGCTCTATTTATCTAATGTCCTTTAAGGTCTGTGGCAGAGGTTCTTAGCCTGGGATGTATGTATTGGCTCAAATGGTTAATGGAAACTCTGAAATTTGGAACAATAATCTAGAAATATGTTAATCTGTTTTATTTTCTAGGGAAAAAATTATATAGCTTTCTTTAGATTCTCAAAGGGGTTCATGACCCAGAAAAGGCTAAGAATCATTCACTGAAGGACTGGTCCTTCCCTGGGAGTTGGGCCAGTCAGCAGTTCTGAATTGCCTTAATTAAAGTGTAACTGGAGAACATAGTTAAAGCAACCATTTCTGTAGGGCTTTCCTTGGATCTATGAACAAGTCTGCCTGAGACTTCCCTGGTTTTGAAATACTTTTTGGTATTATCTAAAGTACCTTAAATCCTCCTTAGTCCTGATATCCCATTACCCATGTTGACTTCATCATCCATTACCATAATGACTGTTTCCAGACTCATCCCAAATTCTAACTAGAGATGTGCCAGTATCCCGACCAAGCTAGTATCACCAGCCCATCTTTTTCTGATTCACTTTTGTCAAGACTCTTCATTTCCCTTAGACTGATGGATATGGGGAACTATCATGTCACTGACAAAGAAAATAAAGCAGGAGTAGACAGAGAACTGATTGAAATGGAATTTGAATAGGATAGTGAGACACCCAAGTAGAAACCACCAACACTGAGTCATTTATGTGTACTGCCTGGCCCAGGTAGGCAGAATTTGTGTGAACTATGACTGAAGGCTGGGAAAACCCATCTGAGGACTGAAGGAGGAAGAATATTATTTGAAGAAGATCAAGAAGGAAAAGTTGGGGCTGGGGTTGTGGCTTGGTGGCAAAGCACTTACCTTGAACATGTGAGGCATTGGGTTTGATCCTTAGCACCACATAAAAATAAATAAACAAAATAAAGATACTATGTCCCTCCATAACTTAAATATTTTTTTTAAAAAAAAGAAGGAAAAGTTATGTAGGGGAGATCCTAAAGAGGGACACACTGCAATAAATAATGGGAAAAGATTCTCTCTAGGGTGAAGTAATGGACTAAGAGGATGAGAATGAGTGGAACAATTAGCACTGCATAAGATGAAGGAAATTTCCAGTGTATAGTTAGAGATAGGGACTCTTAGAGTTTGAAAGATGCCTTGACCATTACCATTATTTTGAAGCTTCTTAATATATTAAGAAAAACAATGAAGACAATTTAAACGAAGTTTTAAACATCATGAGGTGTTTAAAAAGATTATATTAAACATATTGACATTTCTAACACCACCAAATCCTCCACATAATGTAATATATCCACAAAAGATTCAGAATGTAATCAATAATGTTCTTTGTGGCCTGTGGTTCAGTAATAAGAAACAAGTTTAAAGTTGTCTTATACATTTCATTTTCTTCAATCCAGTCATTTTATCCCTGGAACTCAAACTGGATTTCCCAGATGTACAATCTTATCTGAAGAAATCATTAAAAGTCTAAATAGAGCCCTTATAGAATGCGAAAAGTATTTGAAATGGTTCTTCCTTTTTAGAGATATGGGGCTTCTGAAAGAGTAGGAACAAAAGGCATGAGGAAATGAAGTTAATGGCCTTTTTTAAAGATATATATATATATATATATATATATATATATATATATATATGAATATACTACATAGATTTTTAGATCTTAAAGCACCCTTTAAAATCTGGTAATTAAAACTAAATCTGGTAACTTGTTTTATTATAGGTGGGGGAAACTCAAAGAGATTTATGACTCTCCAAATGAATGTTACAGCAGGTGCCTAGACCCAAGATTTTGAGCCACATACCCTTCAGACTTTTCCAAACTTACATGATCACATGAATCACCTGTATTGGGAAATACAGATAAATTCTGTCTGTCCCTATCTACTGAACCATAATCTTGAGGAATCTGTATTTTAATAAGGCCCACATAGAGAACAGTGCTATGATCAGATAATTTTAGGAAAAATTTCCTCTGGCTTGCAACTCACTGACCTTTGCATCTTGACACTTGACTCTCACAATCACCATAATCTATGAAATTTTAAAGACTGGAAATATTCGTACTTCATAAAATTAATTAGGCAGAGGGTTTTGAATAGTGAATGAAGGCAAAGTTGTGGGCTTAGCCTTAATCATCTAATTTATGTTTGAACACTGAAACACTCCATCTTCTCAGTCTGTATTAAATTATTCTGGGACTTATTTTCATCAGGGTTCTATTTAGTATTCCATTACTTTCCCTGAGTTCTGGAGACATTTGGGCTACAGGTAACCCAGTGTGTACTCAGAAACCTCTTTTCAAAGAATTTAAATATTCTTTTATCCAGCTTGTCATTTGCCACTAAGATGTTGTGTTTGAATAAAGATTACTTCTACAAAAATAGAGCCTCATAGTTCACATTTTGTAGATGAAGAAATGGACACTTGGAAAGCCTAATTGATTCACTCAAGATTTCATAGCTGTTCAGCAGCAGGGCCAAAGCATAAACTTGTTCACCCATCTTGTGCCGATTGAACATCTGCTCCATCTGGGGAATCTACTCACTGATGAGGCTATGCAGATGCAGAACATTTAGTCTCCAGTCTTGTGAAGTCCATGTGTCTTCAGGTTGAAAAATAAATCAGACAGCCTGAAGATGCCTCTATTTTTCAAGCCATTCCTTAGGACTGTTGCAGGAGATAGATTGCAAACTACTATCCCAGAGACTATTTTGTTTGGTTTGCATTTTGATATATAATTTTAAACTATCAGTAAAAAATTGGGAGAGTTCATATTTAAAATCTAGATTTCAGGATAATCTTATAAAACAAAACAAAACAAAAGAAAAACCCCTAAAAATCTGGCCTTACTGAACCAGTGTTTCCTTGTGGTGATAATTCTCTGGAGGTAAAGAGTTGCTGCCTGCCTGTAATCCTAGTGACACAGGAGGGTGAGGCAGGAGGATTGCAAGTTCAAAGTCAGCCTTGGCAATTTAGCGAGGCCCTAAGCAACTTAGGGAGACCCTGACTCTAAATAAAACACACACATAAAAGGCTGGGGATGTGATGTGGCTCAGTGGTTGAGTGCCTCCGGATTCAATCCCCGTACCAAAAACAGCTGCTGCCTACTTAATATGGGCTAGTGCTAGCTAACTCAACATAGTTCCTAATCGGCACCTTTCATTCATTGTTACTGCCTACCCAATCCCTGAAGTTCTTAAATTTGCTAAACCTGGCAACTAACTTCTAGAGCTATTGTTGTCTAAGCTGTGCCTAACAGCAGGTGGCAGCAGTAAGCTGTCATTATCATTTCTCCTATAAGTAGGAAAGATGTACTGCAGCACTGGTTGACTTCAGGGGATTTTTTTCTTTTCCTATGAAAGCCCTCCTTAATCTCTCTCCTAAAAAAAAAAAGAAAGAAAAAGAAAAAGTAAGAAAGAAAAGAAAAAAAAAGCCCAAGGTTGAAGCCAGAATTACATAGGCAGTCAGTGTAGATAAGTAAATCAGTTAGGTCAGATCAAGGAGGCCAATTTTGAGTGAGTCTGGGAAGTTGGAGACTGTCCCCTGAGGGATCTTATCAAGAACCTGCCCCTGCTCCAACTGTTGCCAAGGTAACCTGTCCCAGGAATTGCCCCTCCTTACAGGGAGCTATGAGGTTGTTAATGTGTCCTGGGCTGCTCCATCCTGGACTTCCCCCTTCAGCCCACCTGTTTCCCACCTTTTGGCCATCCCACCGAGTATTCCTGGGCCTAGTCACATACGCAGGAAGGAGAAAGATAAGGGGAGGAGGTCAGGAGAACAAAGGAAGCCTAGGACATATAAAAAAGGCAGAACACCCCGTTTCTTGGGATACCATGATATCAGCTATGGCCCCCTTCTCCCTCGCAGCAGAAGTCTATGTTACCCCTTTTTAAATAAATCCTGCTTCATATGCTTGCCTTGGCATGCTTCTCTATGTTCAAACTTCAACATGTGGGGAAGCAGGACTTGTCATGGATAACCGGCGGTATCAAGGTCACTATACTTAGCTAAGCTATATTCTGACAAAGTAAGCTATGAAAGAAAACAAAATTAGTAAGGCATGACTATAATAACTGGCCATCAAAAATAATTAAAAATGATAAAAAATACTGACGTGGAAAGATATGGTATGCTCGTTAGGGAACCTGTTCTTTATAGTATATTACAAGAATTAATTCAAAATGGATTATAGACCTGAATTAAAGAGCTAAATTTTGGGGGGTGGTACCAGGGATTGAAATCAGGGACACTCTGCCACTAAGCCACATCTCCAGTCCTATTTTTTGTATTTTATTTAGAGACAAGGTCTCACTGAGTTGCTTAGCATCTCACTTCTGCTGAGACTGGCTTTGAATTCGTGATCCTCCTGCCTCAGCCTCCTGAGCTGCTGCAAAGAGCTAAAATTTTAGAACTCTAAGAAGAAAACACAGGGGTAAATCTTTCTGACTTTGGATTAGGCCATGGTTTCTCAGATATGACACCCAATGTACAATAACAAGAGAATAAAAACAGATATACATGACTTTATCAAAATATAAATGTTTTGTGCTTCAAAGTATACCATCAAAAAAAGGGGAGACAACCTGAATAATGGGAGATCTTTCCAAATCATATATCTCACAAGGGACTTCAGAGAATATATAAAGAACTCTTACAACCGAATAACAAGAATTGCCTAATTTAAAAAATCATTTCCAACTGGATAGACATTTCTCCAAAGAAGACATACAAATAGGTAATAAGCATATAAAAAACCTCACTAGTAATCAGGAAGATGCAAATTAAAACCACAATGAAATACCACTTCCCTCCTCATAGGTTGGATAAAATTTAAAAAGGCAAATAATAACAAGTGTTAGAAATTAAAAAAAAATTGGAACCCACACATGTTACTGATGGAATAGCAAACAGTGCAGCTGCTTTGGAAAACAGTTGGACAATTCTTCAAAACGTAACCCAGCAATTCCACTGCCATGTATATAGCCATAAAAAATGAAAACATGTTTACACAAAACTCATACATGAATATTAACAGCAACGTTATTAATAATAGCCCAAATGTAGAAACAACCAAATGTCCATCAACTGGTGAATTGATAAACAAATATGGTGTATTCACACATTGGAATGTTATTCAGTCATAAAAAATAATGAAATTCTGGTTGATGCTACAACATGGATAAACCTTGGTTATGCTAAGTGAAATAAGTCTGTTAAAATAATCATATTTATAGAAAATGTCCAGAATACATAAAAATATAGACAGAAAGTAGATTAGTGGTTGCTGAGAATGTAAGGGGGGAGGAGATAAAAGTGGCTCTTAATGGGTATGAGTTTTCTTTTCAGAATAATGAAAATATTCTGAAATTAGATCATGGTAGTAGTTGTACAACTCAGTGCATATACTAAAAATAACTAAATTATACATTTTAATTTATGGTGTGTGAGTAATATTTATCTCAATTAAGTTATTTTATAAAAAAGGCAGCTAGATATTAGTCCTTTATAATGCTTCAGGAGCAATATGAGAAAGTCTGATTTTTCACATTGAGGAAATATGGCTTAGTGTGGTTATTTAAGGTGTTGGGATGTGGGTTAAAGAATCTATGACTATGTCCCAGATCCACTCTCTGGCTTCTTGAAGACAAAAAACTGGCATAAGGCAAAGTAGAGAAATTGGAGAAAAGGAGAGCAAAGAGAGAAACATAGCCTGGGATTCAAACTATGTTACTCCCAGTGGATGGAAAAGATCATGTCATTGAGCTTCTATATATCTTTGTGTAAGATCAGAAATGAGCCTGATTAAATAATATAAAAGGGACACAATATGAAGAAAGTACGCATTTCAGCTAGGCAAGTGGTAGGTGGGATAGGTAGGTCTTTCTGTTAGGGCTTCCTGAATAGAATTTTGTCACTTCATGCTATATCCATTGCATGTGACACATACACGAGAGAGGTAGGGGGAGTGGGGAGAGAAAGAGGAAGAACTCAACATTTCATGGTGGCCAAATTAATCATTTGCTAGAGAAAATGATAGCAAAACTCTTAGCAGGCTCCAGCAAAGCTAAACCTAAAACATCAAGATTCTCAGTCACCCAGGCTGCAAGCCCTGTTGTTGAATGGATATCTTCCCTCTCCTGGGCTTTCATCCATATCTAGATAGGTATCATAATTTGTTGGTTTATTTTTCTCACCTAATGCACCACACACCTGTCCTTTTATTTTCAATCCTATTATGACTCTATTAGACCAGGTGCTAATCAATTCATGCCTGAAAAACAACATGAACTATCTAATGGAGAGAAAATAAAAGTGTCAGTTTAAGAGTTAAATAACTGTAAATTTCCTCTTAGGGGAAGAATCTATGTTTGTTTTAGCTTAACACTTTGGTTGGTCATTTTGATTGCTCAAAGATTACTCTTGCATCATGGTTAGAATAAACCTGTACTAGACTGCTCTGCTTCAGAAATTAACAGTAATGGCTTAGTTAGTCGATTTGTAATCCTAGGGAGTATAGGGAGAAAATCAAAGAAGAGAAAAGGAGAATTGAGCAAATTCAGGAAATGTCACGCCATTGTGTAATGGCTAAATGTTTTTTTTTTTTTGAAGAAATCTTATATGTACTTTTAGTTGTTGATGGGCCTTTATTTTATTCATTCATTTATATGTGGTGGTGAGAATTGAACCTAGTACCTCATACATGCAAGGCAGGGGCTCTACCACTGAGCCACAACCCCAGCCCCTGGCTAAGTAATTTTTTTACATATATATATATATATATATATATATATATATATATATATATATATATATATATATATATATATTTAATTTTTTAGTTGTAGTTGGACACAATACCTTTATTTTATTCATTTTTATGTGGTGTTGAGGATCAAACCCAGGGTGTCATACGTGCTAGGCGAGTACTCTACCACTGAGCCACAGCTCTAGCCCCTGGCTAAGTGATTTTTAAAGTGAGGGATGTACGATATTTAATTTTGTTTTTTGTGGCACTGCAAAGACTCCATCCTTCAGTAAAATCTGTGTGCTGCACACAGCTACTGGTAGTACATGTAGATGTAGAATAAATAGGGAATAGGGGGATAACACTGTGCAGAAAAGGAATCATACACCAAAGAGGCATGAGAAGGGAATGAGAACATAGTGGAAGTAGAAACTCATAGATAAGGCAACCAGAAGAAACATAAGCATCTAACCTTTTGCAGAATCTCCTAAATTCTAAAGGGCATGGTGACACCAGCAAATCAGAGAGCTTGAGGGCATGCAGGACCTGAAATTTAAATCACACTCTCTTTTATTATTGGCTACTTCCTTACTGTTCTTCTTTATCCTTTCCCATACTTTTCCTCATGGTTTGTGTCCTAGGAAATGGATCGTATTAACATCATTCATGAGCTTTCTCGTGTTAAGGCCTCCTATTGGATTCCATCACTGAGAAGACCTGGCAGGTATCTTAGAAAGGGGGTTCTGATACACACCAAAGTTTGAAAATCTTGGCTGTAGGAGATCTGTAAATGATACATTGTTTCTGCCTTACTCATTCTTTCCTTCTTTACCTGTGCTTTTCTTTTCCTTTTTCCATTATTTGTTTCTACATAAGACAAGTTCTATTTTTCTTCAGAGTTTGGCTTTACTCTTTCCTTGAGAATAATCTTATTTTAGCCACCCTCTGATACATACTTTAAATCTTTAACTAACTCTCTCTCTCTCTCTCTCTCTCTCTCTCTCTCTCTCTCACACACACACACACACACACACACACATATACACTTTATGCTTTGACATCTTGAAAGGGGAATAGGATTTAGATGTTACCAATTATTATTATTTTTAATATATATATACATATTTTAGTTTTCAGCAGACACAACATCTTTGTTTGTATGTGGTGCTGAGGATCGAACCCAGCGCCACATGCATGCCAGGTGAGTGCGATACCGCTTGAGCCACATCCCCAGCCCCTAGATGTTATCAATTATTATTCTTATAATATTTCTAATTCCTCTAAGGAGCAGGAATTTGCCTAGCCTCCATAAGCCTCTTCCAAATTTCCAATCTTTTAAGAAATTAATTTCAGTTCTTACCATAGCATGATGACAAATGTTGATAAATTTCACTCCATTTTACAAAAATTTGGTTCTTTCACATAATTCTTATCAATTTACACACATCTTTATTTTTTAGTGATATGTAAACTGGATTGACGTTATGAATTTCAATCTGATTTTCCAATGCTATGTCAAACTAATGTTAACCACCTGGCTTCATAGATCACTTTGATTACTTCCCTTTCTCAAGACATTTGAAAATCTCTCCACAACCCCTAAAATTTTAAAATACTTTGAATGAATACATTACTGTTCTTGCTATAGATTTTTTCATGGACATGTGCATTCTTCATAAATTAGATCTTTTATTCCTTCAAATACACAGCTCTTATTACAATGTTGAGTAGGCAAAAGACATCAACTTTGGTTTCTCTTTTCTTCTTTGTAAAAGAAGACTGAAACCAAGACTCTCTAAAGGACTTTTTAGGTAGTCTATGCCTACAGAGGACTGAGGAATAAGATGTCAGGACTGGTTACTAGGAACAAATAAGAAAACTTCAGTAAACCAAGATTCTTAAATGTTATAGAACAAGGTTTCGGAAACTTGTCTTATATGAAGAATATCCTTAGACAATTGGTTTTAAAATGATGAAACCCTGCACCTGCCTACTCCCAGAGATTTTTATTTGGTAGGTCCGGAGTTAGGCCTGGGAATTTGTATTATAAATAAGGGTCCCAAGCAGTTCTAATGATCAGGTGAATTTAGGAGTCACTAATAAAAAAAAAATGTAAGATGCTACAGAGTTTGGGTCTGTTTTGAAATCTTTATTGTTATTGAAGTATAACATACATAAAGGAAAACAGACAATTTACATTTTCAAAAAGTGAACACAGCTGTATTATCACCACCAAACCAAGAAACAGAAGAGTACCAGCAGATAGAAACTCCTCAGTGTGCCATCTCTCAGTGACTCCTTTGTCTAAGTGTGCTAAAATTCTCATTTCTAATAGCATTGATAATTTTGTCTGTGTTTGAATTTCATGTAAATGGAATAAAATCTGTACTTACTGTGCCTGGATTCTTTCACTGTTTTTTTTTTTAAATGAAATTCATTCACACTGCTGTCTGAATGACAATCAGTCATTCTTATTACAATTCTATGATGGGAATATACTCCAATTTACTTATGCATCCTATTGTTCAGTTGTTTCCAGTTTGGGGCTGTGATTATAAACTTTCTTGTACACATCTTTTGGTGCACACATTCATTTGTTTCTTTTTTCGTTTTTTAAAATTTGTTCTAATTAGTTATATATGACAGTAGAATGTATTTTGACACATCATATATAAATGGAGTATAACTTCTCATTCATCTGGTTGTACATGATGTACAGTTACACAGGTCATGTAATCATACGCACATAGGGTAATAATGTCTGAGTCATTCCACAATTACTCCTACCTCAATACCCCCTCCGTTCCTTTCACTCCCCTCTATTCTTGCCCTCCCCTTATTATGAATTAGCATCTGCATATCAGTTAAAATATTTGGCTTTTGGTTCTTTGGGATTGGCTTATTTTGCTTGGCATAATATTCTCCAGTTCCATCCATTTACTGGGAAATGCCATAATTTCATTCTTCTTTAAGGCTGAGTAATATTCTATTGTGTATATATACCACAGTTTCTTTATCCATTCATCTGTTCCATAGTTGAGCTATTGTGAATTGAGCTGCTATAAACACTGATGTGGCTGCATTACTGTACATTTTAAATCCTTTGGGTATAAACCTAGGAGTGGGATAGCTTGATAAAATGGTGGTTCCATTCCAAGTTTTTTTTAATATTTATTTTTTAGTTGTAGTTGGACATAATGTCTTTGTTTTATTTATTTATTTTTTATGTGGTGCTAAGAATCGAACCCATGGTCTCACACGAGGTAGGCGACCACTCTACCACTGAGCCACAACCCCAACCCCCCATTCTAAGTTTTCTTAGGAATTTCCATACTGCTTTTCATTGTGGTTGCACCAATTTGCAATCTCACCAGCAAAGTATGAGTGTACTCCACCCACCCTCACATCCTCACCAACATTTATTGTTGCTTGTATTCTTTGATGATTGCTATTCTGACTGGAGTGAGATGGAATCTCAGTGTAGTTTTTGATTTGCATTTTTCTAATTGGTAGAAATTTTGAACATTTTTGTTCAGATATTTGTTGGGCAGTTTTATTTCTTCTTTTAAAGTGTCTCTTTAGTTTTTTTGCCCATTTATTGTTTGGGTGATCCATTTTTTGGTGTTAAGTTTTTTTGAGGTCTTTTTATATCCTGGATATTAATGCCCTATCTGAGCAGCCAGTGGCAAAGATTTTTCTCCCATTCTGTAGATTGTCTCCTCATGTTCTATGCTGTGAAGAAGCTTTTTAATTTGATTCTATCCAGATTTTGAATTTTGATTTTACTTCTTGCACTTTGGGATACTTGTTAAGAAAGTCAGTTCCTGAGCTGACATTTTGGAGTGTTGGGCCTACATTTTCTTGTAGAAGGTCCAGGGTTTCTCATCTAATTCCTAGCTTTTGATTCACTTTGAATTGACTTTTGTGCAGGGTGATAGTTAGGTGCTAAATTGAATTCTGCTACAGACAGATTTCCAATTTTCCTAGCACCATTTGTTAAAGAGGCTATCTTTTCTCCAACACATGTTTTTGGCACCTTTGTCTAATATGAGATGACTGTATTTATGTGGGTTTGTCTCTGTGACTTCTATTCTATTCCATTGGTTTTACTGCCCGTTTTGGTACCAATACCATTCTGTTTTTGTTACAATAGCTCTGTAGTATAATTTGAGCTCTGGTACTGTGATACTTCCAGCATTGCTTTTCTTGCCAAGGATTGCTTTGGCTATTCTCGGACTCCTATTTTTTCAGTTGAATTTCAGGACTGATTTTTTTTTTATTTCTGTGAAGAATGGCATTGAAATTTTGATGCAAATTGCATTGAATCTGTATAGCACTTTTGGTAGTATGGCCATTTTGATAATACTTACTCTGCCCATCCAAGAACATGGGAGGTCTTTCTGTCTTCTAAGGTCTTCTTCAATTTTTTTCTTTAGTGTTCTATAGTTTTCATTGTAAAGGTCTCACATATACTTTGTTAGCTTGATTCCCAAGTATTTTATATTTTTGAGGCTATTGTGAATGATATGTTTTCCTAATTTCTTTTTCAGCAGATAAATCATTGAAATATAGGAGTGTGGTTGATTTATAATCTTTGATACTTTGCTGAATTGATTTTTGAGCTCTAGAAGTCTTCTGATGGAATTTTTGGGTCTTCTAATTATAGGATCATGTCAGTAAACAGATAATTTGAACTCTTCTTTTCCTGTTTGTGTCCCTTTAATTTCTTTCTTCTGTCTATTTGCTCTGGCTAGCATTTTAAGACTATGTTGAATAGGAGTAGTGAAAGTGGGCATCCCTGTGTTGTTCCTGTTCTTAGAAAAAATACTTTGTTTTTCTCCATTAATAATAATGTTGAATTTGGGTTTGTCATATATAGCCTTTATTGAGGTAAGTTCCCCCTATCCACAGTTTTTCTAGTGTTTTAAATATAAATGGGAGCAATACTTTGTCAAATGCTTTTTCTGTATCTATTGAGATAATCATATGATTCTTTAAGTTTATTTATGTGGTGGATTACATTTATTAATTTCCATATGTTGAACCAACCTTGCATCCCTAGAATGAATCCCACTTGATCATGGTTCACTCTCTTTTTCATGTTCTTTTGTATGCAGTTTGTCAATATTTTATTAATAGTTTTTGAATGTAAGTTCATCAAGGATATTGGTCGAAGTTTTCTTTCCTTGATGTCTTTGTCTGGTTTTTGTATCAGGGTGATACTGGCTTCATAGAATAAGTTTGTCAGAGTTCACTCCTTTCTATTTTATGGAATAATTTGACAAGAATTGGTATTATTTCTTTTTCAAAGGTCTGAAAGAACTTGGCTTAGAATCCATCTCATCCTGGACTTTTCATTGTTGGAAGGCTTTTGATGGCTTCCTCAGTTTCCATACTTGAAATTGACCTGTTTATGTTTTCTCTGTCCTCCTGGTTCAATTTGGGTAGGTTATATGTCTCTAGGAATTTGTCAATATCTGTAAGAATTTTTTTAGCTTATTGGAGTATAAATTTCAAATAGTTTCTGATGATCTTCTATATTTCTACAGTGTCTGTGGTGATATTTCCTTCTTCATCATTTTGATAATTTGAGTTTTTTCTCTATTTCTTTTAGTTAGTTTGGTTAAGGATTTATTAATTTTGTTTATCCTTCAAAAACCCATCTTTTGGTTTCATTGATCATTTGTATTGTTTTTTATTATCTCAGTTTCATTGAATTCAGCTATGATTTTAATTATTTCCTGTCTTCTACTGATTTTGGGTTTTGGTTTGTTCTTTTCCTAGGGCCTTAAGATGTAATGTTATGCTAGTTATTTGTAATCTTTCTATTCTTTTAATGTATGGTATGAGCTCAATGCTATGAACTTTCTTCTTAGAAATGTCTTCATACAAAATTGGTATGTTGTATCACCATTCTCATTTTCCTCTACGTATATATTTTTTTCATTTCTCCCCTGATTACTTCTGCTATTTATCAACATTCAAGAGTATATTGTTTAATGGCCAGGTGTTTTTATCCTATCATTGATTTCTAATTTCATTCCATTTTAAACTAATAGAATTCAAGGTATTATCTCTAGTTTTTTGTACTTGCTAAGATTTGCTTTGTGACCTAAAATATGGTCTATTTTAGAAAGCATTCCTTGTGCTGCTGAGAAGAAAGTGAATTTAGTCATTGATAAATGAAATAGTCTATAGATGTCTGTTAGGTGCAAATAACTAATTGAATTTTGTAGTTCTACAGAAACATTACTTAGGTTTGTTTGGATGTTCTATCCAGTGATGAGAGAAACATGTTAAAACCACGAAGTATTAGTGTATTGTGGACTATTTTATTCTTAATATTGAGAATGGTTTGTTTGATGTATGTAGATGCTCCATTGTTTGGGGCATAAATAATTACAATTATTATATCTTCTTGTATTATTTCCTTAAGCAGTATGAAATTACCTTCTCTGTTTCTAATATGGCTTAAAGTCCACTTTGATATGAGAATGGTAACCCCTGCTTATTTATGAGATCCATGTGAGTGATATAGTTTTTACCATCCTTTAACCTTCCATCTTATAGAAGTCTTTGCCTGTGAGGTGAGTCTCTGGCAGACAGAATAATGTTGGGTCTTGTTTTTAAATCCAATCTTCCAACCTATGTCTTTTGATTGAAGTGTTTAGGTGATTTACATTCAATGTTATTATTGAGAGATGATTTTTATTTCTTGCCATTGTGATTTATTTCTAGTGTTTTGATTGGATTTGATTCTCATTTAGTTGTTTATTTTTCTAGTGTAATGGCTCCCTATGCTGATTTTCATTTTTAATTTTCATTTCTTCTTCATGAAATTTTGAGTATGTTTTGTAGTGCAGGCTTTCTAGTTATGAATTCTTTTAGCTTTTGTTTATCATGGAGGGTTTTTATTTTGTCTTAAATTTGAAGCTTAATTTTGCTGGGAATAGTATTCTTGGTTGGCATCCATTATGTTTCAGATCTTGATATATATTATTCCAAGCCCTCCTTGCTATTAGGATCTTGGTGGAGAAATCAGTTGAAACCCAGACTGGCTTACCTCTAAATGTGACTGTTAGCTTTTCTCTTGGGCTTTTAAAATTCTATCTTTATTCTCTTTTGTTAGGTATTTTCATAATAATATGCCCTGGAGTGAATCTGTTGTGATTTTGTGAATTTAGAGCTCTACATTTGAATGTCCTGTATTTGAATGTCCATTTCATTCTTAAGGTTTGGAAAATTTTCTGATATTATTTCATTGAAATGATTGTGTATTCCTTTAGTTTGTGTTTCAGAGCATTCATGTATTCCAGAGAATCTTCAATTTGTTCTTTTAATGTTTTCCCAGATTTCTTGAATATTCTGTTTGTGATCCCTTAACATCTTTTCTCTATGGTCAACTTTATTTTCAAGATTATATACTTTGTGTTCAAGGCCTGAAAATCTATCTTCAAAGTGGTATAATCTATGGGTAATGCTTTCCATTGAATTTTTAATTTGATTTATTGATTCCTTCATTTCAAGGACTTCTGTTTGATTCTTTTTCAGAATCTCTCTCTATTGAAATGATCTTTCACTTCCTGTATTTTGTCTCTGATTCCACTTCTTACATCATCTTTAGCTCATAGAACAGATTAACTATGAATTTCCTAAATTCTTTGTGTGACATTTTCTCCACTGTAGTGTCAATGAAGTCTGTTGTTGAAGCATTATGGAGTGTTTGGGATGGTTTTTCCCTTGCTTTTTTAAATTTGTAGTTCGACACAATACCTTTATTTTATTTCTTCATTTTTATGAGGTGCTGAGGATCAAACCCAGCACCTCACACAAGCTAGTCAAGTGCTCTACTGCTGAGCCACAACCTCAGCCCCTTCTCTTCCTTTTTCATATTGCTTGTATGTCTTCCTCACTTACCAGTATAATTCTGACTTCTTATTTAAAGTGAAGGACTACTATGTGAACTTCTTTTTCTTAAGAGCCCTGGGATTGGATGAATATCCAGATATTGATATTTTAATTCAATGTATGACCTCTATGAACCCAATATCAACTCCACTTTAAGATACACAACTGAACTGGGCATGGTGGTGCATGCCTGTAATCCCACTGGCTCGGGAGGCTGAGGTAAGAGCTTTGTGAATTCAAAGCCAGCCTCAGCAAAAGTAAGTCTCTAACCAACTCAGTGAGACCCTGTCTCTAAATAAAATACAGAACAGGGCTGTGGATGGGGCTCAAGTGCCCCTAAGTTCAATCCCCAATGCCCCTTTCAAAAAAAAAAAACAACAACAAAAAAGGGATACAACTGAGCTCTATTTTCTGTAATCACTTCTGAGCCATGCTTCATACTGTTCAAACTTGTAGAACCAAAACCTGTGGCAATTGTTCTCTGCACTTCCTCCAATTCACATATGAACCTATAATAAAGGTCTGGAACAGGTCAAAAAATTATTATTTTTTAAATTTAGTAAACTTATAGTAAGTTATAGTAACTTTAAGTAAGTGCTAAAAGAAGGGGAAGAAGGAAGTTTCGGCAAATGAGGGAGGGAAAATAAGGTCAGAAAGAAAGAAACAGGTACAGTGAAAGATGTGGGGCTATGGAAGAGTAGATTACACCAAGGTAGAAAGGAGGAATAGATGAATTTGTATTAATTGAGGTAATAGCCAATAGCACAAGAGGTTGAGTGGGAGAAAAAAAAAACAGCTATAAACTAGAGCTAGGAAAACAAAGACAGGAAGATTGATTCCAATTAATTTTTTTAAGATTTCTTTTTATATTGATTTTTTTAAATGGTTTTCGTAGTTGTAGATGGACACCATACCTTTATTTTTTGATTGTTTATTTATATGTGGTGCTGAGGATCAAACCCAGGGCCTCAGATATGTGAGGCAAGAGCTCTACCACTGAGCCACAACCCAGTCCCTTTTATTGATTTTTTAAAAAAATAAATGACAGTGGAATGCATTACAATTCTTATTACACATATGCCACAGTCTGGCTGGGCACAATTCAGGAGCCACTTGTCAAAAGAAACGAACTTTATTTTTAGAACCACACACGCCAAACAAAACAGCTCCTCAGGAAAAACCTTCAGAGCCCAACTGCCACCACCAGCTTCCCACAAGCCTCTCCACCTCCCCCACTCCTCCTGCTCTTGAGGCCGATTGGCTGGGTCGCATGGGCGGAGCCAAAAAAAGTCCCCCAATGAGCAGCTCCGTAGTCTGAAAGGGCAGGGAAACAGCCCAATGAGCATCACCGCAGAGGAGCCAATCAGCTAAAAGTTGCTGGGGCCGCTGTGAGCCAATCATCAGCTGGCAGTCTGAAAGTTTGCTGGGGCCCCTACGGCTGTGTCTCTCAACACATTACAATTCTTATTACACATATAAAACATAATTTTTCATATCTCTGTTTGTATATAAAGTATGTTGACACCAATTCATGTCTTCATACATATACTTTGGATAATAATGTCTATCACATTCCACCATCCTTGCTAATCCCCTGCCCCCTCCCTTTCCCTCCCACCCCTCTGCCCTATCTAGAATTCATCTATTCCTCCCATGTTCTCCCTCCTTACCCCACTATGAGTCAGCCTCCTTATATCAGAGGAAGTATTCTGCATTTTTTTGGGGGGGGATTGGCTAACTTCACTTAGCATTATCTTCTCCATCCCCATCCATTTACTTGCAAATGCCATGATTTTATTCTCTTTTATTGCTGAGCAATATTCCATTGTGTATATATGCCACATTTTTTTATCCATTCACCCACTGAAGGGCATCTAGGTGGGCTCCACACTTTAGCTATTGTGAATTGTGCTGCTATAAACATCCATGTAGCTGTGTCCCAGGAAGTATGCTGTTTTTAAGTTCTTTGGGTATAGACTGAGGAGAGGGATAGCTGGGTCAAATGGTGGTTCCATTCCCAGATTTCTAAGAAATCTCCATACTGCTTTTAAACCATTAGATGAAATACATTCAAATTGGTTAGAGGTACAGCTATTGAGTTAACAATTATCATGCAAGTTAAGGAGTTATTTATGTGATCAAAGCTGACATTAGAGTTACTTATAGTCTTGGAGGATGCAGTGTTGTTAGTTGGCTGATTCTAATGTAGAAATTCATCATGCAGGCTCTGAAGTGCCCCTATGTTTGCTGTGTGTCACTGGTATAACCTGTTCCCCTCTGCTAGATTTATTTTGTGATAGTGAAGATCTTAGTAGTAGTCTGTTTGTGCAGAAACACTGTTTATTGGTTTTCTGCAGGTATTCTATGGTGCAGTAGTATTCACTCTCCTGCCTCCACTCTCTGTAGTGTAGGGTCTGTGATGATTCACCTGGACTCTAGTTTCCACTGCACCAGATTGTGAATGGTGGACATTGATTCCCTCTGCTGGTTCAAGATCCAACATGTATTCAAATAATGCCCTGTCACTTGCCACTTGTGATAATGGTTCAGACTGTGTACCTACCATGGCTGGTATCTAGTCCTTTTTGTTTCATAGGCTCTGGAAATTTCCCACTGGGTCTCTGTGTCACTGGGTATTCAGGCAGCTTTCCTCTGGTATGGTGGTGTGATACTGGGTCTGTCCTAGTCTTCCGACAATGCCTCCCCCAGTGCCAGTGGCTGTGGCATGGTGAATAACTTTCCTTTGTTCAGGGCCAGAAATACTTTGTTGTAGCCTCTGTCTGAGTTGAGTAAGCCTGAGCAGAGCTTTCTGACCTTGCCTGGATCACAGAGGCTGAGTAGAGCTAGGAGCACTTCCTTGGCCCAGGTCTCAACCAGCCTGCTCTGTTCCCTTTGCCCTTGTTGAGGGGAGGGGGTTTCCAAGATTTTCTAGGGGTGGTCCTTCTAGACATTCTTTCTGGCCAGATTCTGAAGAAGGCCCACTGTATGGGGTTTCTGCCTGGTTTAATTTGCAGCTGTCTGGGTGTGAGAAGATGCTGTGCTGATTTAAAGAGAGTGACTGGTTGGCTGTGGGCTCCACAAGATGGCTGCAGGGTACCCATTCAGTTTTCTTTACACAATTTGGTTTTAAGTGGTTTGTGCTGTTTTAAGGAGCCTTCTGCATTTTAAATTTCATCTGTCTGTTCAAAAGTTTTCCCAACAGTTTTTAAGTAGGTGGCCTTAAGAGAATGTTTGGTCCCTTAACTTTCTCTCTCTGATGCCCCTCCTCCCAATCCACAGGTTTGAGCTAGGGCACTCTGAGTTTTGTTTTCTCCTCTAGTAACCTATCTTCCAGTCTCTCCAGGACTCAGACAATGTAGTATTGTATCTTAGAGCATTTATTTTGTCACACACCTCTCAACTTTGCTTTTATTCACCGCCTCTTTCCCATGTTGTGAGGAGATTGGGACTTGCTGCCTAGTTTGCTTTCACCATCTCCCAATGCTTCCACATTTCTATAAATTGTTCTATATAGTGTGTATATATGTTATGTATTAGTGCTAGTGAGTATTAGTGATTTAGTCTTTTATTTAACAGATATTTAACATTTTCATTTTATTCATATATATTTTAAATTGACACAGTAATTATGCATAGTTATGAGGCACAATGTGGCATTTCAATACATGTATACAATGTGTAATAATCAGATCAGGGTAATTGACATATCTAACACTTCAGACCATTTCTTTATGTTTAAAATATTCAAAATTCTCTTTATTTGGTATTTTGAAATATTCAATAATATTCAATTAATTGTTGTCAGTCTAGGTTAGCCTACTATACTACAGAAATTACAAGTTATTTCTCTTACCCAGCTCCACCCTCATACCCATTAACCATCCTCTTCCCATCCCATCCTTCAGCATCCCCTTTCCAGACTTGGGTAACCATTATTTTATTCTGTACTTCTTTGAGATCAACTTTAGCTTCCATATATGTGAGAACATGCAATATTCATTTTTCTGTGCCTCACTTATTTCACTTAACAATGTCCTCCTTTTCTGTCCATGGTGTTTATCATCATCCCTTTAAAACTTCCTTTTCTCAGTGCCTCAAGAAAGTTAGTCTTTGGTAAGAAACCCAGGGGCATCATTGGAGGTTATTTTCACATATCATCTTCTGAAAATATAGAGTGAAGCAAAAAACCTCATTGGAACACACAAAAATATCTTGTCATTGACCCTCGCTTCCCTTTCCCTCCCTTCTCCTTCTTAGCTCTTGAAACAAGTTGATCTGGGTTGGTTGCCTATCTTTAGGCTCCTACAACACAGGGACTCACTTCTTTATAGCATTCATCATACTGTCTTATAAATGTGTTTACTTGATTTTCTTCTATTAGATTATACATTTTGTGAGGCCAGGAGCTGTGTGTTTTATATTTATATACCCTCAACAGATATTAATTGAACACCTAGTAGATGGAAAGCTCTGTGATAAATCATGGTATAATGGAAATTATGTGGGATTTGAACACTAATATACCTGGTTTTGAATCCTTGATCTTCCACAAGTCATTTAGCCTTTCAGAGTCTCAATTTTCTCAATTGTAAAATATAATTATAATAACTTTTGGAGGTTTTTAATGGAGATTAAATGAAGAATGCATGTAAAATGTCTGGTACACAGAAGTCACATAATACTTTTGTTCCCTATAGCCCTTATCAGAGCATGGTTAGCCTACTATACTACAGAAATTACAAGTTATTATAATTATATGTATTCTGCCTCCCACTTTTAGATTGTGACTTCCTTAAGAAGAGTGAGAATCCTATTCATCTTTGTTTCTGCATGTCTTGCAAGCAAAACACTGACTTTCATTTGCTTTGGACTGTTTTTTCAAGGATATCTATATAGAGAATAGTCTTGGAAGATAAATTGACTCTCACCAGAACAAAAGGTAATTTGCTTATGTCTTGGAAGGTATAAGATAGCCTTCCCTCTGCAGCAAAAGACAGGCATGTTTACTGCTCATTGCAAAAGATTTATATCCCCAAACTCAGGTTGCCTCTCTTTTAATGCAAACCATTGAGTGTGAAGGTGTAATCTTTTCCTCCTCCTGTCACCCTGTAGGAACTGACATCAAAGAAACCAATACAAAATTCTGATATTCTGACTACTGCTTTTGTCTTCGTAATGAACAGTCTTTTGTGTCTACCCCAAGAGTCCCACATTGTCTACTATGATCCATATAACTGTGACAAACTAAATTTCATAGTTCTTCACAGTTCTTGACAGTTTAGGTGATGAAGTGACAACGAAGTTGATAGAGACAAGGTTTTTAGAAGAGAAAGAATGAAAGTCCTATAGGGTGATAAATAGAATTCAGGGGAAATCCACATGAATCAGTAGCAACCCATTGACAAAACTGTATGGACATTTGTGCAATAAATGGTATGATTCTCCATTTAATTTCCTGTTGATAAGGAGTTGGAGATTCTCTGTTGCAGACAGAGAATTGGGAGGTAAGTTCAAAGACAACTACTTGAAGGGAGCTTTCATTGTTACTAAGTCTACAAAAGTGGAAGTATTCACCGTTTGGTGGTTATTCTAAGGTCCACCCCCTATAACAACTGGCATTAAGATTCAGTGAGTAGAAGTACTTGCCCTTTTAAGACAATAGTTAAAAGACTATTGTGAGAATAAACCAGGTAAATTCTTAAAACTTTGCTTAATTTAGGAGATAGGGTTTGTGGATAGCATAAACCTTGTTAAGGAAGAATAGGAATACTAGGCCTTCTTACAGATCAATTGTTCCTTCATTCTGTCATTTTGTCCTGAGATTCTGGCTGCCTATAAGAAATATTTCCTTGAAACAGAACAACAACAACAAAAAACTTCCATGGAAAACCATAGATGAGGCATTTAGTAATATTCAGGCTCCTCTTGGTCCAAATTGGGTTAATGATATCAATGAAGGTGACTGACTGGAGAATGAGAAACTGATACAAAGAAATCTAGACAAAATTATGCAATCAACCCAGTTGTCCTATAAACTTCCCTAGCTGTAATATTGAAACTGGCCAAAACCTTAGGAGAAGTTATGACAATGATGCTGCTGATGCCCTGGATTAAAGTGGACTCCATAAAATAATTTATTGCTATGTAAGTGAAGCCTGAATCAGAAGATGTAAACCTCACAGTCCCAGTCAGAAAGCCATGTGGTTTGGGTTGTGGCTCTGGATGCTGAGTCACTGAATTCTTAAGATTGAAACAAATGGTGTCAGCTATAAGGACTTTGCCACTCAATATAGAACATTAGAGAAACTGAAAACATTGGAAATACATTTGGCTGTGTCATGAGCTGCTTCCATGACAATAAAAACTGAAAGTATATGCAAAACATTGTTTAATGGTGCAGAACTTATTTTTCCATCTCCCTTGGTCCTTCCCAATGCACCCCAATCTCAGCTATTTTAAAGAAAAACAGAACTATGACTGATTTGAGGGGAGATAAAAGGCCACAGACATTCATATAATTATGTTTCAGAATTTGGGGGAGGAAAGGGACCTACATTTTAGTGGTTCTGTTGGATATGTGTGCTAAAATCACTATATTACTTGAAAGTTTCCTGAATAAAATTTGAGGAAGGTGTGCACTGGGACAGAGAAGCTAATGTCAGCTCATTGATAGGACACTTTGAACCAATTCAATGTACTATGATTGCTATTTCTCTACTTGCACATACAGGAGGAATTAATATGCTTGTTTGTCATCATTTTATAAGTGGAGAATGTCTCAATCAGGAAAAGCCACAAATAGAGGTGCTACAGGGGCACATTAATTGTTCTCCTGTCTGCATTCTCCTCCCCAGGCAATCTGACAGAGACAATACAGAATCCCATGAGGAAAAAAATAAATTGCCTTATTTAAGGATTTAAAGGTAGCAGATGTACTAAGAGATACAATATTTCAACACAACAGTTTTGTTTAGCCAGTGAAAAATAATAACAGAAGCTGGAAGCTTTCAGTGAATTTTCTCCCATCATATTCAGATTTTGCTCCTATATCCCTGACTACTTTAGACATTGGAACTGTAACTAAATCATTACACAGAATGATGGTATTTGGTGTGCTGTCTTGGACAATGTGAATGACTTATTTGTTCTACTAGTGGAGCAGACAATCCTGGTAAGTTATTATTCATGTAGCAAGGCCCCTAATATATACCCAAATTTCCATGCCCCTTTCCACTAGTGAGTGGGTTAGGATTTAGCATGAGTGTCTCTGCTCTCTGATAATCATACATTTTATAACATGAACACTAGCCTGTTAGTTGCCAAGTCAGAATCCTCAGTGTCATTGTCCTGGTGTTATCACACCTCTGATTGTTAAATCCCAACAAAAATCAAGGATCTACTTATCTAGTAAAAATTTCTTGAGACAATATAGGTAGATTCACAATATTTAATCTTTCTGGAAGTCAAAGAATAACTTTTTTCCTTTAGGCCACAGGAATCAAAAGGAAAACTTTTAAGACTCTGATCATGAGAGATAATATGGGTCTCACTTGGGTATTCTTGGTCCTTTTTATCATATCAGCTAACCCACAAATCAGAATCCTTTGAGTGGAGCCCAAACAAACAGGCTTAATTAGAATCTTCCCAGAAAGCTATTACATGCACTATACATTTGGGTCTTCACAATCCTAATAATCCTTTTGAGCTGCAAGTTCCTGTGACTGATGATTCTCCCAATCAGACTCTCTAGCAAACGGAAGTAACCTCCACCTGGAGATACCCATTTGAGATGTGGATTCATTGTCTTCCTTTACAGATAATTTCCCTTTTGAAAAGTAGCTATTAGCTTGCTATTGGGCTCCAGTCAAAATTAAACACGTGATCCAAGAAAATTTTGTGATTCTCCAGCTTGATATTTCCATTTTGGAGTGGGTCAACTTAAACTGTGATGACCTGTTTTCTGATGAGACTGACTCGATTCACGATGCTATTTAGGTCTGCATTGGCTTGACCTGAAGTGCCAACAATTCTGCTTAGATCATTTCCACCGTCATAGATTGGGGACAAAGTAAATGACTTTTTGCTTCTGATGCAGAGGTTTCTACTGCATGTTAGACTTGTGGATCTCTACTAAAATGTTCAGATTCTCTTAATTTAGAGGTCCTCTGCTGTATGTCATTCGACATATAACCCTGTAATATGATAATGCATGTAGGTGTCATCATCTGGCCCTCTTCATATTGTCTTTTGGAAATTGGATCTACAAGAACTAAAAGTATAAAAATGCTGGCATTCTGGTTACTGCCATGCTGTAAGAAATAAACTTTCTTTCTTCATTGACTCAGGATTTCAATGTCTTCTAATACCATCCATCATATACTCACCAGCTGTCTTTTTAGCTTGCAAGTAGTGTGAAAACTCAGACTTTTCTCAGTTTTGATATATCCTTGGTATGTTCTCATTTTACAGATAATAAAACTGAAGCTCAAAGAAAGTCAATAAATTGTGTCTGATTAATGTCACCTAATTGTTCCTCAGATTGATTTTACCAATTTAATCTCTACTGAAATTCAATGTATGGAAGTGATCATTCCTTGAATTCATACCAATATTGTAAATTATGCTCTAAAAATATTTTCCACATACAAATAATGATAACTAATAATTGTTAATGGAATTTTATTACTACTAATTCAACATGAGATTACATATGGCCAAGAGCTCTCTTTTACTACTTCTTCTTCCTAGCTGAAAAATTCACCCAAAACAGTGATTTCCTTAGTGAGGTTATGATGCAAAAGTAAACTCTCCATTTAACACAATCAAGAATATCTTTTGTCACCTGGTAGTAAAAGGGTCCTTTTATGCACAAAATGAACAAATAAACAAAAATTTTGATTACCAGCCCAAGGAACATGAGGCCAAGGTTTGGGAATAATAATAGTTAAGTATTAAACAATAGGTAACTACATTATTAAGTACCTGAGAATTGTGATTATTTAACATATTAAAATGGGCTTCAGGTACAAAAATTAAATTAATACACAATATCTTTTTTAATTCACTGGGTCAACATACATTTATCTCAACTTCTATAATCAGATTGAGTTTAAAATGTAATTTTTTTTCTATTTTGTTTTAATTTGGATTTCTTCTTTAAAAATGTGTTGAGAGCCACAGCTGAAAGGGCCCCAGCAAACTTCCAGCTGCTAGCAAACTTCCAGCTGCCAGCAAACTTCCAGCTGCCAGCTGATGATTGGCTCACAGCAGCCCCAGCAAACTTCTAGCTGCCAACTGATTGGCTCCTCTGCCGCGATGCTCATTGGGCTGTTTCCCTGCCCTTTCAGACCACGGAGCTGCTCATTGGGGGACTTTTTTTTTGGCTCCGCCCACGCGACCCAGCCAATCAGCCTCAAGAGCAGGAGGAGTGGGGGAGGTAGAAGGCTTGTGGGAAGCCAGTGGTGGCAGTTGGGCTTTGAAGGTTTTCCTGAAGAGCTCCTGTGGTATCGCGTGTGTTCTAAAAATAAAGTTCGTTTCTTTTTATAAGTGGCTCCTGAATTGTGCCCAGCCAGACTGCGGCAAAAATGTTTATTTATTTATTTTCCTTTTTTATTGATTTTTAAAAAAAATAAATGAAAGCAGAATGCATTACAATTCTTATTACACTTATACAGCATAATTTTTCATTTCTCTGGTTGTATATAAAGTATGTTGACACCAATTCGTGTCTTCATACGTGTACTTTGGATAATGATGTCCAAAACATTCCACCGTCTTTGCTAATCCCTGCCCCCTCCCTTTCCCTCCCACCCAATACACAGTATCTTATTGACACGCTGCAATAACCCCACAAGGTAGGTATTGCTGTCACTGTTTTTACAGAGGAGGATGTTGAGTCTCAGAAACATTCAGTAAATAGCTATTAGGTGATATAACCAGAATTCCAAGTGTCTACAGGCCAATTAGGTAAGGCTTGAACTGCAGGCAATCTGAATTTTGGCAGAGCATCTTGTAATGTTTCTGAAACATGAGAATACTTTCTGACACCTGTGAGGAGCTGCTATGAGCCATCTCCTACTCTCTTCCCTATGTGGTAAGGAGGCTGCCATAAGATAGTTTTTCACAACCTCTTGAGTTCTGATAAAGTATGAATCTTTCTGCCTCAACCCTTTCAGGTGCAATTACAGATGATAAAACTGCTTAGCTTCTTCATAACACTGACCCCATAGCAAAAGGATTGCTAACAACTCAATATGTGCTTCCATTAGACTCCTTTTTTAGTTTCACCCACCTTTATGTATATGACTAGGGCCATGGGGAGCTGGCTTCTTTGGTAACTTTTCCTTTCACTATCTATGTAAGTAATAAACTGTCTAAATCTAAAAAAAAAAAAAAAAGGCTTGTTGCATATTTACAGGCCAAATTTGTTAGACCTTGACCTTATGTTGTGCTATTATTGTCCCACCAAAACACAAGTTGAGCCTCAATCCTCAACATGGCAGCATTGAAAATTAGTGGAATTTTTTTTTTTAACATACAGAGCCTATTGGAAGGTAACTGTGTCATGGGAGCACTGCCCTCAGAAGGGATTAATGCTGTCTCCTATGAGTTCTAGTTCTGCAGATTAGTTAATGCCAAGTGGTCCATTAGAAAATGTTTTCAGCTTTCTCCACCCTCTCTTTGTCTCTTGATATGCGACCTTTCTCACAAATACATCCCACAATGGTGATGCCATTCACCATGCTATCTGCCATAAGATCCTCACCAGATGTGGCCACCTGATCTTGGTCTTTTCAACTTCCAGAACTGTGAACCAAATAAACCTATTTTCTTTATAAAGTATCCAGTCTTGAGTATTTTGTTGTAGCAACAAAAAATAGACTAAGATGTCTGGTTTGTGTGCTCAACACTCTAGGAAGGGGGATCCATTGTTTCAAATTTTTCTGCGAGGCTTTTACATTCTAAGCGAACAATTTTTTGTATAGTTTTATGTATAGTTTACCAAATCTTCAAAATCACAACGAAAATATGGTATACAGAGATGAAACTAAGACTAAGAAAGTCTAATAAATTTTCTCTAATTCACAATAAGCAGCAGAACTCAATCCAAACTCAAATGTGATTTCTAGCTCAATGCTTAATGCACTTGTTATTGCATACTTATAGAATATATTTCTGATGTGAAATTTGCTATACTTTAGATGATAAAAAAATAATATGACTATAGAGCCAACCTAGGTGCCCTTCAACAGATGAATGGATAAAGAAAATGTGTTTTATATACAAAATGGAGCATTACTCAGCCATAAAGAAGAATTATTTTATGTCATTTGCTGGTAAGTAGATGGATCTGGATACTATGATGCTAAGTGAAATAAGCCAATCCCAAAAAACATATGCTTTCTCTGATATGTGGAAGCTAACCCACAATAAGCAGGGGGTGAGGAGGGCAGAAGTTCAGTGGAGTAGATAAAGGAAAATGAAGGGAAGGAATGGGACAGGAAAATGAAAGACAGTGGAATGAATACAACATAACTTTTCTAAGTACATATATGAATATACAACAGTGAATCTCACCATTATGTACAACCACAGGAAATTTAATTTTAAAAAACTATGATAAATGGCAAACTTCTCATAGAGATAAAGGATCATGGGGTGGGGAGAGGGAAAGGGAAGGAAAGGTATTGGGGTCTGAATAAGAATAAGATATATTCCATGTCAACTTCCAGAGTTTTCTACTCTGAAAAATAAAACTACTATGATAAAATTTCTACCTTCATTATATAACGAATCTGTTTTAAAAGTGGTACTTAGCTGTGTGCGATGGTGCACAACTATAATCCCAGCAACTTGGGAGAAGGAGACAAGAGGATTTCAAGCTCAAAGTGAGCCTTAACAATTTAGCTAGGCCCTGAGCAACTAAATAAATAAATAAACAGGTCTAGAGATGTGGCTCAATGGTTAAGCACCTCTAGGTTCAGTCCCTGTGCACTAGGTTATTCCTGTGCACTGCAGGATTATTGGCAATAATGAAAAAATTGTATCAACCTAAGTATCTATCATTAGAGATTTGGATTAGTAATGTCTGAAGCAAATATGCTAAGGAATACTAAGTAGCTATTAAAAGTAATGATGTGGGTAAATGACCATAATAAAACCTTTACATTAAAAAATGTGCATATAGGGAATTTGGAAAATGGAGAATTAGAGAACTGCTGCACTTCTCAGCCATTCCTTGGCACCAAACTTAAAAAGCAGGGAAACTGTTTCTCAGCAAGGTGGGTAAATATGGAACTCACCGAATTTTTTCTTAGTTATAGGTGGACATAATACTTTTATTTTATTTGTTTTCATTTTTATGTGGTGCTGGGAATTGAACCCAGTGCCTCACGCATGCTAGGCAAGCGCTCTACCACTGAGCCACAAACCCAGCCCCCTCAATGAAATTTGATACTGGACAGTAAAAGAAAACATAGACACACAGAAAATTGGAAACTTTGAACATAAGAAATAATACATTAAATATGTGCCAGTTTGGCTGGCAATGGCATGGCAGGGGTGGTGGAGCACAGACAGAGAGAGAGGAAAGTGCAACAGAACAAAAAATATTGCCTTGTAACCAGTGGAATATACGGGGAATCTGATTTTTTTGTGTGTGTGATGCTGAGGATTGAACCCAGGGTCCTGTGCATGTGAGGTAAGCATTCTACCAACTGAGCTATATTCCCAGCCCAAAGGAATCTGATCTTAATGAACCCAGTGTTGGTGGGGGGGAGTCATTGAGTGAAAAGCAACCAAAATTGCTTGGAAATGGGTTCATCAGCATGGGAACCATCTATAAGTGATACACAGCCACAAGCAGAGGCAAGAGACTGGGAATTCATGAAGGAAGTTGCCAGCTGCCCACCTATTATGAACTCCAGAGTCTTCCTGGACCAGTGTGACAGAAATAGGCACAAAGAAAATTGGGCCTAGTACATACAGACTCCAGACACAGGAGAAAGAGCTCCTTTTGTGCTGGTGCCCTAAATGTCCAGCAGAAATTGGCAACTCTCCATCAATAGGGTGTGTGAACTAATCTCAAATACCCACTAATAGAGTTCCAAGGGTTACCCAAGAGCAAACCTCAGCAATTTAGAACTCTGCACCAGCCCCACTATAAGGGGCTGTCAGCATTGACCAGTCTATCCCACCCTCTACTGGGAGACAGGAAGCTGAAAGCTACTACAAGCAGCTTTGGCTCTTAACCACAACAGGTGGCAGGTAGGTGAGGAAAACAAAGATTTTGGACTTAACAACCCACAGCCTTTGACTCAAGGATTACAGTGCCCACAGATAAACACATGAGAAGGAAATCCATCCTTGTCAATAGCTGTGACCACCTCAGAGGAAATAAGCCCTTTATTTTTCATTCAAATTTTTTTTAAATATTTATTTTTTAGTTGTAGTTGGACACAATACCTTTATTTCACTTATTTATTTTTATGTGGTGCTGAGGATCAAACCCAGGGTCTTGCATGTATGAGACGAGCGCTCTACCATTGAGCTACAACCCCAACCCCTCATTCAGAATTTTAATCATTGTTTCTTTTTTCCTTTTTTCCATATCCCTTCATTTATTAAAATTTTCTTATTTAAATTTTTAAAGTTTTTTCAAAAATATTTCACTATATTTTAATATTTGTTTACTTTTTTCATGCTGTGAGATTATGTGTGGAGGGGTGGGTATGTGCATATGGATGTGTGTTCTAACTGCATGAATAAGTTTGAAATATATATACATTGTTTTGATCTAACTTTTATTTGTACCTTGAATTTGTCTCTCTTATTGCTTCTTCTTCACTCTATTTCCCCACTAATATCCCAAATTTTTCTGTTACCTTATCCTCTGTTTCATTTTTAAATTACTTTTAGTTACTCTTATATTTCTCTTTCTTTATAGCCATCGGTGTTTACCTATCTCCTGCCTTTTTTTCTATTAACTTTTTAAATATTCAAATTTTCTCTTGCCTTTATACCCTATATTCCCTTCACTTAAGAAAATGTAACCCCACTAATAGAATTTTATAGTTTATGTAATTCATACTCCATTCATGTTACTGTAATTATAAATATGGTAGGTGACATAGTAGACACCTGTGTTTTAATGTCTAATTTAATTTACACTTTTTAATTTTAGTGCTAACATTAATTCTGACCCCATGATTCCTATATAGGTGGCAGTTAGTGTTATAGACATCAAAGTAGATTCCACACAATTATCTTAAGGCTGTACATCTGTTACTAACATTAGTACTATACCTGGTTCCCCCTTCCTATAAGATATGCTGGAAAGTGACTGGGGAACTTTCAAGTGCACAGAATAGAGATCATGCTGTCATACTCATAGTTCAGGTAGGTGATAGTGAATCTCACCCCACACATGATTTAGCCACATGGAAGACTCAACCATACTTTAACACATAGACTTGGGGAAACAAAAACCTAAACCAACAACAGGCCCTAAAGAGGTAAAACCAGAGGGGGGCCTCTGGTTCCACTCCTGGACATCTATTCATACATAAAAACAAAAGAGAAACCCCAGAACTAAAAAGATAACTGCATACAAAATGACATGTACATAAAAGAGAAATGGAAATCCATCTCAATTGATGTGCATGTCCAAGACCTCTAAAAATATGAGGGAATGGGCAAACAAATCTCTTCCCCAAATTCACAATCCCACAACAAAGGATCCCACAGATATGAAAGTGGATAAATTCTAGAGAAAGACTTAAAAAAGTGATTATTAAAATATTCAATGAACTAAAAGAAAATTTAAGAAATTAATTAAGAGAGCAAATACAGGAGATGAAAGACCATTTCAGTAAAGAAATAGAAATAATGGAAATAATGAAAAAAACTAATCAGAACTCCTGGAGATGAAAAATACAATGAATCAAATTAAAGGTTCACTTGAAAGCATCACCAGCAGATTAGATTATGTAAAAATAGAATTTCAGACCTTGAACACAGAGTATATGAACTTGAATACTCAGTATGCCATAAAGGGAAACAAAAGATGAAGATCAGAACTTACAAGAACTCTGAGACAGCATGAAGAGTACAAACCTGAGAGTCATTGGGATAGGGAGAACATGAAGATGTAGGTTAAAGTCATTAAGAACATGTTCAATAAGATAATAAGAGAAACATTTCCTCATATTAGAAATGAGATAGACATCCACATACAAGAGGCATATAGGGTCACAAATAGACAAGATCAGAATAGAACCTCTCCAATACACATCATAATCAAAATGCCTAACACAGAAAATAAGGAAAGAATAATAAAGGTTATAAGAGAAAAAGGTCAGGTTGCACATAGAGACAAACCAATAAGTCTCACCTCTGACTTCTTGATTCAGACCCTAAAATCAAGGAGGGTCCAGAATGAGATATTCCAAGCACTAAAAGAAAACAATTGCTAGAAAAGATTGCTATATCCAGCAAACCTATCTTCCGAATTTGGTAAGAAAATAAATCTTTCCATGACAAGGATAAACAAAGAATTCATGACCACTAATCCATCACTACAAAGAATACTGCACACAGAAGAACTCCAAAACAAACTCCAAAGCTCCCAAATAGATGACAATTACCAGAAAAGCAACTAATTAAATGAATATTAAGGCAGGATTAAATATAGCAAACAAACAAAAATGACAAGAAACGACAAACATTTATTCATTTTAGGGGAAAATAAAAACTTTCCATGACATTGATAAGCTAAATTCATGACTATCAAGCCAGCACTACAATGAATGATCAAAGATAAACAGTACACAGAGGAAGCCAAAACCAAATCTGAAAGCTCCCAAACAGAGGGAGATCAATAGAAGCGTGAACTACTAAATAAAAACTGAGACAAAATTAAATACAACAAAATATAAAAATAGCAGGAAGCCACAAACATATAACACTGAATGTAAATGGTCTCAACTTCCCAATAAAACACATAGATAAGCAGAATGTATCAAAAAACCAAGATCTGACAATGTGCTGTTTGAAAGAGACTCATCTCATAGACGAAGACACTAGGCTGAGGGTAAAAGAATGGAAAAATATTTCCTGCAAATAGAGTCCCAAAAATAAGCAGGAAAAGCTATTTGAATACCTGACAAGGCATCTTTCAAGCAAAAATTAATCCAAAGAGACAAACAAGGCAATTATATACTGGAAAGGGAAACAATCCTACAAGAAGAGATAACAATAGTAAATATATATACCTCAAACATCACCATACCTAATTACCTAAACAAATGCTTTTGGGCATAAAATCCCCCAGATAGATAACAATACAATAATACTGGGTGATTTCAACCCATCCTTAAAACCAATAGACAGGTCATCCAAACATAAAACCAATAAAGATATTTCCAACCTACATACTACTATAAATCAAATGGACCTAATACACATCTACAGAATATTTCACCCCCACACCTTCTTATTAGCAGCTCATGGAAACTTTTCCAAAATAGACCATATTCTAGGTCACAATATAAGTCTTAGCAAATAAAAAAATTGATATAGTCTCATGCAACCTATCAGAAAATAATGTGATGAAACTAGAAATCAACAAGAAAATTAATAGAAACCACAGAAATTGAACAATACTCTTTTAAATGAAGAATGAATCAAAGAAGAAATGAGTGAATAAATCAAAAAATTATTAGAAACAAATGAAAATAGATGACATATCAAAATTTCTGTGACAGTATGAAAGACATTCTAAGAGGAAAATTTATATCATTGAGTTCCTACATTTAAAAAATAGACAGATCCCAAATAAATAAGCTTATGTACCACCTCAAGGCTTTAGAATATGAAGAACAAACTTTCCCAAAATAAGTAGAAGACAGGAAATAATTAAGATCAGAGCTGAAATTAATGAAATTGAGAATAAAAAACAATACACAGGATCAATTCAATGAAGAAGTGGTTCTTCAAAAAGATAAGCAAGATTGATAAAAGTTTAGCCAAGATAATTAAAATAAAGAACAAAATAAACAAAATTAAAGATGAAAAGAAGATATCACCACAGGTACTTCTAAAAATCTAAAGCATCATTAGAAACTATTTGAAAATTTGTACTTCAATAAATTGAAAAAAATTAGAAGACACTGCCAAATTTCTAGAGACATATGATCTGCCCAGATTGAACCAAGAAGATATAGAAAACCCAAATATACCAATATCAAGTAATGAAATCAAAACAGCAATTAAAAGCCTTTCAACAAAGAAATGTCCAGAACCATATGAACTTTCAGCTGAGTTCTATCAGACCTTTAAAGGAGAGTGAACATCAGTCTTTTTCAAATTATTCCATGAAATTTAAAGTGAAGGAACACTCCCAAATATATTCTATGAAGCCAGTATAACCCTGATACCAAAACCAGACAAAGACAAATCAAGGAAAGAATACCAAGGATCAATATTCCTGATGAGCATAGATGCAAAAATCGTTAATAAAATATTAGCAACGTGCATTCAAAAACACATCAAGAAGATAATACAACATGATGGAGTTGGTTTCATCCAAGGGATGGAAGGTTGGTGCAAAATATGAAAATAAGTAAATGAATTCACTACTTATTATGGTTCAGATATGAGATGTCCCCCAGAGCTCATATGTGAGACAATACAAGAAAAGTTTAGAGGTGAAATGATTAATACATTGACTAAAGCTTAACTTAGTCAATGCATTAATCTTCTAATGGGGGATAACTGAGTGGTAACTATAGGCAAGTAAGGTGTGGCTAGAGGAGGTGGGTCATTGAGGGCATGTCTTTGAGGTATATATTTTCCCTTTTGTGAGTGGAACTCTCTCTCTATTCCTGGTGCCATATTCTGAGCTACTTTACTCCATCACACCCTTCTTCCATGATGTTTTGCCTCACCTAGGGACAAGAGCAATAGTGTTGGCCACCTATGGACTGAGACTTCTAAAACCATGAGCCCCAAATAAACTTTTCCTCCTTTATGTTGTTCTTGTCATGTCTTTTGGTAACCATGGTGGAAAAGATGACTAAAACATAATTAAATAGAGTTAATGACAAGAATCACATTATTGGCTCAATAGATGCCTTTGATAAAATCCAACAAAAATTGTTGAGAGCCACAGCCGAAGGGGCCCCAGCAAACTTCCAGCTGCCAGCAAACTTCCAGCTGCCGGCTGATGATTGGCTCACAGCGGCCCCAGCAACATCTAGCTGATTGGCTCCCCGGCCCCAGCAACATCTAGCTGATTGGCTCCTCTGCGGTGATGCTCATTGGGCTGTTTCCCTGCCCTTTCAGACCACGGAGCTGCTCATTGGGGGACTTTTTTGGCTCCGCCCACGTGACCCAGCCAATCGGCCTCAAGAGCCACCAAATGCCGCAGTCTGGCTGGGCACAATCAGGAGCCACTTGTCAAAAGAAACGAACTTTATTTTTAGAACCACACACACCAAACAAAACAGCCTCTCAGGAAAAACCCTCAGAGCCTCAACTGCCACCACCGGCTTTCCACAAGCCTCTCTCTCCCACACAAGCTTCTCTCCACCTCCCACAATCCTCCTGCTCTTGAGGCCGATTGGCTGGGTCACGTGGGCGGAGCCAAAAAAGTCCCCCAATGAACAGCTCCGTGGTCTGAAAGGGCAGGGAAACAGCCCAATGAGCATCACCGCAGAGGAGCCAATCAGCTAGATGTTGCTGGGGCCGGGGAGCCAATCAGCTAGATGTTGCTGGGGCCACTGTGAGCCAATCATCAGCCGGCAGCTGGAAGTTTGCTGGCAGCTGGAAGTTTGCTGGGGCCCCTTCGGCTGTGGCTCTCAACAAAAAATTCATGTTAAAAATACTGGAGGGGGAATGGGGTTGTGACTCAGTGGTACAGCACTCACCTAGCACATGTGAGGCCCTGGGTTAGATCCTCAGCACTACATATAAATAACTAATGTAAAGGTATTGTGTCCAACTACAACTAAAAAATAAATATGAAAAAATATGTTGGAGAGGGCTGAGGCTGTAGCTCAGTAGCAGAGTGCTTGCCTAGCATGTGTGAGGCCCTGGGTTCGATCCTTAGCATCACATAAAAATAAATAAAGGCATTCTGTCTGTCTACAACTACAATTTTTTAAAAAAAATGCTGGAGAGCCTGGTGTGGTATTGCACCCCTGTAATCCCAGCAGTTTGGGAGGCTGAGGCAGGAGGATCACAAGTTCAAAGTCAACCTCAGCAACTTAGCAAGTCCTAAGCAATTTAATGAGACAGTGACTCTAAATAAAATATTAAAAGGGCTGGAGATGTGGATCAGTGGTTAAGCACCCCTGGATTCAATCCCTGGAGAAGGTTGGAATAGAAGGAACTTACATCTACCTTTTAAAGGCTGTCTATGACAATCCCAAAGCCAATATTATACTGAATGAAGAAAAACTGAAAGTATTTCCTCTAAAATCAGGAACAAGGTAAGCATGTCCACTATCACAACTTCTATTCAATATAGTTCTCAAATCACTAGCCAGATTAATCAGACACGAGAAAGAAATCAAAAGGATACAAATACAAAAATAAGGAGTCAAATACTCTCTATTTGCTGATAAAATGACTCTTTATCTATAAGACCCTCCCCAAATAATCCATCAGAAGACTTCTAGACTAATAAATGAATTGAGAAAATTTCAGGTATAAGATTAACATCCATAAATCAATAGCTTTTCTATATTTCAACAGTAAATCTGCTCAGGAAAACCATTGCATTCACAATAAACTAAAAAAAAACTTAGGAATTAATCTAACCAAAGAGGTGAAAAATCTCCATAATGAAAATTATAAAACACTTAAAAAATAAATTGAAGAAGAACTTAGAATATGGGAAGACCTCCCATGTTCTTGGATAGGCAGAACTAATCTTGTCAAAACAGCCATACTATCAAAACTGAGATACAAATTTAATGCAATCTCCATCAAAACACCAATGCAATTATTCACAAGAATTAGAAAAAATATATATCATTAAATTCATAAATAAGACTTAGAATAGCTAAAGCCATACTGAGCAAGAAAAACAATGCAGGAAGCATCACAGTACCTGATCTGAAATTATACTACAGAGCTATATTTTAAAAAAGCATGGAATTGGCATAAAAATTGACACAAAACCAATGAAACAGAATAGAAGACACAGAGAAAAGCCAACAGTTATGACTATCTGATACTTGACAAAGGTGTCACAAATGTATGTTGGAGAAAAGATAGCCTTTTTAACAAGTGGTGCTGGGGAAACTGGCTAGCCATATGTAGAAGGATGAAACTAGATCCCTATCTCTTGCTCTGCACAAAAGTCAAATCACAATGGACCAAAGAGACTGGGCATAGTGGCACATGCCTGTAATCCCAGTGGGAGTCTGAGGCAGCAGTATCGTGAGTTCAAAGCCAGCCTCTGAAATTTACTGAGGCCCTAAGCAAGGGCCCTGTCTCTAAATAAACTAAAAGAAATTGGTGGGTGTGTGGCGCAGTAGTTAACCACCCCTAGGTTCAATCCCTGGTACAAATAGTAGTAGTAGTAGTAGTAGTAGTAGTAATAATAATAATAATAATAGACATCAAAGACTTACAAATTAAACCAGAAACCTTACAACTGCTAGGAGAAAACATAGAGTCAACACTCCTTCATATTAGTGCAGGCACTGATTTCCTTAACACAACTCCTAAAGCACAAGAAATAAAACCAAGAATCAATAAGTGGGATGTTATCAAATTGAAAAATTTCTGCACATGAAAGGGAATGAAATTAAGAGTGTGAAGACAAAGACTACAAAATGGAAGAAAATATTTGCTAGAAACTCTTCTGACAGGGAATTAATATCCACGATATATAAGAACTCAATAAACTTGGATTGTTTCTTTATTCTTTGGCTTGGTTCAACTATTCAGCTTCTGTTCACTGGGCCTTTTCTGCTCCTGCAACCCAGCTGCTATTATGAGCGGGACCAGCTGCCTGCAGAGGCAAGTTCTGAGCCTGTAACATGCTAATGTGCGGGTGCAGGCGGAGTTCCAGCAGCAGGCCAGCCTACAATGCACTAATGTACGCACATGGAATACCTGTATTGCTGCTGGTGGCGATAATTGCAGCTGCTGCATTCTAGCTATGCCAAGGCCTTGGGGGCTTTCATGAGCCCACGGGACCCAACAGAGGATTTCATGGCAACCCTGGGTACTCTGTCTGACAATGTTGAGGGTCCACGGAGCCCTCATGACAGCACCGGGGTTCTGGAAATCCCACCCAAGGGACCATGACAGGCAGAAGAGGTCTCTCAGTGGTTCAGGAGTGGGGGCAGGGCGAAGGGGGAGCCTAGCTCCTTGGAGGGGCCCTGAATCCATCTGATGGAAGGTGAGAAATCTTGAGAAACTAGCTTCAGAGATTTGGGAAACAGCCCTCTGGGTGACATGGGCATAGAGAGGCCAGAGGTGGATAGTGAGAGATGTCCTACCTTTCCTGATACATGGTGACAGGTCAGTATCCCCATCCCCAGTGAGTGCTTGGGGGAGCCTGGGTCAATGCCGTTTGGAGATCTACTTACCCAGAATCATGGGGAGCCCAGAGGCCCCCTCCCTCTGCCATGGACAAAGAGGCTGAGACTTCCCTTCACCTCTAAGAACGCACCTACCCCTGGCTTTCAAGGAGGCAGCTCTTTTCTGTATATAACTCTGAGAAGAGCAGAGGTTTTGCTGAGAAGCAGTTTGGAAAGATACACTGATGAACCACGAGAAGCCTGGGATCCCCTTTGGAAAACCTTACCCCTGCACTTCCGTACATTGTGTCAAACTGGAACCATGAGGAAGGGATTAGGGGTCTCACCCCCAGATGATCAGCTCAAGAATCCCTATTTGATTGTCCTAAAGGGCAACTCCAAGTCTTGTGTCCCTTCTCCCTCATGACTGTTATGACTGTTGTACAAAGGAAATAAAATTGGGGATGTGTTTATTTCCCTGTTGTTAAAAAAACCCTCAAAAAACTTAACACACACACACAAAAAAAAAACAAACAATGAATAAATGGACAAAAGAACAGGAAATGAACAGGCATGTCAAAATGAACCCATCTACCATGTATAACTATAATGCTCTAATAAAAACAGATATTTCTCAAAAGAATAAAAAATGACCAATAAATATATGAAAAAGATATTCAACATCTCTAGCTATCAGGGAAATGCAAATCAAAAGTACACTAAAATTTCATCTCACTCCAGTCAGAGTAGCAATTATCAAGAATACAAACAAAGACAAATGCTGGTGAGAATGTAGATGAAAAGGTACTCTCCTACATTGTTGGTAGGACTGCAAATTAGTACAACTATTCTGGAAAGAAGTATGGAGATTTCTCAAAAGACTAAGAATAGGGCTGGAGTTGTGGCTTAGTGGTAGAGTGCCTGCCTAGCACTTGGAGACATTGGGTTCAATCCTCAGCAGAACAAAAAAAAATAAATAAATAAATCAAATAAAGGTATTGTATCCATCTACAACTAAAAAAATATTTTAAAACACTAAGAATAGGGGCTGGGGTTATGGCTCAGCGGTAGAGCACTCGCCACGCACATGCAAGGCCCTGGGTTCAATCCTCAGCACCACATAAAAATAAATAAATAAATAAATAAAATAAAGTTATTAAAAAAAGACTAACAAAATAACCACAATATGGCTCCTCCATCCTACTCACTATTTATCCAAAGAGAAAAAAAAATCATCTTATAGTGATACAGGTACCTCAATGTTTATAATAGCACCATTCACAATAGCCAAATTATGGAACCAGATCAGAAGCCTGTCAATAGATACACGTATTTAGAAAATGTGGTATACATACAGAATGGAGTTTTACTCAGCCATAAAGAATGAAATGATGAAATTTGCCAGTAAATGAACGGAAATGGAGAACATCATGCTAAATCAAATAAGTCCAACTCAAAAAATCCAAGTTCACATATTTTCTCTCATATGCACATGCTAGAACAAAATAAGGGGGAAAAGGTGAGGATCAGATATCATAAAGATGTAGAGAAGATCAGTGGAGTAGAAAAAGGATACTTGAGAGGGAGGAAGGAGGAACAGGAAAGGGAAGGAAATGTGGAATGAATTTAACAAAATCATGCTACATGCCTATATAGATGAAGCACAGGGAATTCCACCTTTTAAAAGCACTGAGCAAAAATAAATAAGTAAATAAATTAATGAAAGGAAGATCAGTAGAGGAGAAGAAGGGGGAATGGGAGGAAAGAGGAGGGAAGGGAAAGGGGGAGAATGGGGAAATGGAGTAAATCAAATTTTATGCATGTATAATTTTGTCAAAATGAACCTGTCTGCTATGTGTAACTATAATGCTCTAATAAAAATAAATAAGATAAAATAAAATGTTAACTATCCCAATACATAGAAAAATAACAATGAAATCCATTGAAAGGTTAAAAGCAATTTACTGGAGTACTGTGAATATAGGTATGTTTCAAAATGAAAATAATTTTTATAATGAGAAAAATGAAATTATTTCCATTTTGAAAATATAAAAGCAATAGGAATTACTGTTGATGGAAAATATACCAGTGGCTTTTCAAAACTCAATAAACTAGAAAGCACAAAATATTGAATGGAAGATTATTTTTAAAAATTAGTTTCAGAGTGAGGAAGATGGCAGAAGCAAGCTAGGCAGCGAGTCCCAGCTACTCAAAACACAAAATGGAGGCAGAAAATGAAAAGCAGAATTGAGAGGTGAGGGACAAAATAAATGCTCTAAGACTCAATATTACAAAGTCTGAGACCTGGGGAGGCTGGAAGATAGGTTATCAGAGGAAAAAACAAACTCAGAATCTCCCAACCCTGAACCCAAACCTGGGTATGGGAAGGCAGGAGGGGCAACATAGAGACCTCTCAAGGTGAACAAGGGAAATGAAGGGGCTGGTGGGGACTTGTTCCAGGGATGTGTGCCAAGTCCTGCTCAGCCTCTGTGACCCAGGCAGGGGCAAAAGCTTGGCACAACATCCACTTATTCAACTCACAGACAATAATTGAGCAGCTTTGGCTCCAAACAAAGGAAAGCAGATTCATCAGGCCCCAACCACTGACACTGTGGGGAAGCACCATGGGAAGCATAGGGACAGTTCCCATATTGGCAAGGTCGTGCTAGAGGGAAACTGCTTGAATAACCAGTGACATAGAGACCTAGTGGGGAAATTGCTAGAGGTTATGCAGTAGAAAGGGACTAATACAAGCCTTAACAGGTGCATAAGCTGAACTATACCACAACTGGCAAGCGACAGAGCATTGTTTGGATACTTGCAGGATCTTGCATCAGACTTAGTAAGCAGAAGCAATCAATGCACCCCCCCACCACCACCAGATTCACAACCTGGTTCAGCAGAAACTAGCTTCCAGGTGAACCACTGGAGACACTTCACTACAGGAATTCAGAGAGTGGTGTTAGCCAACAGCCTACTTTTGCACCACAGAACATCTACAGAAAATCCGCAAACAGAGTTCCTACACTCACAGAAAGCCAACAGTATCTTTACTGCCATGAAAAGAATCCAATAGTGAATAGCAGATACAGGGTGATCCACAGGTCAAAAAAGGGAGCATTGAAGAGCTTGCTTCCTGATCTACTGCACACAATGGAAACAACCAACTCACAACACTGCACCCTCCAAGCAGTCAACTGCAGGTCCCTGAGCTGACAAACCAGAAGGTGTGAGTAGGAGGTTCATAGCAACTAGGTAATTGGTTCCTGAGCCTCAGAAAAATGGGAGAGATCCACAGCCAAAGACTGATGGTCTTCTGTTAAATGTCCAAACCCCAGTGAAATACAAACCAAGATTCAATAAGAATTTTCTTCACCTTGACAAGGTATACTATTAACAACTCTAATGTCAATAATGACCACATAAATACTTCCTTAACTTGAATGACAATTGTTAACCTAAGAGCCAACATTGTACCTTTAATCCATTTGAATATATTTCATCTAATGTTTTAAAGCATTAATTGGAATCAATAAACCAAATTAAAAATTAAATGGAAAGCATTACCCATAGATTATACCACTTTGAAGATAGATTTTCAGGCCTTGAACACAAAGTATATAATCTTGAAAATAAAGTTGACCATAGAGAAAAGATGTTAAGGGATCACAAACAGAATATTCAAGAAATCTGGGAAAACATTAAAAGGACAAATTGAAGATTCTCTGGAATACATGAATGCTCTGAAACACAAACTAAAGGCATGCACAATCATTTCAATGAAATAATATCAGAAAATTTTTCAAACCTTAAGGATGAAATGGACATTCAAGTCAGGAGGTATGTAGGACTCCAAATATACAAAATCACAACACTTTCTTCACTTTCTTCTCAGCAGCACAAGGAATACTTTCTAAAATAGACCATATTTTAGGCCACAAAGCAAATCTTAGCAAGTACAAAATAGAGATAATACCTTGAATTATATCAGATTATAATGGAATGAAATTAGAAATCTATGATAAGATAATATAGAAACCACTCTAACACCTGGACATTATATAATACACTTCTGAATGGATAGCAGAAGAAATCATGAGAGAAATAAAAAATACTTAGAGGTAAATAAGAATAGTGATAAAGTAAATCAAAATCTCTGGGACAGTTTAAAGGCAGTAAATACTAAGAGGAAAGTTGATAACATTGAGCTCAGACACTAAAAGAATAGAAAGATACCAAACAAATAATTTAACATTACATCTCAATGTCCCAGGAAAAGAAGAAGAAAACAACACCAAAACAAATAAAAACAGGAAATAATTAAAATCAGAGTTGAAATCAATGAAATTGTGATTTTTTAAAAATACAAAAGATCAACAAAATAGTTGGTTATTTGAAAGGATTAAAAATATAAACCCTTAGCCAAACTAAGCAAAAGATGGGAAAACCCCAAATCATCAACATCCAAGATTAAAAAAAGAAAATATCACTAAAAGACACTACAGAAATCCAGAGGATCATCATAAACTATTTTTAAAATTTATACTCCAATAAGATAGAAACATAATGAAGACATGAGCATATTCCTAGAGACATATGTCTTACTCAGATTGAATCAGGAGTACAGAGAAAACTTAAACATTTTAATTTCAAGTACAGAATTGATGAAACCATCAAAAGCCTTCCAAAAAGAAAAGCCCAGGACAAGATGGATTCTCAGCTTAGTTCTACCAGACCTTTAGAAGAACTAATACTAACTCTCCTCAAATTATTCCATGAAATTGAAAAGGAAGGAATCCTGCCAATCACATCCTATGAAGCCAGTATCACCCTGACACTAAAACCAGATAAAGACACATCAAAGAAAGAAAACTTCAGGTGAATATCCTTGATGAACACCAATGCAATAATTCTTAATACAATATTGGGAAACTGTACCCAAAAACACGTTAAAAATAGTGCAACCTGATCAAGTGGGTTTCATTCTAGGGATGCAAGGTTGGTTCAACATACAGAAATAAATAAATGTAATTCATGACATAAATAGACTTATAGACAGAATCACATTATTATCTCAATAGATGCAAAAAGAAAATCATTTGACAAAATACAGCTCCCATTCATCTCTAAAATGCTAGAAAAACTAGGGATAGAAAACTTACCTTGGGCTGGGGTTGTGGCTCAGTGGTAGAGCACTTGTCTAGTATGTGTGAGCCACTGGGTTTGATCATCAGCACCACATAAAAATAAATCAATAAAATAAATGTCTATTGCCGCAGTCTGGCTGGGCACAAAATCACGAGCCACTCAAGCAGGAACAAACTTTATTTTTTGAAACTGCCGCCAATGTCCAGTACACGCCTGGGAAGATTTTTCGATCCACCCACGCGGCCTCCTCCCGGAACCGCCAGAGAGAGCTCCTCCCCCGGAACTCCCTCCTACTGTACTTCCCCAACCAATGGGAACTCTCCAGGAGTCCCGTAGCAGGCCTAGGTGAACAGCAGGAGTCCAATATCCATATGAATGCAAATCTTAACATAATCATATCATCTCAATGGCTAGCTGGCGTCACCTTTCAACCAAAAATGCCATGCATCATATACTTGGCTCTTAGCAGTCTATCAACAACTAAAAAAAATTTTTAAAAAACTTACCTCAACATTGTAAAGGCTATATATGAGAAATCCAAAGCCGACACTATACTGAATGGGGAAAAATTGAAAGAATTGCCTTCAAAAACAGGAACTAGACAAAACAGGAATGCCCACATTCACCACTCCTATTCAACATGGTCCTTGAAACTCTAGCCAGACCACTAGGCAACAGAAGAAAATTAATAGGATACAAATACACAAAAAGAGCTCAAACCATCTCTGTTTGCTGATGAAATGATTCTTTATTTAGAAGACCCAAAACACTCCACCAGAAGACTTCTAGAACTCATAAATGAATTCAGCAAAGTAGCAGGATACAAAATCAACACCTATAAATCAATCATATTCCTGGGCTCCAATAATGCATATCCTGAAAAGGAAATTACAAAACTATTACATTCATAATAACATAAAAATATAATATTTGGCAATCAATTTAACAAAATATGTGAGGCACCTCTACAATGAAAACTACAGAACCCAAAAGAAAGGAATTGAAGAAGATCTTAGATGATTGAAAAACCTCTCATGTTCTTGAATAGGCAGAATTAATATTGTCAAAATGACCATACTACCAAAAGTGTTATACAGATTCAATGCAATTCCCATCAAAATTCCAATGTCATTGTTCATAGAAACAGAAAAAGTCATCATGAAATTCATTTGAAAAAATAAAGCAACCCTTGGCAAGAAAAGTGAGGCAAAATGCATCACAATACTAGACCTCAAATTATACTACAGAGGGGCTGGGGTTGTGGCTCAGTGGTAGAGTGCTTTTTTGCATGTGTGGGACACTGGGTTCGATCCTTAGCACCACATATATTAATAAAATAAAGATATTGTGTCCATCTACAACTAAATTTTTTTTAAAAAAATTATACTACAGAGCTAGAGTAATGAAAATAGCATGATACTGGCGCCAAAACAGGCAGTAAGGCCAATGGAATAGAACAGAAGACTCAGAGACAAACCCACATAAATACAGTTATCTCATTCTACACAAAGGTGCCAGAAACATATGTTAGAGAAAAGATAGCCCCTTTAAAAAAATGGTGCTGAAAAAAATTGGAAATCCATATGTAGAAGAATGAAATTTGACCCCTATCTCTTACCCTGAAAAAAAAGTCAACTCAAAGTAGATCAGAGAGCAAGGAATTAGACCAGAAACCCTGCACCTGCTAGAAGAAAATGTAGACCCAACATGTCAGCTCAGGAACGGACTTTCTTAACAAGAATCCTAAAGCACAAGAAATAAAACCAACATTCAAAAAGTGTGATGGTGTGAAATTAAAATCAGACACTTAGCAAAAGAATAAATATGAATGGCCAACAAATATATGAAAAAAAATGTTCAACATTTCTACCAATTAGAGAAATGCGAATTAAAACTACACTGAGATTTCATCTCACTCCAATAAAAATGGAATTATGAAGAACACAAGTAACAATAAATGTCAGTGAGGATGTGGGGAAAAGGCTATACTCACAGATTTTTTTTTCTTTTCTTTTTTTTATTGGTTGTTCAAAACATTACAAAGCTCATGATATATCATCTTTCATACATTTGACTCAATTGGGTTATGAACTCCCATTTTTACCCCAAATACAAATTGCAGAATCACATCGGTTACACACTCACATTTTTACATAATGGCATATTAGTGACTGTTGTATTCTGCTACCTTTCCTATCCCCTACTATCCCCCCTCCCCTCCCCTCCCATCTTCCCTCTCTACCTCATCTGCTGTTGTTCAATTCTCTCCCTTGTTTCCCCCCCCCCTTTCCCCTCACAACCTCTTATGTGTAATTTTGTGTAACATTGAGGGTCTCCTACCATTTCCATATGCTTTCCCTTCTCTCTCCCATTCTCTCCCCCCACTCGTCTTTGTTTAATGTTAATCTTTTCCTCATGCTCTTCCTCCCTGTTCTGTTCTTAGTTGCTCTCTTTATATCAAAGAAGACATTTGGCATTTGTTTTTTAAGGATTGGTTAGCTCCGCTTAGCATAATCTGCTCTAATGCCATCCATTTCCCTGCAAATTCTATGATTTTGTCATTTTTTAGTGCTGCGTAATACTCCATTGTGTATAGATGCCACATTTTTTTTTTATCCATTCATCTACTGAAGGGCATCTAGGTTGGTTCCACAGTCTAGCTATTGTGAATTGTGCCGCTATGATCATTATACTCACAGATTGTTGATGGGACTGCAAATTAGTACAACCACTCTGGAAAGCAGTATGGAGTTTCCTCAAAAATCTAGGAATGGAACCATCATTTGATCCAGCTCTCCCACTCTTCAGATTTAAAATCAGCATACTAAAGTGACCCAACCACATCATTGTTTATAGCAGCACAATTCACAATAGCTAATCTATGGGCAAAATTTTGTGCTTTCAACAGATGAAAGAATGAATAAAATGTGGTATATATAAACAATGGAGTATTACTCATGAAGAAGAATGACTTTGTGACATTTGTCAGTAAATGGATGGAACTGGAGACTATCATGCTAAGTGAAATAAGCTGGTCCCCCAAAATAAAAGTCAAATGTTTTCTCTGATATGTAGAAGCTAATACAAAATAAGGTGGGGGGGATAACAAAAAGAAGAAATATCAGTGGATTAGATAGAGGGGAATGAAAGGGAAGGGAAGAGAACTGGGATAAGGAAAGATAGTGAAATAAATGTGACTTAAGTTTCTTACATATATTAATATACCACAGTGAATCTCACTATTGTGTACACTCACAAGATACTAATTTTCAAAAACTATGGGTAAATAGCAGAAATATCAGTAGGGTAGAGGTAAGGGAAGTGGGGGTGGGAAAAAAGGTGGGGAATGGGAAGTGCTGGGGACTGAATTAGATCAAATTTCATTCCATGCTTTTATAATTATGTCAAAATTAATCTTACTGTCATGTATAACAAAAATAAAAATAAAATGAATAAATAAATAAATGAATTACTTGCCAGCATTTAAATTATAGAAGATCATACAAAGATCCAGATTTTCAACTATCTTAAATAATCAAAATATTTGTCCATCCATGGAGTGTCACATGGCAATCACTGGCTGAAGCTGATGAATGGCTGCCTTCACTAGTCGGGATAGGTTCTTTAGTCAACTACATCTTCCTCTCAGGACCAGCTCTCATGTGTGGTATCTGCCTAGCTAAATAAATATCAGTATGCTGTTTTCCAAAGTCTCTTTTGCCTTTTCCATCTAAACCCCTTTCTTAATCATGGAGCAAAGAAGACATCTCATCTGTGCATATGTGAAGAAAGAATATGGAGCCCTGTGTAAGAAAAGAGTGTGAAATTTCAAGTGGGGGGGAGGGGCGGGGGCTAAGGCTGTAGCTCAGTGGCAAAGTGCTTGCCTACCATGTGTGAGACACTGGGTTTGATCCTTAGCACCACATAAAAATAAACAAATAAAGGTATTCTGTCCATTTACAACTGCAAAAATATTTTTTTTAAAGTTCAAGTGGGGAAAAGCATGTTTAACCACATTATATTCCAAAACAATATGATTTGAGGTCAGTGTCAGTAGCTAAGATGCACAGGCAAACTGAGAACAAAGAAACAGGTTAAAATAGGTGAGCAAGAGGTTATCCTCTGCAAAGGTCAAAAGAGAGGGCTATTGCATTCTCCCGGAAGCATGATGCTTGGTTAGTCTGATCCATTTATAGGGCTGAGGATGGAATAGGTACTAACAGACCTGACAGAAATAATATTTTAATCAAAATACTGGATAAATGATACATTTATACGATCCAAATTATATGAATACAGATATTCATTATATATGTATGCATATATATAAAGAAACACATGCACAGTAAATATATAAGATATTCACTCTAATATCTGCCCTCTAAAGCAGCACTATCTAGTAGAAATTTCTTACGATAGAAATGTTCTGTATTGACACCATCCAATACAGTAGCTAGCAACCACATGTGGACTACTTAAAATGTAAATGATTTTAAACTTAAAAGTCACTTTCTCAGTTGCACTAGCCACATAGAACAACATTGTTTTAATTTCCTTTCACAAATACAGGTAAATAAATATTGATTTTTTTTCCAGATTCTATATATTCTCCTATAATGAAAATGAAGTTTGTCAGTCTATGATATTGAGGATTCTTTTAAAACAAGTCTTATGGATATAAGGCACCAAGTAATCTGAAAATTTTACTCTCATAGTGGCTGTGATGATAAGGCATATGTTTTGACCCAAAGTTTTATCTTAAAACTGTGATTTTGAGCAAGTCTTTTAATTTTTTGGATTTATTTTTCATCTGTAAAATAAATAAATTTATGTATCTTAATAAATAATAATGACACCTATTTCATAGGGTATTATGAGGATTCAATGAGGATATCAGTATATAATTTAAGATAATGCATAATCCATACTGAAAAAGATATAAACATTACTTGTGATAAACAGAATAAGGACACCACAAAGAGAACAGTATCTTAATCCCCAGAACCTATGAATATGATATGTTACATGAAAAAGAAAAAATATGATTACTGATTGTATGACCTTACAAAGGGATGTCCTGGATCATATAGGTGGGCCCAGGATAGTCAAAAATGTCCTTAAAAGTGGAAGTGGGGAGCAAAGTAAGATTCAGTGTCAAAGTGATGTGATATGAGAAGGATTTGATCAGACATTGCTGGCTTTGAAGATGGAAGGTGACCACAAACCAAGGAATGTAAACAACCTCTAAAAGATGGAAAATGAAAGGAAATGGATTCTCTCTTACAGCCTCCAGAAAGTAATACTTTTAGTGCAGTGAGACTCCTTTCAGACTTCTGACCTATATAATTGTCAGATAAAGAACTAACATCAGCAAACGAAACACATCAATTTCTCATTCAATCTGAAAAGCAAGATAGCCAAACAGGCTCTTATTGACTTGCCCTTACTCACCTTCATACACTGTGGGCCAATGGCTGTGGCTCAGGGGCTGTAGATTCTTCATTGGCTGAGCCAGTGGAGAACAGGACTTGAGCTCCTCTTACTAAATGTCCCCATCACCCAGTGATGCAAGGTATCAGGTCATGAGGTTTGTGTTCTAGAAACCAAAATTGTATGGCTTAGAAAAGAACAAAATCTTAGCTAAATCTGAAGGAATTAGAACATCAATTTCATAGGTTTTTAAAAATGGATATTGTTTCTCAAATTTCTTAATTTAGGTATTTTTGTATTGTGTTTGTATCTTCATTATTTATTTTAATGAATTCCTTAATATAAATAATGTTGAAAAATTGGAGTGTGTTTGGTCAATTAACATTATGTTCCCCAATTTTAATCTTATAATCTGTGATCCATAGCAGTAAAGTTGTTTCCCTTAGTTTGTTATTTTTAGTAACACCGACCATTAAGATAGCTTATTTTGTATATACTTACCTTTTTCAACCTCCCAATAAATAATCAAATGTAATAATTTTCCTTCTGGTCTTAACATCAAACTCCATTTGTCCTCTTTTGAATGTCAGTCAATCTTGTGCTCCCAAATTTCATTGCACAGGGCAATTATGGCTCACTTTTAACATTATTTCCCTAGTGCTCCTACTTGCTTTCTAAATTTTCAAATACAAACCATAATATCCTAATTGGTTTGTTATTTTAAAATTATTTCTCACATAATATGTTTAAGACCAATATGCAAGAATAAATGTCAAAAAATCATCTGAATGTCATATTGACCAATACCAACTAGCATTTCAAGCAGCAACATTAAGCATGATATAAATTGAGTGATTTAATAAAATGCAGTCATTTTAACCTGGTCAATAGTTAATTCCCTAAAAAGGCTTGTGGCTCCCTTCATTTTGTTCCAGATGTGTAAGGAAATCTCAATGGCACCATCCAGGAGGATTTACTTGTATGTGCTTTTGTGGTAGATCTCCTCCATTCCCTAATACAGAAAGCTCTTTTTCTCAAGTCCATTTATGAGAGTCTGCTAATATAACAAAACAATCATAGTATTAAGCCAGTTGAAGATGGTCCTTTGTTCTAAATCCTGACCTGAATGAACCCAAGTGGTCTATGAAGGCATAGTGACCCACCAGAGTTCTTGGTATTGAATGGGAAAAAATAGAACTTTATTTGCTTCAAATTTCCACTGGGAACCTTCTCACTTTTACTACTCAAAGACTTCTTCCATTCCCATAATCTTTTTTCAAAAGCATCTGGTGCTTAATAAAGGTGAAATAATCTGTGCCTTTAGTATCTCCTTGAAAGTACTTATCTGGATTTTAGAGCTAAAGAAAAATTTGACTTTTGGAGATTAGCCAGTGTTTACATCAGGTCTGGCTGAGAATGACATCATTTACAGTTTTCTACATGTTTATAAAAGGATTGATTAAATTCATTTTTAAAGTATTAGAAGTAAATTTTACCAAATAAAGACAATTTTAGAAGAATTTCATTCACAAAGTATATTCTCTTCCCACAGATGTACAAGGATAGAATTTAATTTTAAAGAAAAACCGAGGTTCCTCAACTGTTTTCAAATTTAGCAATTCATATATATAGGAACAAATCAACAAAAAGCATTAGGGCAATAAAGAAAATGGAGTGGAAAATAGAAAATATAAACATTAATGTAAATATTAACATTCAAAATTCTTCAGCCAGAATTTGAAAAAGACATCATCCTAGTTACACGCTGACCTTCCTTTTACTTGCAAACAAGGCAAAAGATACATTTTTCTCACCAGCTCTGGATTTATACTTTTAAAACACCATGTTTAAAAACAAGCAAGCCAGCAGTTACAGACATAGAATTGCCCCTTGATTCTCATCAACCTCCAGGGTGAATTTCACCAGAGGCTCTTCTTGCTTTAGCCCAGCAACCTGCCCACACTGTGGGCCAATGGCTCTGGCTCAGAGGCTGAAGGTTTCTGATTGGTTGAGTCTGAGACTTGAGCTGTTCTGAATGGAAGAAACCATCATCTTTGCATAGTTGCACAGCCTGAATATCTTTGGTTTAAAAACTGCATATTATAGGCTTGAAAAGGCAAGAAAAAGATGCAGATGAAAGAAATAGAATAACTTCAGACTTTAGTAAGCTTGATATATGAATTATTTCCTGAAAATGTGGCTTAGTTATTTCCGTTTTATTTGTGTCTCCATTAATAGATTTAAACAAATTATTAATAAGGAATGTGTTGAAAAAGTTTGATTTGAGTATACATGATTCTCATATCTGCTTTTATATTTCATCTTTGTCCACATAATACAAATAGAACCACCGGGTAAAGACACTGGACATGTACAAGAGACTGAGAGAAAAAGGTAAATAACATCATTACAAAAGTAATTATGACCTGACTGATTCTTAAAAAGGGTGAAAATATTACCATGTAAAAAATCCACTAAACAGAATTATCAAATGAATAATCCATTATTTACCATGGAGTAAATGGAATAACAGATGTATTGGAAGTGCAATGTTCAGTAAAGAATTCTTTATGAGTCAGGTGGATGCCCCTGCCCCCAGACTGGAGCAGTCCATTGTTGGCAGCACTACAGAACTTTTAGGCCAAGTTTGGCCTTGAAAAGAGCCTTTGGGATATATTCCTGGCATCCAGAGCCAGCTTACTGGTGACAGGTAAACTGGATCACAACCTGATGACGGCTCTGGTGTTCTTGGTCATAACATGGTCACTGATCTTCTCAGGCAGGAGGAGCTTCACTGCTATCAGAATCTCTCTGGAAGTGATGTTCAAGTGGTTGTTCTTGTGGGCCACGGGGCCAGAATAAATCCATGACACTCACAGTTGTCTAGGCAATAGTGAGGCCCATGTGGATGTGCTTAAGCACTGGAAGAAATTGATAGCAAAACTGTATTTGCGAATAATAGACTCGAGTTACTGAGACCGGGCTTTCTCTCTGGTAGTTTATTGCAGAATTAGTGTTTTGTGTAATTTCAGTTAGGACCCATTTTGTTTATTAAACAATGTTGCTAAATGGAGGGTTTTTAAAATAAGTATTGTTAAGAATAAAATTTGGACTTTAAGAGTGCTGAAAGAACTTGTACAGGAGCGTGATGCTCCACCCTCTGGATTGCTGGAGTGAGAGAAGCAATCCTGTAGGCAGAGTTCCTGGAGGCAGAGTTTAGGCTTAGGTGGGCTCCAGGCTCTTTGCAGAATGCTAAGTCGCCTGGATGTTTTAAATCAGCACACCTCCAGCACCCAGTACTTGCTGGTCCTTGCTGGAAGACTTTACCCCAAGGATCTCCCTTGGGTTCCACTCATGTGGTGGGGGACCCAATTCTGACTTGCAGACCCCACATTTCCTGGTCCCAGGTTCAGACTCCAAACAATTTCTCCCACCCCCACCCTTCCCAGTTCCAGGCCAGATGCATCTCTCCCAACTGATCCTGCAAGCAGTCAGATTGGAGGGGGAGGGGTAGAGCCAGGTGGGTTTCCATGACCAGTTTTCCCCTGTGTAAACCTCTCTCCACGTTTGATTTTCTTCTGGTCACTTAAGCACACTCTATGTCATGCAGCGTGTGTTAACTGGGCCTGTATTTCGGGCCAATCTTGGGTTTGCCAGGAATTGACCCCCTCAGCTGGCGGCCCCCTCTCTGCAGCTGCAAAATGGTTCTTTCCTTTGTCTTCCACATGCCACCTGGAGAGATAGTGGCTTCTTTCCCCACACAGGGATCGTGCAGCATGTCCTTCAGGTTTGTTGGAAATGTCCTTGGTCTCTAAATGCTCGGTACCCAGACATGCCTCAGGCCTCCCCAAAATGTGGTTTCCTTTAATTCCCTTATCCCTCCACTATGCTCACAGAGGGAACTTTCTGGCTGGAAATTCCAGGCCGGCTGTGGCAGTGGCTCTGCAGCTGGGGATTTCTTCCTTACTTTATTATATCCAAACTCCTGCGTCCCTGGTCTGCTCTCAAAGTCCAGTTTTAAATTCCAGTAATGTCCCCCCACTTCTTTTTTTGTTCACCAACCTTGCTGAGAAGCTGGCTTTCTGCTTTCTTGCTTTCACTCCATGGAGCAGCCAGGAATGCGGCCTCCTCTAATCCGGCATCTTCCTCAGTCTCAAAATTGTATTCTCAACAATATTTGGATCCTAAAAGTATTCTATATGTTAGTATGGGAGAATGAGAGCTGTTCTAGGCAACTACTGTTAACCTTATTTCTCTAAGAAATCTCCTTAGGGAGAGAAAGCGAATACAGTGAATGGAAAATGATTTTAAGTTGAAGGATATCCTTCCAGAATCTATGATAATACATTCAAAACCATTTCTTAAATAGATGGAAGTAAAACATAAATCAAGAAATTGAACCAAAGAAGGATTCTAGGATTAAAAAGACTTGAAGAAATAGAGATCCCCATGAGATGTCACACCCGATGGCCAGGATTCATTCCCACAGTGTTTCCTTGTCAGACCTGTAAGAATCAAGTAAAAATTCTAGAATACGAAAGGATGGAAACCTTTTTTTCTCTCCAGACGTACAATGTGATGAGAAAATCTGTTGAAAGAAGCATGCTAAGAAATTCTGAACAGTTCATTTTTAAGCAAGGATACAAAACTCTTTCTTGAAATATCAACCACCAAACATGGTGCCATGTGACATTAAACAAAACAAAATAAGGGAGTAGATTACTGCCATAAATAGCAATTAGAATGATCAAGCCTGGGAAAACTTATTAATGGAACCAACAGACCTCATTCCACCTTTTTCTCAACATAATCCCCATTGTAAAATTCATTTAAATATCCAACTAAAGACCCAAACACACAGTTTAGAAATACAAAATGATGAAAATAAAGGAATTGAGGATGTAGCTCAGTGGTAGAACAGCTGCCTAGCCTGCATCAGACCCCCGGTTTGAGTTTCAGACCACAAAGAAAAAAGAAAGAATGGAAAGAGAAAAGAAAAGAGATGAGGAAAGAAAACAAGAGTAAGTACTCTTTTCAAGCTTTCTCAAACTCAGGTTAACTATTCTACCTCATTCAGACTTATCTGATTCTATTATTTTCCTGTTGTATTTATCAGCTCTCCATAACTATAACAAAATTCCTCAGATAAACAACTTATAAGGAGGAAAGGTTTGCTTGTTTGTTTGTTTTAATTGTTGTATAGTTTATTATGAAAATACTCTTCCAGTGCACACATATGAACCAAAAATGTCAGTTTACCAGCTCAATTTCCACTCCACTCCCAAATGCATCTGAACAATATCAGTGTTCCTTCATGGCACCTAGAAAAACTGTCTTTTCTCTTAGACAAATGGCTATCTGCAAGACTACTGAGGTAAGAAAATCCAACTATGTATCTTGAATTCACATACTTTGAGGCAGGGCAGAAAAGCTCTTTCAACACAGCAGTCTATTCATGTAAAGTCATCTGACCTGATACTTTCCCCATGGCTAAGAATCTCATTCGTTCCCCATTTTACAGATGAGGATACTGAGATCCTAAAATAAAAAAAGCCAGGCCTAAACAGAATCCAGGTCAGTGCTACTACACCACTGGCACACATCAGAATTATTGGGAATTTTAAAATCTACATTGATAGGGCCATATTCTGAGTCAGAAGGTCTAGGGTACAGCCCAGACATAGATTTAAAGAGGATCTGAGATGACTCAGTTGTGTGACCTCAGTTGCAAAGGGAGTCCAATGTTCCGAGATAGCACTGACATGTAAGAGGTCCCATCATTCTTCCCCACCACCATTATCAGTTACATGTGACCAGATATATAGTTCACTTTTATTTATAATCCAAAGGCTACCGCACTTTCAACTGCCTAATTCCCACTTTAAAACTTCATGATGGGTGCAGAGAAACTAAGGTAATACTTTTCCTAATCTATGTGTTTAAATCCCTCTGTGCTTCATGGAATAGGGAAGAGGCACGACTCACTGTAATTACCCTTTGCCATGAAACAGGTAGCTGTGGTCTGCCAGATATTGACAAAGTAAGAGAAGAAAAGGGAGCAAATCAGTGGACCAAAATCTTTTGGTAGAGATGCGAGGCATAATTATCACACCCCAAACCCACAACCCAGAGGAAACGTGGCCCATCTTCATCTATAATTACACGTAGACCAGCCTGGACAGCACCTAACCTTATGTTACAATGGAAAGCATCACTTAAAGTCAGTCCTTAGAGGTCATCATTAGTCGAGGGTGAAAGTTGTTTTTCTTGTAAAAACAAGTGTGGCGGTTTAATACACCTTGTCATTCACCAAGGCTAAGTTGAGGAAACCTGAGCACCAAGAACAGCGGATTTACACTATTGATTTGGGTGCCACAGACACTGGAATAACAGTTATTCCTTTGGGTTCCTAGGAACATCCATCCCTACAACAAAAATGGGTTTAGAGCTTGATAATATTAAGTCAAAGATCTACTTTTTCTTGACAGCTCAGCCGATTCTTCCCTGACGTGCTGTACAGAAACCTCATCTCGTTTCAATGCTTCCCGGTAGATCTCTTCTGCTTGTGTATATCCTTCTCTGCCTATCAAAATTGCAGCTAGATTGCAGCACAGGACGATTTGTCTACCATGCCAGATCTGATGCCCTTTGCACATAAATATAGGCCTCATCGAAGTGCTCAACTCTGTGCATCCAGAGTAGTAGCCAGGTCATTCGTGAGCACAATGGTCTGTGAGTATCTTTCTCCTTGTATTTCTTCAGAAATCCGCAGAGCTTCCCCAGACACCCTTTGTGCCTATGATGGCTGTTTGAGAACAGAAGGCAGCAGGCACAGGAGTCTAAGCACATGCCCAGAAGGGGGTGGGTATTGTCTTTTTCTTCCACTGACATAACGTCTTCTGCTATTTCTTTTTCTTGTTCAGTTCTTTCCTTTAGAGGTGAAATGCAGAATTCATGGCCAGTGAGAGGAAAGCCTTGTCTATTTGAGCAGCATAGATACTGGCCAGTTTTAGGGAGATTTCAACTATTGTATTGCCTCCCTGCTTCATTCCCCCTCCAAGCAGGTAACTCATTGTTGCTTTCAAAAGTTGTTCTGCAATTTCTAGTTGACCTCATATAGTATGTGAAGGTGGCCATCACATCATTAAGTGATGGCTTTCTGGTTATGGCTCTGATAGGGAAGGCAAAGAGCATCATGCAAAAAGAGCACAGCCTCTTCTGGCTCATCTTCATGATGCTCAAATTGGCTGCTTCAGCAGCTGGATGATCTCAGCCTCTGCCTGGTCCACCACACGCTTGCACCCCTGGTGGCAGCCCGGCCCACTCCTTGCTGCGCAACCTCATCTGTCACAGCAGGTCTTGAGAACCAGGCGAGCACTGCAGCAGTGGCAGCAGGACCAGGCCACAGATGTGTAACATGACTCGGGGTGGTGGCGCCTCTATCTCAGGCACCCAGCCTCATGCAGGCCTGGGGAGCAGGTGCACCAAGTAGCCCTGCTACCAGTAACGCTGCTCCATGGCCCGCTGTGGGCCTCAACCCAGGCTCCAGCTCGGGAGCTGGTACATGCTCTCACGGTATCCTCTGGGCAAAGGAAAGGTTTGTTTTGGCTCAAGGTTTCTGAGTTTTCAGTCCATGGTCATTTGGCCTTACTGTCTTTGGGCCTGTGGTGAGGCCATGTCAAGAGCTCATGGCAAAAGAAGTTGCTCATCTCCTAAAGGCCAGGAAAGATGGGGGTGGAGAAAGAAGAGAGAAAAGAGGAGCTAGGTTACACTATCTCCTTCAAGTGCATGCCCTCAATGATCTAACTTTCTTGCACGAGGCCCCACTTCCTTCAGGCTCCATTCCCTCCATATCACACAACAGGCTGGCGACTAAGCCTTGAACACATGGGCCTTCGTGGGCCTGTGTTAGTCGGCTTTCTGTTACTGTGACAAAGTACCTGATAAATGAATTTAAAGGAGGAAAGGTTTATTTTGGCTCATGGTTCCAGTGGTTTCAGTTTATTGTCTCTGGTTCCATGGCTTTGGGCCTGAGGTAAGACAGAACACCATGGCAGAAAGTCGTGTCAGAACAGAGCTTCTTGCCTCAGGGTGAATGGGAAGGAGAGAGGGGGGGGCATTTATAGAGAAGATACCCTTTTCAGGGGAATTCCCCTAGTGACCTATGCCTCCAATGAGGCCCCGAAATCTCCCAGCAGTCTTATCAATTATGAATCCATCAATGGATTAATCCATTGTCGACATCAGAGCTTTTACATTATCTGCGTCTATTTGAGGAATACAGGATTCGCAGGACAACCATACTCCAGTTTGTCTGTTTTCAACATTACATATGGCATGCTGCATCATCTCAAGAACCTATGACCCTATGGAGTCCATCTGAAAACATAAATGAGGACCCAAACATAGTACAGAAATACTTAAGTCAAAAGTTCAGGGAAAAATGCCTATTCCTAGGCTCTTTGGAAACTGAACTTTCTACTTTTAACTCATTCAGATATGTGATCGTCTCCTTTTCCTCACTATTAGATTTTGTTCTGGAACATGCAAGCCTTCATGACTTACATCTGTGCAAAATAGGGATGATTGGAGGGTCCGAGCAGAACAACTCAAGCCGCACTCTGCTATCAGTGAGCCAGTGAGTAACCTGCATCCCTGGAACCACAGCCATTTGCCCACCATGTGATCAGGTGTCACAGGTGATCCTGTAAGAGTCTTCCTGCACTATTGAGCCTTGGACTTGAGGGGGAAGCCTGTGATCCTTTGCCTGCCGGTTGTTTCTTGGTGGGATATGTTGTGTGCATTGAATCGTGGTGATAAGGATGTGGATCCAGGGATTGAGTGACATGGCCACTCCTGCCACTGAACAAGGGAACCATGGAAATCAATTAGTAGAATGAAAATGATGCCCCCCGTCCCCACCCCATTTTCTTCCTCAAACTATTTGAAGGTAGAGATATTTTACTTCTCTCACCTCTACACACTCATGCTCATCAAAATGAAATTCACCACAATAACTTTGCAGGATGAAAACCCAGTTCCCAGGATGGTGCCCAGTACAATGGGATTGATCTAGACTCCTGGTCCATCACTGCCCTCCCCAGATTTGATCATGGCTCATCACTTCTGCAAGAGGAGAGTGAGGGCACGTTTGGGAAAAGGAAGCTTGAAAATATGACTGTTTATTTTTCTGTCCTCATTCTGAAAGAATTGAGCAGAAATCTAGGATCACAATTGGATTTTGCAGACACAAAGTAGGAATATTAAGATTTTATCTGGGATATTCATTTCTTTTGTTCTTTTTAGATATACATGACAGTAGAGTATATTTTGACATATTATACTTACATGGACTATAAATTCCTATTCTTTTTTTGTGGTTGTATATGTTATAAAGTTATGCTGGTCACGTATTCATATGTAATCATAGGAAAGTTATATCCAAAACATTCTGCTGTATTTCCAATTCCCATTCCCCTGCCTTCCCTTCATTCTCTTTTGTCTAAACCACTGAACTTCTGTTCTTCTCCCAATACCTTTATTGTGACTCAGCATCCACATATCAGAGAGAACACTTGGTCTTTTTTTGGGGGGGATTGTTTTATTTCACTTAGCATGATAGTCTTCAGTCCATTCATTTACTGGCCAATGCCACAATTTCATTCTTCTTTGTGGCCAAGTAATATTCCATTTTGTATATATAACACATTTTCTTTATTCATTCATCTGTTGAAGGGCACCTAGGTTGGTTCCATAGCTTAGCTATTGTGAATTGAGCTGCTACAAACATCAATGTGACTGTACCAATATAGAATGCTACTTTACATTTTTTGGTCTATGCCAAGGAGTGTGATAACTACGTCAAATGGTGGCTCCAATTCAAGTTTTCTGAGGTATTTCCATACTGCTTTCCAGAGTGGTTGCACCAATTTGCAGTCCCACCAGTAATGTATGAGTGTACATTTCCCCCCACATCCTCCCCAACATTTATTGTTACTTGTATTCTTGATTGTTGCTCTTCTGACTGGCGTGAGATGGAATCCCAGTGTATTTGCATTCCTCTAATTGCTAGAGATGTTTAACATTGTTTCATATATTTGTTGATTATTATATTTCTTCTATGAAGTTCCTGTTTAGTGCCCATTTTTAAATTGAGTTTTTGGTTTGGGTTTTTTTTTTTTTTTTTTTTTTTTTTTTTTTTTGTGTGTGTGTGTGTGTGTGTTAAGTTTTTTAAGTTCTTTATGTATCCTGGAGATTAATGCTGTATCTCAGGTGCAGGTGGCAAAGATTTTTTTCCCATTCTGTAGGATCTCTCTTCATGTTCTTGATTGTTTCATTTGCTGTGAAGGAGATTTTTAGTTTGATACCATACCATTTATTTGTTCTTGATTTTACTTTTTGCACATTTAAGAGTCTTATTGAGGAATTCAGTTCCTAACCCAAAATAATGGAGATTTGGGACTACTTTTTTTTTTTCTAGTAGACAAAGTGTGTCTGGTCAAATGCATAGGTCCTGGATCCACTTTGAATTGTGTTTTATGCAGGATGAGAGATAGGTGTTTAATTTCATTTTGCTACATATGATTTCCAGTTTTCACAGCACCATTTGTTGAAGAACCTATATTTTCTCCAGTGGATGTTTCTGGTGCCTTTGTGTAGTATAATATAACTGTATTTATGTGAGTTTGTCGCTGTGTCCTGTATTCTGTACAGTTGAGAGCCACAGTTTAGTCAGAATGAAGCCTGGCATTTTTGCCAGAGGGAATGGTTGAAAGGTGACCCTGCTCCGGGGATTAGGGCGGATCCTGCTGGGATTAGGGCGGATCCTGCTGCCTCTGGCACCCGAGGGGTTCTGAGAGAATTGGCGAGGAGTCCGGTGGAGGTAGTGTATTCCCAGAAAGTGTGTGTAGAGTGCCGGTGAGAGTTCGGGAATAAAGAGGTGCTGTTTGAACCTACAAGGCTGTGTGGTGGCTCGGTTATTTTGTGCCCAGCCAGACTGCGGCATTTGGTGGCCCGTATGGGGAACTTGGAGGTAAGTGAAATTGCTCGCCCCTGAAGGAGAGCGAAAGAATGGATGACCATTTCAAAAAACAATGTGTTATTGTTTTAATTTATTTTGTTTTTATTTCAAGCTGCCTGTCCCTAGAACTTTCTCAGGCAAACTGGGGAAAATGGTTGGCTCAAGGTTTGAAGTTGTTCGCCCCTGAGGAAGAGAAATTGTTAGAGGAAAGAGGCCAAGACCAAGAACAGTTAGGGCATATGTTGATACAATACAAAAATGTAGCCCATGGCTTTTTAAAGAGGAGTTGTTGAATATATCACAATGGGACCATCATGGTATCCTGTAAAAAGATTTTTCTTCAACAAAAAAGAGATGGCTAGTTCTGTTTACTACACTTGTTTAAGATCTTGGTTTTTACAGACATCTGATTAATTTACAAAGCTAAAGTGTTGAAACATCAACCACTAAATATAAAATCAAGTACTCTTTACTTATTAAGTTCCATAAGGTAATATATTTAAACATTATGTGTGTTTTCATAAATTGGTAAATGGAAAAAAGTTTAATATTGCTTTGTGTCTGTGTCTTTGCTGAAACAAGGTTACTAAGAGTTAAGATTCTATCAGGTGTAATTTATATACAAAGAGTATAAGAAGTTTCAGTTGGGTTTCAATTATAGTATTATAGTACCATAAAAACATGAAAGTATTTCATCTTATTAAAGTGGAGTAATTTGTCTAAATTTATAAATTTTATAAGGGTTGTTTCAGAATGTGAATTTTTATAAAAAGGGTTAATGGCTCGAAAAGAGATATAAAAAGATTCAAGATGTGGAAATATATTTTAATATGGAAGGTTAAAGGAAAAATAAATGTTTCTAGATAAGATAATCTTTGTGTGATAAAGTAAAAAGTTGTAAAATGTCTAAGTAAGTTGCAAAAGGCTTTAAAAGGTTAAACTAAAGGTGGTTAAGATGCCTTCATGGTGGAGGAAAGATTGCGTCATTTGAAGCCTAGTTAATCTTAAAAGCATTACTTAAAAAAACAATGAAAATGGGAAGATAATAGGATAAAAGCAATTTGGATAAAGAAGATTAAAAATTTGAAGTGGAAAACTTTAAAGACAGAAGTACAGAAAGGAAAAAAAAGATAGAAAAGATGTAAGAAGACAAGAATTTTAAACCCACAAAATAGGAAGCAAAAAAAAAAAAAAAAAAACTAGGAGGAAAAAAAGCAACTAAGGGTGAATGTACAAACCTTAGAAAAAAACTAGAAGATAGAAACAAGATAAAAAATGGTTAAAAATGTCAAATAAAGGTATGTCAGATACCAGTACAATGGGATTGATCTACAATTGATTGATACCAGTACAATGCCCAGTACAATGGGATTGATCTAGACTCCTGGTCCATCACTGCCCTCCCCAGATTTGATCATGGCTCATCACTTCTGCAAGAGGAGAGTGAGGGCACGTTTGGGAAAAGGAAGCTTGAAAATATGACTGTTTATTTTTCTGTCCTCATTCTGAGAGAATTGAGCAGAAATCTAGGATCACATTTGGATTTGCAGGTCTGTAACAAGTATATTAGTACTGTGTGAGAGCCCTGGGACTACTCTGGACAGGTCATCCATCCTGTCATAATGGTGCTGCTCTGTGTCTATTTTAGGACTGTGATTGTGCAATCCTGCTCCTCATGGCTTCTGTTGTTGCCATGGAATCCTGCAACGGGTCCATCATCTTACTACTTGTGTGTTCAAGATCTTCCTTCGTGGATAAGTGTGGAATATTTAAGCAGGAAAAGCATGGCTTAGGGTGAACATGATGATTGTCCAGATATTTTGTTGTTCTCTCTCAGAGAATGTATTTTAAGGAACAGTGATGTTACAAGGACTGAAGTTCCTGTGATAATTAATTTTGAGAATGATATTGTTCATTCTGTTCTTACCAGGAATTTGGAGGTCTTTTTCCAGTTGAATCTTTCCAGGACAGGAAAGGTCCTAACCCAAAGACACATAGTTATTGAGTTAGAACTGATGTTAAGACCTCAGTTGATCTCATGAAACTCACTCTATTACCTGATCTATTAGATGTGGTATTGGTCTTTGAGTTTTTGAGCTTTTGAGAGGTCAATAGAATCTATACTTGTCTGTATTAACCTACTTTACAGGAAACACCTTAGAACTCACGGGAATTCATCATTGATTTGCATCACCTAACTCAGTCTCCAATTGGCAATGCATGAAATTGGAATTGTATTAGCAAGTGTTTTCCTTAACTAAACTCCAACAATGTGGGATGAAAATATCAGCGACTGATTCTGCTTTTCTTCTTCCCTGAATAATTTCTATACCTTCACATTGGCCCCAACTGCAACAAGGTTTATCAACACTGTATTAGACACAACAGAGAGGGATGTGCTATGATTGGATTCTGATGTGTTATGGGACCCTTGAAAGAAGAAGGCGATGAGGAATATGGGGAAACTTGGTGGCCTAAAACTAGGAGGGTCCAGTTTGGGGACCAGAGTCTTTTCTAGTTCCTTCCAATAAGCACTCACTCCACACATTCTGGATTCCTTCGGTGGGTCTGTTTGCCATGAGCGGGACAGGATATCCTTAATGGTTATAAACTTCATGCATCAGCAGTCTGTTAGATCTGGAGCAGAGCTCTGGTATGGGAGAGATCACTGCACTAGGAGTAGGTCAAATGTAAAATCATTCCTAAGCCGACCACCCTGGCCCCATGAATAAAGTATTCTTTTGTGCAGACATACCCTGGTTCTGGCACCCTACATCCTCTCAAGAAGTGTGTCTTGCATGGCACTATGTGTCAGAATCACAAAAGCTGCTCATTTCACAACAATAATCTTATTGATGGGTAGTGTCTGTTTCCTCCTCCTTATGACTTCTGGAAGGCCTCTGGTGACTTTGACCACTGAACTATTGTAGAAATGTTGTTATGTCAATTTCAAAACTAACCTTTAGAAGGACTGAAGACTCCTGTTTGTCTCTTTGGTTGTTGATCTCCCATATAAGAAGGCTGCCTCTCCTGCTGCAGATGCTACATCACTCTGAGAGCCTATGAGGAGGCACAGGGGCTCAGGTAAGCCCAGCCCCAAAACCAGCCCCTGTGAGTTGACAAGCATGTGATTACAAGTTGCCTAGATCAGCTTGTGGCATGTCCCAAGAAGTCACTGGGTAGTTTACATAACAGCTGAATACCACTGAGGGACCCTCCTCTGCTTTATAATTTTGTGGGTCAGTTACACTTCTCATGTACACGCTGTTTGGAATGGAAAACGTGAAGATCCTCCAATGTTATCAAAGAAAAAGCATGTGATACAATTATCCAAAATGTTACTTTTGCAAATTCTCTATCTTTGAAAAGTGCCAGAAACAAGTAGACCACTGATGCTGCAGGATAGTTCTGACTGTGACCTTGTACTGATGCAGTTCTCACCACTTCTTCACTTTGGGTTCTTAAGAATAACAGTAGACTGTGCTGGGAATGCAACATCCTGAGATAAGAAGGGGCTGCCCAGAACCACTGAGGCTGTGTTCTGTGTTCTGTGACCTTCAACACTTCTGACCAGGGTATCGTGTAGCCTCTGGGCTATAAAACTCAAAATGGGCTTTGAGTTGATATCCCTCAGATGTGGCCCAAGAGAAACTCATGATGTCGAATCCATCAGCCCTGTGCAGATTTTCTGAGCCTAGGAGGGCCTGGCTTGTGATGCCTAAGCTTCTGTTCTCCCTAGCTCCCTATCCATAAATAAAAATGCACTTTATGTACTTTGCTCCATGTGTGGGCATTCCCTCTCAAAAGTCTTAGGCAACGCGGTCACCAGTACACAGTGAACCTGTTTCACAGGGACCTTTGTATATATCTGGACTATTAAATGAGCACATCTTTAGTGTGAAGATGGCTTTTCCTACTAGAAAAGGGACATGTCAAGGAAAAATCTATCCCATTCCCTTCACTCTGGGTGGGGAACAAAAGTATCCCTGAATATTCATAATCACAAGATTTACTTCCTGTGGGTTTGGGATTCAACTTAACTCTGTCAGCATGATACAGTTAATGCCTAGAGGCAAATGAGAGAGTTGTTAAGTGCAAATCTAATACTTTTGGGGGTGGGTGGTAGAGAGCTTAATCTTTTGGGGCGGCGGGTACCAGGGATTGAACTCGGATGCACTTGACCACTGAGCCACATCCACAGCTGTGGTCTTGCTGAGTTGCTTAGCATCTTGCTTTTGTTGAGGCTGGCTTTGAACTCGTGATCTTCCTGCCTCAGCCTCCTGAGCTGCTGGTATTTCAGGTGTGTGACACAGAGCCCAGCCAGACAGCTTAATTTTAAGACTTTGAAAGGATTCCTACCAGTCATTGGAAACAGACAATCCACAAACAAGCCACAGTTGCCACATATAATGAGTGAACATTTGAACCTCCAAAAACTGACTTGAGAGATAAAGCATAAACATTTTGTCTAACAATGGCTATTTACACAAATTAGTCTCACCAAAATGATTTCAGTCACCACCACATAAAAAGATTAAAGAGCTTTTAAACTGCAAGTTAGATGTAGCTACATAGGGATGTTTTCTGAACGGGGAGATAGACAAAAGAAATTGCACACAATACTCATTTAGAACAAAATAGAAAGAAAGGATTTGAGAAGGGCAAAGAAACTTACGAACTGGATAAAAATATAATGAGGCAGCCTCTGAGAGGACCTGGGCAAAGATGTAGCAACCAGACAGCTTTGGCCCCAAGTAGAGGAAAGCAGATCCATCAGGACTGCACCAGCCCCAACCACTGGCATTGCAGGAAGGCACCATGGGAAATTGCCTAAGTCCTAAGAGGCCTGGAGAGACTCTCCACTTGGTCACTGGGCCTGTACTGGAGGGAAGCTGCCTGAATACCCAGTAACATAGAGGTCCAGTCCCCAGGTGGTGGCAGCAGCATGCAGAAGGCCGCTAGGGGAAGTAGCTTATGGCACCCAGATCACGACTATAACCAGAGGGAAATTTGCCAGGTCCACAGCAGCAGATAGCCATTGCACCCAGCCTGACTCAGCTCCCATCCTGACTCATGGTCACAACTGGGTAGTGAGAGGGCATGGTTTGGACACTGCCTGGACTTTGCATCATTCATAGTCAACAGAGGGAGTCAGTATCCACCATTCACAGGCCGGAGCAGGAAACTGGAACCTATGTGAATGACCTGAGTCCCTATACTACAGTGCCAAAAGCAGTGGCAGAGTCCAAGGGAATGCTTCTGTACCACAAAACGCCCACAGAAAGTGTGGGAGTGGGTCTATGGTTACTCACAGCAATCACAGGGACACTCCAGAGCCTGGATTCTCAACTCCTGCACACAATACAAACAACAAAAGCATGACACTGCACCCTGTGAGCAGCCAGCTGCATGTCCATGAGCTGAAAAACCAGAAGCATCTGGTATGAGGTCAATAGCAACTAGGGAAGTGGCCCCTGTGCTCCAGAAACTTTGGAGGAATCCATGGCCAAAGAATGACGGACATCTGCTAAACGTTCCAGACCCTAAAGAAATCCACCCGAAGATTCAACAAGAATTTTCTTCCCCTTGGCATGATTTACTGTATGTAACTCTAACATCAACTTTGATCACATATATCACTAAACTTCATTGATAGTTGTTACCCTAATAGCCAACATTGTACCTTCAACCCATTTGAATGTTCATTCCTTTTAATGGTTTAAAGCATTGAATGGAATCACTGTTTCTTGTCTCTGTTTGCCTAACTCTAGTTTATACTTGCTCTTCTTACACCCTATGCACCCTCTTACATTATCTGCTACTACTTCAAATACACACCATCCATCTTTTGCTCCTTTCTATTTGGGTGGATATTATTCTTTTCTGCCTTTTCCTTCTTTCTCTCTTTTTCTTTCCCATTTTCCCTTTATTTCTTCCCCCTTTAGCCCTCAAATGTTATACCAACTTTACTAATTTAATGGCTGATTTTTCAACCAATTTCAGAAATTTACTACAAGTTTGTACCTGAATTTGAGGAACTGTGGAGAACAATATCAACAAGATTTTGGTTTTTCATAAGGCTGAATGGTTGAATGAGGTTTGGCTCTGAAGTGATTGTGGTAAATAGGGCTCAATGGCATCTTTCAATGTGGCACTGATCCTGGGATCATCAGGGGTGACACATTGAGTTAAAGTGCCACTACCTGGATATTCACACAACCCAGGGCTCACAATGCAGTGAGCATTGTGAAGAAGCAAAGAAGCAAATAAGAAGCAATAACTACAGTTGGGTAGACATACAAAACATATGAAAAAGCAAGGAAATGAACCATCTCAAACAGCTCAAAACACATCAAGCACTGACTCCATCAACACTACAGTGGAAGAAATATCAGAGAAAGAATTTTGAAAGTCCGTAGCAAAGTGTTCAACAGACAGAAAGAAGATGAAAGGGGAAAAAACAGAGAGAAACATAGGAAGCAAACAATCACATCAATAAAGAGATAGAGACTCTGCAAAAGAACCAAGCAGAAATCCTGGAAATGAAAGAATCAATAGACCAAGTTAAAAATTCAATGGAAAGGGGCTAGGGCTGGGGCTCAGAGGTAGAGTGCTTGCCTGCCATGCGTGAGGCACTGGGTTTGATCCTCAGCACCACATGAAAATAAAATGAAGATATTGTATCCACCTATAACTAAAAATAAATATTTTTTTTAAAAAAATCAATGGAAAGCATCACCACTACACTACACCACTTTGAAGATAGAATTTCAGGCCTCAAACACAAAGTATCTAATCGGGAAAATAATGTTGACCATAAAGAAAAGATGTTAAAAGGCCACAACCAGCATATTCAAGAAATCTGGAATGACATGCAGACTTAATCTAAGAATCACATGGGCTGATGAAGGATCTGAAATACAGAGTAAAGGGATGCACAATATTTTCAATGAAATAATATTAGAGAAATTTCCAAGTCCAAGGATTGTGATGGAAATTCTAACACAAGGGGCGTGTAGAACTCCAAATAGAATCAAAACAGATCTACTCCAAGACACGTTTTAAGGAAAATGCGTAACATACAGACTAAGGAGAGAACTCTCAAAGCTTCAAGAGGAAAACGGCTGGTCCCATTTAGATGTAGAGCAATCCAGCTTTCCCTACCTAGACTCTAAAAGCCAGGAGTGCTTGGAAGAATACATACCAAACTCTGAAAGGAAAAGGATGCCAAACAAGATTACCCTATGCAGCAAATGAAGCTTCAGAATGGAGGATGAAATAAAAGCCTTCCATGATAAACAGAAGTATAAAAAAATTCATAGCCAGAAAGCCTGCACTACAAAACATACTCAATTAAATATTTCGCAAATGTATGTATATATATATATATATATATATATATATATATATATATATAATAAAGTGAATACTATGATATGCCTGTCACCCAGATTCAACACCTGCTAATTACATGCCATTTTCTTTCTTCTATGGAGCATGCTCATTTTGTATGTAATACGAATTTTATAAATTGTAGGTATCCTCTCAAAAACAGAACTATTTCATGAACAAGAAATGAAAAATAAAAAATGAAAATCAGCATAGGGTGAGTTGTACTAGAAATGTAGCCAATTAAAGGATAACCAAGTCCAATTTAAACCTTAGTTATTCAGCAGAATGGCATGAAGTAGAGAGCATTTCTCTATAGTAACATTGAATGTAAAAAGTCTCAACTCTTCAATCAGAAGACATAGGCTGGCAGATTGGATTACAAAGCAAGACCCAAGCATGGGCTCTTTGCAAGAGACTCAACTCACAAGCAAAGACATCCACAGAGTGAAGGTGAAGTTATGGGCAAAGACATACCATGCAAAAGGTACTAGTGAACAAGCAGGGGGAGCTGCTCTCATATCAGACAAAGTGGACTTCATACAAAAATTCATCAGAAGAGACAAAGAAGGTCACTTCATACTGCTTAAGAGATTCAGAAGGCAACAACTTATAATGATTGCAAATATTCATGCCCTAAAACGTGGTGCACCTACATGCAGAAGACAAGTCCTTCTCAGTATTAAGAAACAAGTAGACCACAGTAGCATAATACCGGGTGACATTAACACACCTCTTTCATCACTAGGTAGATCATCCAGGCATAAACTAAGTAATCATTCCACAGAACTAAAAAACATGATTAATAACATGGACCTAGCAGACATCTATTGAATATTTCCTCCATTGATGACCGAATTCACTTTCTTCTCAGCAGCACATGGAACATTTTTTTTTTAAATAGACGATATTTTAGGTCACAAACGAAACCTTATCAAATACAAAAAATAGAGATAATTCTCTGCCTCCTATGAGATCATAATGGAGTGAAAGTAGAAATCAATGACAAGATGAAAAACAGAAAGAACAATAACACCTGGAGTAAATAATATGCTTTTGAATGATGGATGAGTGGATAGGAGATCAAGGGAGAAATCTAAACATTCTCACAAACAAATGGGAATAGTGTTACAACATACCAAAATCTCTAGGAGAGTATGAAGGAAGTTCTCAGAGGAAAGTTCTCAGAGTAAAGCACTCAATGCAGTCCTCAAATAGGAAGATACAGGAGGCTTACAAGGATCCAAATAGAAGCTGACAAATGAGAAGCTCACCAAGACATATTATAATCAAAATGCCTACCATAGAAAATAAGGAAAGAATATTAAAAGCCACAAGAGAAGAATGACAGGTCACATTTAGAGTCAAATCAATGGGGCCCAATTGTGATTTCTCAATTCAGAATCTAAAATCAAGGAGCGTGTGGAAGGAGGTACGTTCAGCCCTGAAAGAAAACAACTGTCATCCAAGGTTAGTCCACCCAGTGAAACTCAGTTTCAAATTCAAGGGGGGAATAAAAACATTCCATGGTAAGAATAAGTTAACAGAATTCATGAGCACCAAGCCAGCACTACAAAGAACACACAGACATAAACTGTGCCCAGAGGAACTAAAAACAATTCCCAGGGCTGGGGTTGTGGCTCAGCGGTAGAGCACTCACTTAGCACGCGCAAGGCCCTTGGTTCAATCTTCAGCACCACATAAAAATAAATAAATAAAGGTATTGTGTCCAGTTACAACTAAAAAATACATATATATATATATATATATATATATATATATATATATATATATATGAAAAAAACAATTCCCAAAGTGCACAAACAGAGAGAGGAAGATCAACTGAAGAATAAGCCACTAAATGAGTATGAAGTCAGCATAATATATAGAAAAAAAAAGGCCAGGAAATAGCAAGCACATATCGACACAGACACTGAATGCTAATGGTCTCAAATTCCCAAGGAAAAGACAGATTAGCAGAATGGATTAAGAAAAACAAAATTAAAATGAGATCTAACTAAATTCTTTTTATCGGAGCCTCATCTTATAGGCAAGGATACCCACAGGCTGAAGGTAAAAGGATAGCCAAAAATATTCCAGGGATATGGCCCAAGAAAACCAGCAGGAGTAGCTATTCTCATATCTGACAAAGTAGATATCAAGCAAAAATGAAACAGAAGAGACACAGAAGGCTGCAACATCCTAGTAAAGGGAACAGTCCAATAAGAAGATATAACCTTAGTAAACATTGGTGCTCCCAAATGTCAGTGCACCCAGTTACATGGAAAAAGGACTCCATGACATTAAATTCCATATACTCCAACACAGGAATACTGTTTTTCTACTGCTGTGACTACAAGGACCCAACCAGAACAACTGTAAGGAGTTGTTCTGGTAGTTTCAGAGGTCTAAGTCCATAGAAGGCCAGCTCCTGATCATAATGGCAGGAGAGTGTGGCAGAGGCAAGCAGCTCACAGGATGATCAAGAAGCAGTGAAAGACCTCCACTTGTCAGACCCAAATATATACCCCAATGCCATGCCCCCAGTGTTACACCTTCTCCAGCCACACCCCACCTGCCTCCAGTTACCACTCAGTTAAGCCCATCAGGGATTAATCCACTGACTAGATTAAGGCTATGAACACAGTCATTTCTCTTCCAAACCTTCTTGAATTGTCTCACAAGTGAGCCTTTGAGGGGGCACTACATCTAAACCTTAACAATTGGTCATCAAAACATAAAGTCTTTAAAGATATCTCCAACAGTGCTATAAGTCAAACTGACATAATGGATAACCACAGAATAGTCCACCCCAAAACAGCTGAATTTGCCTTCTTTACAGATGCACATGGAACCCTTCCAAATAGATCATACTCTAGGTCACAAAGCAAAATAGTAGCAAATACAAAAGTAATTGATGTGATCTCAGGTATCCTTTGAGATCACAATGGAATGAAGCTAGAAATCAACAGCAAGAACAGTAGTAGAGACAAAATAAACACATGGAGATCTTACAGTACACTCTTAGATGAAGATTGGATCAAAGAAGAAATGAAAATACAATTCACGGGGTTGTAGATCAGTGTAGAGTGCTTGCCTAGCACTTGTGAGGCACTGGGCTCGATCCTCAACACTACATAACAATAATTAATAAAAGTACATAACAATAATTAAATAAAGGTACAAAAAGTAAAGTAATAAGAAATTCTTAGTAGTGAATGAAAACCAAGAAACAACATATCAAAATCTCTGGGACAGTATAAAAGCAGTTCTAAGAGAAAAGTTTATAGCTCTAAGTGCCCATATTAAAAAAATTGGAGTGATCTGCCGGGCATGGTGGAGCTGAGGTGTAATCCAAATGGCTCGGGAAGTTGAGGCAGGAGGCTCATAGGTTCAAAGCCAGCCTCATAATCTCAGCAAGGTCCTAAGTAACTTAGTGAGACCCTGTCTCTAAATAAAAGAAAAAGAAGGGCTTCAGATGTGGCTCAGTGATTATGCACCCCTGGGTTCAATCCCTGATAAAAACAAACAAAAAAGTTTGAAAGATCCCAAATAAGTAAGCTTATGCTCCACCCAACTCAAGGCATTAGTTAAAGAACAGAATAATCCCCAAAGCAGTAGAAGACAAGTAATGTTTAAGATCAGAGCCAAAATCAATGAAATTGAAAATAAGAAAAAAGAAATACTCAGGATCAATGTGATGCAATGTGATGAAGAGTTGATTCCTTGAAAAGATGAACAAAATTGTCACACCCTTAGCCAAACTAACCAAAAGAAAGGATGAGAAGAAGCAAGTAGACAAGATCAAAGTTGAAAAAGGAAATGTCACCATTGACCCCTTTGAAATCAAGAAGACTGTCAGAACCTATTTTGAAAATTTACACTCCAATAAGGCAGAAAACCTTGAATATATTGACACATTCCTAGACATACATCTTGCCCAAACTGAACCAGGAAGATGTCGAAAACATAAACAGATCAATATCAAGTAATAAAGCTGAAAAAGGTATCAAAAGTCTTCCAACAAAGAAAAGCCCAGGACCAGAGGTATTCTCAGCCTAGTTCTACCAGACTTTAAAAAAATAATTAATACCTATCCTTCTCAAAATTTCCATGAAATAGTAAAGGAGGGAACACTGCCAAATTCATTCTATGAAGCCACTATCAACCTGATACCAAAACCAAAAAAAGACATATCAGAGAAAGAAAACTTCAGGCCAATATCCTTGATGAGCATTGATGCAAAAATTCTTAACACAATATTGGCAAACTGACTACAAAAACACTTTAGAAAGATGGTGCACCCTGATCAAGTGGGGTTCATGCCAGGGATGCAAGTTTGATTCAACGTATGGAAATCAACCAATGTAATTCACTACATAAACAGACTTACAGACAAGAATCGCACGATTATCTCCATAGATGCAGAAAAAGTATTCGACACGATATAACTCCCATTCATGTTTAAAACGCTAGAAAAACTAGGGATAGAAAGAAGTACTCCAACATTGTAAAGGCTCTATATGCCAAACCCATGGCCAACATTATACTGAACCGGGAAAAGTTACAGCACTGCCTTCAGAAACAGGAACAAGAAAAGAAGAGAATGCCCACGTTCGACTCTCCTATTAACATAGTCCTTGAAACTCTAGCTAGACCAATAAAGCAAGACAAGGAAATTCATGGGATACAAGTCCAAAAGGAAGAGCTCAAATCATCCTTATTTGCTCATGAAATGATCCTATATACAGCAGAACCCAAACACTGCACCAGAAGACTTCTATATCTCAAAAATGAATTCAGCAAAGTAACAGAATACAAGATCAACACCCATAAATCAATCATGTTCCTATACTACAATAATGAATCTGCCGAAAAGGAAATTACCAAACTATCCCACTCGCAATAACTTTAAAAAATATGTTTGGGAATCAATCTACCAAAATAGGCGAAGCGCCTCTACAATGAAAACTATAAAATACTAAAGAAAGACATTGAAGAAGTCCTTAGAAGATGGAAAGAACTCCCATGTTCTTAAATAGGCAGAATTAATAATATCAAAATGGCCACACAACCAAAATCGCTATACAGAGTCAGTGCAATCCCCACCAAAATTCCAATGTTATTCTTCACAGAAATAGAACAAGCAGTCTTAAAATTCATTTCGATAAATAAGAGACTCAGAATAGCCAAAGCAATCCTGAGCAAAAGGCACGATGCTGAAGGCATCACATACTGGATCTCCAATTATACTATAGAGCTAGAGTAATAAAAACCATGATACTGGCCACAAAACAGCCATTAAGACCAGTGGAATAGAATAGAAGACACAGAGACAAACCCACACAAATACAGTTACCTCATACCAGACAAAGGTGCCAAAAACATACACTGGAAAAGATAAGTCTCTTCAAAAATGGTGCTGGGAAAATTGGAAATCCATATGTAGAAGAAGGAAATTTGATCCCTCTCACCCTGCACAAAACTCAACTCAAAGTGGATCAAAGACGTAGGTTGAGAACAGAAGCCGTGCACATACTAGAAGAAACTGTAGGAGCAACACACCAGCATGTTGGCACAAAACTCACTTCCATAACAAGACTCCTAAACCACAATAAATAAAATAAGAAATTCATTAAGTTGTATGACATTGAATTAAAAAGTTTCTGCACAGCAGACAATTAAGAGCACGAGGAGAGAGCCAAAAGAGCAGTAGAAGATCTTTGCCACCTTCTCATCAGATAGTATACACAATGAGCTCAAAAAGCCTAACCCCCAAAACTCCCAATCAATAAGTGGGCAAAAAACCCAAACCAACACTTCTCAAAAGAAGAAATACAAGTGGCCAACAAGATCTGCGTGTGGTGGTGCACTCCCGTAATCCCAGGGGCTTGGGAGGCTGAAATAGGCGGCTTACATGTTTAAAGCCAGCCTTGGCAACTTAGTGATCCTGTAAGCAACCTAGTGAGACCCTGACCTAAAAGACAAGATGAAAAGGGCTGGGAGTGTGGCTCACTGTTTAAGCACCCTTGGGTTCAATCCCTGGTACAAAAAAAAAAAAAAAAAAGGCCAACAAATATATGAAAAAAAATGGTCAACATCTGTAGCATCCAGAGAAATGCAAATCAAAACTACATTGAGATTTCATCTCACTCCAGTTTAAATGGAAATTATCAACAATACATATAATAATGTTGGCAAGGATGTGAGGAAATGGGTATGCTCCTACATTGTTCGTGAGACTTCCAATTAGTGTGAACACTCTGGAAAGCAACTTGGAGATGCCTCTATAAACTGGGAATGGAACCACCACATGACACAACTGTGCCACTCCTCAGTATAAGTCCAAAAAATTTTAAATCGGCATACTACAGGGATGCAGCCAGATGCCAGTGTTTACAGGAGCACAATTCACAATAGCCACACAATGGAGATGACCTAGATGCCCGTTCAATACATGAATGGATAAATAAAATGTTTTGTATATACATAATGGATTATTACTCAGCCATAAAGAAGAATGAAATGATGGCATTTGCCAGTAAATGGATGGTACTGGGGACTATCATGTCACGTGAAATAAGCCAGTCCCCCAAAAGTCCAAGGTCAAATGTTATCTCTGATATGAGAAGCTAATCCAAAATAAGAGAGGAAAAAGAAAAGATAGAAAAGGCAAAAAAGGAAACGAGAATTTCATTAAAACAGAAGAAAGATCATTAGAGTAGATGAAGGTGATTGAGGGGCAGGAAGGAGCGACAGGATAAGGGAAAAACAGTGTAATGCACCTGACCTAATTTTCCTGTGTACATATATGGATATACCACAGTGAATCAAGTATATCCACAAGGCAATTATATGAATCATGTATGTCCACAAGACACTGACTTTAAAAAAAAATAAGTATAAATAAATTGCAGAAAAATCAGTAGAGTAGAGGGAGGGAAAAAGGGGAAGAGAAGATTGGTGGGGGGATAAGCTAGGAACAAATTAGAGCAAATTATGTTTCATGCCTTTGTGATTATGTCAAAATGTATCTTAATGTTATATATAACTAAAAGCAATTAATAAAAATGAAAAAAGGAAGAATGAAGGATAATGATCATTAAATAATTAGAAAAATAGTAAATTTTGGGGAAAATATATTCAGAGTAAAATGTCCAATAATTTTCTGGTTTCAAGGAATGATAATACATCATAAATTCAGGTCTTAGCAGTGTGTATACCATTGTAAACCTTAGGAAGGATGAGAACATAGAGGACATATACTCCCCCCCACAAACAAATTACACATTGCCTATGAAGGAAAAAAAAAAAACTTTTCAGAGTACACTTCCTTATCTCAAGAAATGGAAGCCAAATCAAGGTCTAATAAGATTTATCAGTCAACACGGAGTTGTACTCCTAGCTAAAGTATCATTGAAGAAGGAGGCTGTGGGCTCTGGGTACAGTTCACTGATAAACAAATGGCACAGCATGTTCCAGTCCCTTGGTCCATTCCAAACGAGTGGACAAAAAGCACAAGAAGACTGTGATAGACATACAAATGGAAAACCCAGCATTCCTGTCAAGGACAGATTAGATATTTCCAAGACTGATTAGTTCAGACAGGTGCCAGTCAACAGCCATTTGTCTCTTAGCATATTTCCTGAGCTATGGGAGCAGTCGTGACCAGGGTCATACACTTCGTGAGATGGACCACATCCAAGGATTCATGCATAAAGTGCTCTAAAGTTTTGATATCAAAGACTGAAATGGGAAAACAGTACACTGGATTATGTACTCAGTGGGTGAATGAGTAAAGTAGGGACTCAGTGAAGTTTTATAATGTGATGATGGGCATTCCTGGGGAAAAAGAAATGACTTTGACGCCATTATAAGCATAAAACTGGGAAAAAATAGAACACATGCAACAATATACTCCAATCAAAAGGTTTTCTACCTAAGCACATGAAGGGCAAAGTTGGGGTATGATTTGAGTGTGTACCTCCAGGTTTCAGGTGTTAAAATTTAATTCCCACTATGAAGTATTAAGAAGGTGGAAACTCGTTTCAACAGTGTTATTTAGAGGTAAGGCTTTTGGGAGTTGATTAGCATTAAAGTTATTATGGTGAGGACCCCATGATTTAATCCTATTGGCTTTATTAAACAAAGGAGAAAGGCCAGAAGACACATAGACACAAGTGTTCCCTGTCTCTTGCCATGTGATTCCCTGGGCTGACTTGGGACTCTGCCACCAGAAGGGAACCTCAGGATGTGGGATGTGGCCCTTAGACTTGTACCTTCCAGAATCATGCTTCAAATTGAACCTCTTTCTTTATAATTTACTCAGTCAATGCTTTGGATTATTAGCCACAGAAAGTGGATGAACACACCAAGAATTAATGCAAATACATAACCAAGGGCACAAAGACAAGACAGAAACACCTATGTCAATATTTTCAATAAGCAATGCCTTATTTAGGAGCCCTGAAACCTGAAGTTACCATTCTAAGTTGTTCAGATTTAGCTCATTCTATTCTTTTCCAGGTTGTAATTTTGTGTTTTTAAAATGGGAAAGTTCCACTTGTGACTCTGCAACACAGGGGTGCTGGGTGCATCCAGTGAGAAGACCTGAGCCTCCTTCCCCACTGGTTCATCCAAGGAAGGACGAGTAGTGACTGCATCAGTGCAAGAGTGTTAGAGTCTGTAAACAAGTCAGGATGGCGCCTGGCATTTTGCCAGAGAAATGTTAGAGTCTGTAAACAAGTCTGGATGGCGCATGGCAAAATGCCAGAGGGAGTGGTTTGTGAAGTAACGCCAGCGAGCCATTAAGTGTGGAGATTCCTTATTGGTTGACTGATGTATCTAGTTTATGCTAATTAAGATAAGCTGTGTGTAATGTATAAATATCGCTCCGGTCCTACAATAAACGGCTCCCACTCCTGCTGTATCAATGTACACAAGTTGTTCGTCACCCCCCCGCTATTTTGCTGCAGCCGGACTGCGGCACGAGAGCCCAGGGAACTTGGCTTGCTGACTGAACAAGAAATTGGTGAATTTATTTATCTATTGTTACTTCTTTCTCTTTTTTTTTTGAAAAGTATAACTATCTATGCTTGCAATCCTGCTGATTTAAGCATATGAATTCAGAGCTGCAATTGCACTTGTTTCCATCCTGTTGCATTATATTAAAATTAGCATAGTGACCAAGTATGAGAAATAAGTAATTCCCCTCCCATTCTTTTTCCTCAGCTATTTCAATGTTGAGATACTTTACATTTTTAACCACTAAGTACACGTGTGTGACAAAATAAAAAACCACTACCTTAACTTCACAAGAAGGCAAAAACTCTGCCCAAGTGTCGTGAGCAATATAATGGGATCCATCCTTGATGACTGGCCCCTTAGTGTCTTCACCCACAGTTGATTTTCCCTAGCTACATGGTTCAGGCCCCCGCAACTGTTCTGTTTAGAACACTGTGGATATGCATTTTTGTAGACACAGTGGAGAAGGATGTATTTTAAGGGAAGTGCCAGGTATTTGGGAACTCCTGAAAGAAGGCCCTGAAGAATATGGGAATATTCAGTAGCCCTAAATAAGGAGGATCAGATAAGGAGACCAGGCCCTGGCCCAGTTCATTGCAGCAAGCTTTCACTTCATCCAATCTCCATTTTTGCCTCTGTGCGTGCTGTGTCTCTCATCCAGGTGATCACCTGTGTGAGAGCATGTCTATCATGATTGAGTCTTCATGTCAAACCCAGGGTGGACTTTCTTGCTTAGAGTGTAGTGATCTACGAAATGAGAGAACTCACCCTGCTAAGTGTAATTCAAGATTCTATCACCACATTCCAAACTGCACCACTCACCAAGAGAACCAAGGACTCCTTTGTGTGGACATGGCTTCCACAGAAAGTCTTCTTCCTAATCCCCTTGACTCCAGGCAGGCTGCTGATGACTGTGACCGGCAAAGAATATTGGATGTGATCTTATTCCTGTTCCAGTGATATCCTCAAGAGTGCTGGTAGCTTCATCCTTGCCATCTCAGAGCCCTGATCTTCCATCGATGATCTGTGTATCCTTCTTGAGACACCACCTGGAAAGTCTCTGAGAGTCTATGGAGAGGAACAGGGGACCAAGCGAGCCCAGCCCCTCACTCAGCCCTTCCGAGGTACAGACATGTTTCTGAAAGTTGCATTATATTACATATAAATATTATCGAGTGATCCTTGTCTAGTTTATCTTTCTAAGGATCATTCATTCTTCTCCTGTGAACAATATTTGGAGCACAAAATGTGAAACTATACCATAGCACTCCTTAAAATGTACTTGATGAAATAAAAATGGCCACTATTTTAAAAGTTAATCTCTTCTTAAAATGTGGCAGAGTTTAATAGAATATTGAAAGCATTGTGTGATTCTAGATTCTGAAATGGCTGCATCCTCAGGGATAGGATGGGCCTTTTGTTAACGGAAAGCGGAGAGGTCAAGGAGAATTTTATCCTTTGCCTTTGAGTATGAGCAAAGAAAAAGGTCTGCATGAGAATTTATATTCACAAGACTACCCTGTGTAGCTCTGGGTTTCATATCTAGAGCATAAGCATGGGTCTTCTGATTTTTAAAGGAATCTGAGACACGTGGCAAATACATGTGAAAGCCTTTCTGAATGAAAGATGTCAAGCAAGGCTTTAACAGGATTAGTCTTCCCAAACATGCTCATGTACCAAAAAAGCCACCATGTAGGCAAACAATAAACCAAGATATGGATCTGAAAGTCTCAATATGACATTCAAAAAATTAAAATTGTTCATAGTGTGCTTAACTAACTGAGGCGATAGGAAAAAAAGTTGATAAGCCAATCCCAAAAAAACCAAAGATGGAGTGTTTTATTCTGAAATGGGGAAGCTAATCCACAACAAGGTGGGGTGGGGGGGATAGATGATCAGTATATTAGACAAAGCGGAATGAAGGGAAGGGAGAGGGGATTGGGAAAAGAAAGATCATGCAAATGAATATAACATGAATATCATATGTCCATATATGAGTACACCACAGTGAATCTTACCAATGTTTACATCCATAAGAAATTAATTTTAAATGAAATTAATGGGTAAATGACAGAAAGCTCAACAGAGGGAAGGAGACATACTGGGGTCTGAATTAGAACTAAATATATTCCATGCATGTATAATTATGTCAAAATGGATTCTATTGTCATGTATAGCTAAGAGAACCAATGAAAAATCCCACCCAAAGGAAAAGCATTTGAAAGAAACAACCGAAAAACCCTAATCTGCCAACTAAATTTCTATTAATTGTAAACAAACACTGGACATTGATTCTTGTTGTTTTGTGCAACACATTGGACAAAGATGGATAGGGAATTAATGTAATAGAGAATGGCTGCAAGAAATTATTCAGAATGCCTTGTAGAATAAAAGAAAATATTGGGAAGGGGCGAAGAAACATAAGGAACAGAGTGAGACTTAATAGTGTACCACACAGGCATCCCAGAAGGAGGGAAAAGCACCAATTGTGGGGAAATAATAAAGAACAATGGCTTTTTGTTTTCCAGAATTAACAAAATACATAATTCAATAAATTCAGGAAACATGTTTGCTCACATCATAGTACAACTATAGACAGTGAAAACTCAGATCTGAATAGCGGACAAAGAAACAAATGCCTCTCAAGGGATACCAAGCACTGTCGCAGCAGACCTGTCTATGTCAAGAACGGAATGACACAGGCAAGTGCTGAGGGGAGATATTTATATTCCAGAGGTGAATTTCTGGACAAGCTGTCAATTTAGAAGGACACCACACTGTAATCTCAAGGATTCAGGAGGCTGAGGCAAGAGGAGCACAAGTTCAAGGCCAGACTTCACAACTGAGAGAGGCCCTGTCTCCAAAATCAAAATAAAAAAGAACTGAGTATGGAGCTCAGTGGCAGAGCGTGCCTGGATTCAATCCCCAGTACCAGAAAGAGAAAAAAAGTGAAAAAGAATAATGCTATCACAGCATGCAGTCAGACTGCCCAAACTCCTTTTCAAGACAGAGTCGCTGCTTCAGCTGCTAGGATAGCAGTCAGCAGCTGGTCAGCAGCCATTAGTACCTTCCAATATTCCCTGAGCTGCAGAGAGCTGCCTTCCCCAAGGTCACACACTTCTAGATGGACTACATCCTAGGACTGTTATTGGAAAATGTATAGTGATCTGACTTGTTCTGACTAGAGGGGAATAACGCTGCGGAGCCACGTTCCCTTCAGAGCTCCCACTGGAATCACAAAAGGCTTTCACTGGGTCTCCAACATGTGCACCTGCTTCTGCCCATGCTGGGATCCTCAGTCCCCACCGTCATGTGTTGGTCCTGAATAAATATCCAAATAGTTGGTACACCAACTACCATCCAAGGGTGTGCTTCCTGTAGAAATCAAGCCAAAAATGAAGGTACATTTAATTTTGTTTATTTCGTTGGTTCTTTTAGTTATACATGACAGTAAAATCCATTTTGATATAATTATGCAAACATGGAAAGTAACTCATTCTAATTAGGCCCCCAGTCTTGTGGAGGTGCATGATGGTGAGATTCACATACGTACAAAAGTCATGTCTGATTCATTCCACTGTCTTTCCTTCTCCTATTCCCACAACCTTCACTCCATTCCTCATCATCTAACCCACTAAATTCCATTCTTCTCCCCACCCTACTGTGTGTTAGCAGCCACATATCAGTGAAAACATCCGACCCTTGGCTTTTTAGGACTGGCTTATTTCACTTAGCATGGTAGTCCCCAGATTCGTCCATTTACTGGTGAATGTCATGAAGTCATTCTTCATTCTGACTGAGTAATATTCCATTGTGCATGTATACCACATCTTCTTTATCCTTTCATCTGTTGAAGGACACCTAGGTGTGCTCCATAGCGTACCTATTGTGAATTGTGCTGCTATAAACATTAATGTGGCTGTAGCACTGTGGTATGCTGTTTTAAGTCCTCCGGCTATATACCATGGAGTGGGATAACTGGGTCAAATGGTGTTTCCATTCTTAGATTTTTGAGGAATCTCAATACTGTAAAGGTACATTTTTAGTCAGAAAAATAACAGAGTCTACACCATTGATACTTCCTCAAAGAAACTTGGAGAGGATGTACCATTGGAAGGCTTTTTAAAGTGGTCACAGAAAGGTAATGTGAGATGTTAGAAGGAATGGTGGTTGGAATACCCTTAGCAAACCCATGTAAGTAGAAACAGTGCCTGCATATGACAGTTTTAATACTGATGATTATGATTTTGGTGAACAAATGAGACAAGGTAGAAATAAATAATGCATTTATCTATTGTTTACCTGCTGGTAGCATCCAGTGAGAGCAGCTCAGGCCCCTTCTCAGCCAACGGAGTACTTGAAGACCCTGAGCCATCCACACTGGCCAAATGTGTTGAGAGCTGATCCAGGATGATCCAAGAAGAGCTTTTCTGAGATGTTTATCCCGGGAGATGGAGGATGATAGTGTATTTGTGCATGTGTTTGTTTGTCTGTCTCTGTGGTGGTGGTTTAAAGATAGAATTCCAGAAATAAGGGCATGTCTCTTGCATCCTTTACCAAATTAAGAGAAAAAAATTGAACCCAGGTTTTCCTTACCACTGAGCAACACTCCCAGTCCAATTTTCTTGAGACAGTGTCTCACTAAATAACTGAGGGTCTTGCTAAGTTGCTGAGCCTATCCTTGAACTTGTGATCCTCCTGCCACAGCCTCTGAGTTGCTGGAACTGCTGGCTTCTGCCACTCACTGCACTTGGCAAGAGAAAAATTATGACTGCTACTATTTCAAATAGGAGTTGTGTGACCTCCTTTGCACGTGGAACTTTTCACAATTTGTTTTGGGGTTGTTTTCTTCACTGGTGTTCTCCTTATATTCATTCCAATAAAAATGACCTATTCACCATCATAATCAGGGACCGTTGGAGTATTATTTATCAGCAAATATTTCATGGATAGTATTAGGTTTTCCTTGATTTTCTGACAAGTAACAATTTTGCCAGCCTACTCCTTTGAGATGAGAGTTCTTGATGTCCTTCATTATTTAGTTATTCTTTTAAAATTTTTGTTAGTGCATTTTGGCTGTTCATAATATTGAGGATCATTTTGACAAGATTATATAAGCTTGGAATATATTTTGCTCCAATTCATTCCCCAGAATTTCCCTTTCCCTCCCTTTCCCTGCCCCCTGTTCCCTTTTCTCTATTCTACCAATCTTTCTTCTATTTATTTATGATTTTCTTCTAAGAGTGCCTAGCGATATACACACAGGTGGAATTCACTGTGGTATATTCACATATGTACACAGGATAGTTTGCTCAGTTGTATTCCACCATTCCTCCCTTTCCTGTCCCTCCTCATTCCCCTTCCTCTACTCTACTGAACTCTATTCTATTTTCATGGGATCCTACCAACATTTTCCCCTTATTTTGGTCTACCTTCTGCATAAGAGAGAAAACATTTGAATAAGGGAGAATATATTCGACCGTGGGCTTTCTGCATCTGGCTTTTTTCAATCAGCCTGATGGTCTCTCCATTTTCATCTATTTTCAAGCAAATGCTTTGATTTTATTCTTCTTTTTGGATGAGTAAATCTCCATTATATTTGTGCATGTGTTTGTGTATGTAGATATGTGTTTGTCACATTTTCTTTATCCATTTGTCTGTTGATGGGCACCTGGGATGCTTTTATTACTTGGCTCTTGTGAATCATGTACTTCTAGGTATGACAGGTCCATTCCTAGCTGTTTGAGGAATCTCCATCCTGTTTTCCAGAGTGGTTGTACTAATTTGCAGTCCCATCAAAACTGTGCGAGTGTTCCTTTCCCCCACATTCTTGCTGACACTGATTATTATTTGTGTTGTTGATAATTGCCATTCTGAGTGGAGAGAGATGTAATCTCAATGCACGTTAGATTTGCATTTCTCTGGATGCTAGAGATGTTGAACATTTTTTCCTTTATTTGTTGGCCATTTGTATTTCTTCTTTTGAGAAGCGTATTTAGTTCTTTTGTCCAATAATTAATAGGGTTATTTGGTGTTATGTGTGTTAAGTTTTTTGAGTTCTTCAGATATAATATTCAAATTCTTAATTCCTGTCTTTGGTTCAACTTTTGTAATTTATTAAGTAAGTATATGTAAGAAAGACTTTGAATGTATTATCATAGGTTCTTTTAACTTCAACTTGTTTTCATATAAGTGAAATCTCTCTAAGGAGATTTTTTGGATAGTCATTTCTTAACAATTTAAGAAGGAGTGAGCTTTTGATCTCTCTAATGAGAATTCACCAACTTCAGCATTTAGGACTTATTTTGGATCTAAATATTAAGAGTATAATTTTAAACATGGTAAAAGTCAATAATATTTTACAGTATTTAAATATCCCCTGCCGCAGTCTGGCTGGGCATAATCAGGAGCCACTTGTCAAAAGAAACTAACTTTATTTTTAGAACCACACACGACAAACAAAATAGTCTCTCAGGAAAAACCCTCAGAGCCTCAACTGCCACCACCGGCTTTCCACAAGCCTCTCTCTCCCACACCAGCTTCTCTCCACCTCCCACAATCCTCCTGCTCTTGAGGCCGATTGGCTGGGTCACGTGGGCGGAGCCAAAAAAGTCCCCCAATGAGCAGCTCCGTGGAGGAGCCAATCAGCTAGATGTTGCTGGGGCCGCTGTGAGCCAATCATCAGCCGGCAGCTGGAAGTTTGCTGGGGCCCCTTTGGCTGTGGCTCTCAACATCTCCCCCTCTCTGTTTAAACAACAAGCATGTGGCTTAGGGACCGTGCCTGTTAGGCAGTCCAATTCAACATATGGTCCTTACCCGTCATCGGATGAACTGACCTTGTAAACCTCCATGTCCTTGTAAAGTCTTCCATGCCTTAATTGCATCTGCAGCAATTTGTGCGTATACGCCAGGATCATATGCAATTTGTTGCTGCTGATCCTCATAAGGTCCCTTTCCTAACAACATATCTAGATTTCTCTGAGGATAACCAGCTGCTGCATTTCGCCTAGCCGTCTCCTTGCAAAATTCCTCATTGGCAACCTTCCATAACAGGTATTGTCCTCCATTTAGCACAGCTTTACACATATTAGCCCAATCTGCTGGCGTCATGTTCAAGTTGTTAATGGATTCGACCAAGCTTACAGTGAAGGGTGCTTGAGGACCATAGGTTGTTACAGCCTCTTTTAGCTGCTTCACTGTTTTGAAATTTAAAACTTGGTAAAATCGCTGCCCTCCTGCCTCAAATACAGGGCATGTTAATATTTGAGATCTTGTCTCAGGATCCCAACTATCAACTGTGGGGGTTGGGGGCCTCCCAGCATATGGAGGTGGCGCTGTTGGTTGGACACTTTCGCCCTCTGGTGATAGAAAGGTGTTAGTAGCAGTCTCCTGTAGAGGTGGTGCTGTTGGTTGGACACTTACACCCTCTGGTGATAGAAGGGTGTTAGTAGCAGTCTCCTGTTGTACCTTTCCCCCTGATGGCTTTTTCTGTTTTACACTTTCTTTCTCTGTCTGACTAACTTGAGAGACCTTCTCTTTTACTTGAATCATTATGTCTTCTCCTTCCTCTACCATTGTCTGAACTGAAGGCTTTGGACTAAGCAAACAAGATATGAACGTCCACAATGGCAATGTGCCAACTGGCAGAGTCCCTGGGCTTTTCTTTTCTATTCTTTTTAAATCTTCACCATGATGGTTCCATTGTGATATATTTAACAACTCCTCCTTAAAAAGCCATGGGCTACATTTTTGTATTGTATCAACGTATGCCCTGACTGCTCTTGATTTTACTGGGATGCCTCCTTCCTCTAACAATTTACTTAACACTCTTTCAGTTTGTTTTTTACTAATTTCTGATCCCGTATTTCTACTATAATACAACCCAACAAGATGACGCCAAACAAAACCGAGACAGAATGAAATAAAAAGGGAACAACAAAAAGTCATTATAGCCTTTCTATCCTCCTGACATGGGCATCCGTCCTTTCTCCCTATCTGTTCCTCAGACGTAAATAGTTTTTCCTCAGATGTGAGCGGTTTTTCTTCCGTCTCACTCATCTCCAGGGACAGGCAACTTAAAACAAAAGTGAAACAAAATAACAAAAGAAGAATCTTAAAATGGCTACCCATCCTCTCGCCCTGCCCTTAGGGGCGAGCAGTTTCACTTACCCTCAGTCGCTCCCCGTGCGAGCCACCAAATGCTGCAGTCTGGCTGGGCATAATCAGGAGCCACTTGTCAAAAGAAACTAACTTTATTTTTAGAACCACACACGACAAACAAAATAGTCTCTCAGGAAAAACCCTCAGAGCCTCAACTGCCACCACCGGCTTTCCACAAGCCTCTCTCTCCCACACCAGCTTCTCTCCACCTCCCACAATCCTCCTGCTCTTGAGGCCGATTGGCTGGGTCACGTGGGCGGAGCCAAAAAAGTCCCCCAATGAGCAGCTCCGTGGAGGAGCCAATCAGCTAGATGTTGCTGGGGCCGCTGTGAGCCAATCATCAGCCGGCAGCTGGAAGTTTGCTGGGGCCCCTTTGGCTGTGGCTCTCAACAATCCCCATTTCTGTTTGTGTTCTCTGCTTGGGGATTGTGGTTTTGCCATTTCTCCTTTTACCTATTCATTGAGTTTTGAGTGGCACAAAAGCCAGGTCCCTTAACTTCCAGGCTGAAAGAAAGCTATGGGGCCTGTCCTCAATCATAGAATACCCATTGAGAAGTGGCAGCCTGGTCATTGCACAAGTCGTATGTGGTCTGGCATGGCCCACCTCATAGACTCCTTGGTGGTCCTAGAATCTCAGGGACCACCTGTGCCCTGACATGTGGCAGTCTCTCCAATCTGAGCCTGCCTGGGGAGTATCCAGCACCCAGTAATAGCCCAGGGGCTCCAGCTTGGCTGTCAGTATCGGGTCCACTGAAGCCCTCATGGGGCAAAGTGGGCACATGTCCAAGGCTGGTGGGATTACGATAAGACAGGCAGCTACCAATAAGTGCTGAATGCCTGCCTCGAACATATGCTCACTCTTTCCTGTGGCTGTCCTTTGTTCCTGTGGCTACCCTGTTTCCTGCATTCTTGCACCTTAGTTGCCCATGACTTGCCTGCCCTCACACTGCTGCCTCCTCAGGGTCAGTTACTTTGGCCCTAGAAGTGCCCTAGTTCCACCTCTGAGAACCACCTCTTTGGGTAATGAGTGGGATCTCTCATAGTCTTCTCTCAGCAGCCCGAGACTTCACCATTTGTCAGAGCATGTCAGTGACACACCTGGATCCTTCCAGCCCACCTTCCCTGGAAATTCTGCTGTCTAGATGCCCCTTGGGCCATGCCTGTGATCCTTGATTAACCATGAAGAAAGCAGCAGTGGAGACCTGATGACTCCATCCTTGACACAGCCTCCTGCTTCAGCACCTACCCTGTGGGCCCCAGCTCAGTGTCCAGGCACATTATTTTCAACCCAGTGCCCCCACGTAATCACTGCAAACACTTCAAAAGTAGTTTTTTAAACATCAACTCGTTTCCTTACTTTGTCTTTTCAATAAAACATACCATGAGATTGTTATTGCTCGCTAGTTGCCCTGTTTATTCTATCAACCCCTAAAGTGAATAATCACATGTTCATATTCATTTCCAGTCTTCAACTCCATTGTTCCTTCTCTTCCCAATAATTTACCTGTGTTGGTCCCATTATGCTCCCTGTCATCAATTCAGAGACTCATTTTCCATTGTTTTTTACCAATGCTATTGTATTTCCGCATTTACAAAATAAAAATAGTCAAATGGAGACCATTTCTTAACATTACTTCTTTTACAAAGATAAGTATGAGTTTAGTATGCATGAAATAACTTGGAATAATTTTTTAATGAAATACATTGGCATTTTGAAGCAGTACCAACTGCCATGATAAATTTAGTGGCTTGGGGAAATGGGTATGTTCTTATTGGTCCACAGGAAAACTTTAGCATCCAAAGTTTTATCCCAGCTGTGTACAACTCTTTTGAGTCACCATCCAGGAGTTAACAGCAGTTGATTTCACAATAGTGTTCTTTAGTCATTTGTGTTAGCAAGCCCTTTTTTCAAATGTTTTCATGAGTTTGTTTCAATTTCCAGAGCAATAATAAATATTAATCCTGGTGAGAGGACATATTTATAATATATTGGGAAATATTAGCATGAATATTAACACTGAAATAATGTGAGAAAAAATGAGTAACCCTAGTCTTCTTAATGTCACCTTCCTCTTCTTCATTTGATGAAAGGGATAAGAAATATGTCCCTCTAAAAGCTCTGGATTCATATTTTCAAATCACCACTTTTAAAAACAAGCGTGCCAACAGTCCTTGGCAACAAAAGGAATCACAACGTGTCTCTCCTCCAACCCCAAGATGAATTTCACACAGAGGATCTTACTGCTTTAGCCCAGCAACCTATCCACACTGTGGGCCTATGCCTGGGACTCAGACTCTTCAGGCCTCTGACTTAGCCAGCCTACACAAGGACTTGGGCTGTGGTCCCATCATCCATGCATAATTGCACAGCATGAAGGGTTTTGGCTTAAAACTTAGAAAACTCTCAAAGAGTTCGATTATTAATTTCAGGCTCTGGGGAGTTGGAAAAATGAATTACTTCTTGAAATTTTGGCTTCACTCCTTGTGCACTGTATCTTCATTACTATAGTTAATGAATGTTAAAATCTTTGAGATGTGTCTGATTATATATTTTCTTCCATATCACACAAAAAGTACCTCTGGATAAGTCTGCCACACGCTTCTTGGAGAATAAGAGTGAAAAATGTCAATTCCTCCCTTACAAAAATGAGGTGACCTGATTTAACCTTGGGAAGGGTGACCTAGGAATATACCTGTCAGAAATCACCATTAAACGAAATGATTAACTGCAGAACCATGAAAAGAAACCTGCTGTGTTCCTTGGAGTAACTGAAACCACACCTGAATTAGAGGTGGCAATTTTTTCATTTATTAAATAATGCTTGGAGTTGGGCGGGGCACCCCCTTCCCCACCCCCAGACATGAGCTGTGCAGTACTGACAGCACTAAAGGTATTTTGGGCCCAGTGATGGCTCTGAAAAGAGCCTTTGGGGTTGGCTGCTGAGGGTGCCCAGAGTCGGCTCACTGGCGGGAATGTGAGTGGCTGAGGGCCCTGGTGGCCTCGTACACCGCGTGCTTGCTGATCTCCCCGGGCTGCAGGAGGCGCACGGCTGTCTGGATGTCTCTGGAGGTGATGGTGGAGCGATGGTTCTGGCCGGCCAGGCTGCCAGCCTCGTTGGTGATGCACTGGAACATGTCCTTGACGAAAGAGTCCAGGATGCTCACGGTTGACCGGGAGAGGATGAGGCCCGAATGAATGTACTTCAGCACCCTGGGGAAATAGATGGCCAAAATGTCCCTGTGCTGGGAGTGGCTGCCGCGCCTCGGATTCTTCACCTTCTTCACCTTCTGCGGGGTGGTCAGGCTGGCATCCTGAGGCTCTTGGGGATTGAGGGACTCCTCAGAAGACTGGTCACAAGCTTGTTCAGCCATCTCCTTGGCACCTTCGGACACCGAGGGAGGACACATGTCACCCCCTTCTTCAGTCACCACCCTGGTACCTTCCAACACTGGGGGATGACACATGTCACCCCCTTCTTCAGCCACCCCCCTGGTACCATCTGACACTGGGGGCGGACAAATGTCACAAACTTCTTCAGCCACCACCTTGGCACCTTCGGACACTAGGGGAGGACACACGTCACCCCCTTCTTCAGCCACTGCCCTGGGACTTTCAGACACTGGGGGAGGACACATGTCACCCCCTTCTTTAGCCATAGCCTTGGCATCTTTCAACTCTTGGGGAGGGCACATGTCACCCGCTTCTTTAGCCATCGTCTTGGGACCTTCTGACACTGGGGCAGGAGACATGTCCCCAGCTTCTTTAGGCATTGCCTTGGCGCCTTCCGACATCAGGGCAGGAGACCCGTCACAGTCTTTTTCCACCATCGCCTTGGCACCTTCTGACACTGGGGGAGGACACCTGTCACAAGCTTCTTCAGCCATCGCCTCGGCACTTTCCAACCCTGGGGCAGAAGAAGTGTCACAGGCTGATTCAGCCATCACCTGGGCACCTTCTGACACTTGGGGAGGACAATTAACAATGCCAGTTGCCAGGGGCCATTTGTCGCGTCACAGGCCAACTCGACGTCTCATTGGATGGCCCACAACCCAAGGACCCTGTCAGTATGGGACGTGGCACAATGTGATTCGACCATCCTCTTGAGTGGCATCCTCCCGACCAATGGGAGTGGATGGTTGATGGTCCTCCTGCTTGACCAATCACAGAGAATGTCTGTCATTCCAGAACCCAACTGTTGCCTCTACCAGAGCATTAGGAAGGTGACACAGGGGGCAAATGGTCATTGGACCATATCCGATGACTCCTGGCACACTACGAGCATTTTGAAAAGACGGTTACCCAAATGAGAGAGTCTATCGCCAATATCCCTAGTGCATGGTCTCAGAGATGTGCCAATAGGCTACGTCTGGGCTATTGCTTTGTCAAAGCAGAAAATATCTTTGTCCTGAGAGGAGCCACTCTGGCTTGAGCAGCAGTTCCCTGACCGGGCCAGCTGAGTGTTCCTGGAAGCCAAGGGGCCTGACTGTCCCTCTCATGCCTCTCGTTCCCATCAAACCCTCAGTGAACTGGGAAAAGGAGAAATGGCAAAACCCCAGTTTCCAAATGGTGAACAAGAAGATAAGAAGGCTATGTGTACATATGTACAAGTTCCATCAATTTTCCAAGTCGAAATTGTATCATCATCATCATCATCATCATCGTTTTGGTACTACAGGTTAAACTCAGGGCTACTTAACCACTGAGCCACTCACAGCTCTTTTTTATTTTTTATTTTAATGCTTGGTTTCCCTAAGTTGCTTGGAGCCTCTCAATTGTTGAAACTGGCCTTCAACTTGCAATCCTCCTGCTTCTGCCTTCCTAGCTGCTGTGATCATAGGCCTTCACCAACATGCCTGGCCCAAATTGTACTTTTAACAATCCTTAATCCTAATAATTAAATACCTCCGCATACTTTCATTGGTGAAGAAAGACAAAGGTTCCTGACTGAAATTCAATATGACACCATTTCTGTAATAAACCATCAGAGAGAGAGAAAGGTAGTCTAATCTCAGTAACTCAGGTCTATTATTCACCACTACAGTTTTGCTACCTACTTGCTCCATTGCTGAAACACATCCATATGTGCCTCACCATTACCTAGACAACCTTCTGTCATCTGCAATCCAAGTCCCTTTTCCCTATAAAGAAATGTTAGGCAAGTTTGGTTTATTATTCCTTCAAATCAGAATGTTTTTGGTTTCCTAGATTAACCCAACCTGGTTTTAACCCAAATTCCCTCATACCCTCTGTCTTCAGATTTGACCAAACCCTTCAGAGAATCAGAAAAATTAGAAATAGGAAAACCACCGTCTCCAAACCCAGAACACAAGGAGAAATGGGTACACATATACAAATTTTATATTTTTTCTTAAACATCTACCAACTGTAAATTTGTTTCTTAACAATATTTAGATTGTAAAAATATTCTAAATCTTAGCATGAGAGAATGAGAATTATTCCAGGCAATTCCTGTTAACCTAATTTCTCTAAGAAACCTCTTTAGGGAAAGAAAGGGAATAAAGTGAATGGAAAACAGTTTTAATTTGAAAGATATCCGTCAAGTATCTATGATAATACATTCAACACCATTTCTTAAATAGATGGAAGTAAAACATAAATCACAGAAATTGAACCAAAGAAGGAGTCAAGGATTAAGAAGACTTGAAGAAATAGAGATCCCTCATGAGATGTCACACAAAATGGCCAGGATTCCCACAGTGTTTCCTTGTCAGACCTATAAGAATCAAATAATAAGTCTAGAATATGAAGGGATGAAAACCTTTTTTTCATACAAAATACAATATGATGAGAAAACCTGTTGAAAGAAGCATGCTAAGAAATTCTGAGCAGCTCATTTTTAAGCAAGGATACAAAAATCTTTCTTGAAATATAGCAATCAAATATGGTACCATATAACATTAAACAAAACAAAATAAGGGAATAAATTACTGCCATAAATAACAATTAGAAACCAGGGAAAACATTATTAATGGAACCATCATACCCCAATCCACATTTTTTAACATAATCCCTATTATAAAATTCATTTAAGTAGCCAGCACGGTGGTGCATGACTGTATTCCCAGTTACTCAGGAGGCTGAGGCAAGAGGATTTCAAGTTCAAAAATAGCCTCAGCAAAAGCAAATTAGTAAGCAACTTGGTCTCTAAATAAAATACAAACTAGGGCTTGGGTTATGGCTCAGTGGTTGAGTGCCCCTTAGTTCAAACTCTTGTACTCCCCCCAAAATTTATTTAACTATATAACCAAGGACCAAACACAGTGGAGAAATAGCTATATGAATAAAATAATGGATCTGAAGATATGGCTCAATGGTAGAGCACCTGCCTAGCCTGCATCAGGCCCTGTTTTTAAGTACCAGACCATAAAAAAAGAAAAAAAATGAAAGAGAAATGAAAAAAAATGTGTAAGTACTCTTTTTGAAGCTTTTTCAAACTGGAGTAACTATTCTACTTCATTCAGACTTAGCTGATTCTATTATTTTCCTGTTCTGTTTGTTAATCAGCTCTCCATCACTATAACAAAATTCCTCAGATAAACAATTTATAAGGAGGAAATGTTTATTTTGGCTCAAGGTTTCTGAGTTTTCAGTCCATGGTCTCTAGTCCCTACTGTCTTTGGGCCTTTGGTAAGGCCGCACACATGTTAGGAGCACATGGCAAAATAAATTGCTTATCTCCTAAAGACCAGGAATCAAAAGAAAGAGAGAGGCAGAGAGAGAAGAAAGGAGGAGAGGAGAGGGGAGGGGAGGGGAGGGAAGAGGAGAGGATGTCTTACAATATCTCCTTCAAGTGCATGTCCTCAATGACATAACTTTCTTCCACTAGGCTCCACTTCCTAAAGGGTCTGTTACCTCCAAATAATTCCACAAGCTGGTGACTAGCCTTTAACACATGGGACCTTGGAGGGCTGTGTTAGTCAGCTTTCTGTTGCTATGACAAAATACCTGATGAAAATGAACTTAAAAGAGGAAAGATTTATTTTTGGCTCATGGATTCAGAAGTTTCAGTCCATAATCCCTGGATTCATTTCTTTGGTCCTGAGGTAAGTCAGAACATCATGGCAGAAAGATGTAGCAGACCCAGCTTCCGAGCACAGCATGGCAGTCAAGGTGCAGACAACCAAGCGAGGTGATCCTCATGAGTTAAGAAACATATTCCTACAGAATTAAGAAGATGGCGGCGAATAGAGTGCATCACCCCCATGTACCGCATCACTGCGCAGGTGAATAACGAGTTAGAACAGCCAAAAGCTATATTGTTAGGAATTTCCAGCAAAATTGGGGTGCACCGAAACCTAGAGGAAGGATTTCCATCACCCGAGGATCGGTTACTGGGGCTCAATCACGAGTGAACCGTGTGCCCGGAGATTCAGGCTGATTGATCGGTGGCCCGCCCCACTGCTAGGGACTGCGGTGCGCCGAAAAACGGCATGCCAGCAACGCAGAGGAACGGTGCTGCAGATTCTGTGGGCTCCTGCCAGCTGTGCCCCCACTGTGCTCCAGGCTGAGTTCTGGGTTTGAGACGGGGGAAGGAAGCAGTCCAGTTCTGTCCTCCACACCGGACAGCCCACCGAGGAAGCCAGCGACCACCATATTGGAGAGCTGACATCACCATCGCCAGTTTCCGACAGATCGCAGCAAGTTCAGCAATAGAACAGGTGTGTGTCATCTAGCCCATCTCCCATACAACGGGGAAATCGCATAAAATCTCTCCCGGCTTTCCGGGGGCGTGATTAACAGAGTGAGCATGAATAGAGGCGTGGGGAAAGGTAAAAGCACCTGACCTCCAACTCCCCCCTCCCACCAGCGGCAAAAACGAAACCTGCTCGCCAACTCTCAGAGGAGTGGCTATTGGAGGGAATCAAAACAATAAGGGGCCGGTTCCCAGTAGCCTCTCTCCACACCCAGGAAACTGCAGGCCCAGAGTGTAGCTTGAGCTGCGGAGAGGTATCACACTGGGGAAGGCCTGTCTGGCAGGAGAAGCTTGGAGACTAGAGACCAGGAATAAACCTAAGCTAACAGGTTTGGGCGGGGGGAGCGGCCTCACACAGATTGTATCCTACAGCCAGAGGGCAAAATCTTGGCCCAGAAGGCACAGCACCACCTACTGGAAGCGATGAAAATAGAAGCCTAACAGTGCCTTTTTTTTTCTTTCTTTTTTTAATTTTTTAATTTTAATTTTTTTAATTATTATTTTTAATTGTAATTTTATTTTACTGCATTTTATTATTTTTATCATTTCTTTTTCTTTTCTATTCTTTTCTCTTTCTTACTTCTCTCCCTCTCTCTTTCTTGGTTTGCTTCCTTACCTTTTCCCCATCTTTCCTCTTAAGCATGACCACCCAGATTACGTATAACTTACTAAATGCAAATAGATGATTACTACGAATCGGTCTATAGTCCGCCTAAGCCCTTAACTACCCCCAAGTACTCCTGTCTATTCTCTTGTTAATATCCGCCTTCATTTGAGCAACCCCCCAAAGAAGCTAACATATACTAACCTCCATACCATCAAATCACTCGACCTTAACATAAAATCCTAAGTTCAAACCTCAATTCTCTATGTGCCATCAAAATCTGTAGGCCTTTAATGAAACTAATGAATTTACCTCAAATCACAATTAAATCCAACATCTCTAAACATTGTCTCCCAACACAAAGGAGAGATATTGGAACTATAAATGAAATGAAAGCAGTTTTAAGAGGGAAATTCATTGCCTGGAGTTCATTCCTCAAAAAAAGAAAAAACCAACAAATAAATGAACTCACACTTCATCTCAAAACCCTAGAAAAGGAAGAGCAAAACAACAGCAAATGTAGTAGAAATCAAGAAATAATTAAAATCAGAGCAGAAATCAATGAAATTGAAACCAAAAAAAAACATTGAAAAAATTGATAAAACTAAAAGTTGGTTCTTCGAAAAAATAAATAAGATCAACAGACCCTTAGCCATGCTAACAAAGAGAAGAAGAGAGAGAACTCAAATTACTAACATATGGGATGAAAAAGGCAATATCACAACAGACACTACAGAAAAACAGAAGATAATTAGAAATTATTTTGAAACCCTATATTCCAATAAAATAGAAGATAGTGAAGATATTGATAAATTTCTTAAGTCATATGATTTGCCCACATTGAGTCAGGAAGATACACACAATTTAAATAGACCAATAACAAAGGAGGAAATAGAAGAAGCCATCAAAAGACTACCAACCAAGAAAAGCCCTGGACCGGATGGATATACAGTGGAGTTTTACAAAACCTTCAAAGAAAAATTAATACCAATAGTTTTCAAGTTACTTCAAGAAATAGAAAAATAAGGAGCTATTCCAAATTCATTCTATGAGGCCAACATCACCCTGATCCCAAAACCAGACAAAGACACTTCAAAGAAAGAAAACTACAGACCAATATCTCTAATGAACTTAGATGCAAAAATCCTCAATAAAATCCTGGTGAATCGAATACAAAAGCATATCAAAAAAATTGTGCACCATGATCAAGTAGGATTCATCCCTGGGATGCAAGGCTGGTTCAATATATGGAAATCAATAAATGTAATTCACCCCATCAATAGACTTAATCATAAGAACCACATGATCATCTCGATAGATTCAGAAAAAGCATTCAACAAAGTACAGCATCCCTTTATGTTCAAAACACTAGAAAAACTAGGGATAACAGGAACTTACGTCAACATTGTAAAAGCTATATATGCTAAGCCTCAGGCTAACATCATTCTGAATGGAGAAAAACTGAAGGCATTCCGTCTAAAATCTGGAACAAGACAGGGATGCCCTCTCTCACCACTTCTATTCAATTTAGTTCTTGAAATACTAGCCAGAGCAATTAGACAGACAAAAGAAATTAAAGGCATAAAAATAGGAAAAGAAGAACTTAAATTATCACTATTTGTGGATGATATGATACTATATCTAACAGACCCAAAAGGGTCTACAAAGAAACTACTAGAACTAATAAATGAATTCAGCAAAGTGGCAGGATATAAAATCAACACACATAAACCAAAGGCATTCCTGTATATCAGCGACAAATCTTCTGAAATGGAAATGAGGACAACCACCCCATTCACAATATCCTCAAAAAAAAAAATACTTGGGAATCAACCTAACAAAAGAGGTGAAAGATTTATACAATAAAAACTACAGAATCCTAAAAAGAGAAATAGAAGAAGACCTTAGAAGATGGAAAAATATACCCTGTTCATGGATAGGAAGAACTAACATCATCAAAATGGTGATATTACCCAAAGTTCTCTATAGGTTTAATGCAATGCCAATCAAAATCCCAAAGGCATTTCTTGTAGAAATAGATAAAGCAATCATGAAATTCATATGGAAAAATAAAAGACCCAGAATAGCAAAAACAATTCTAAGCAGGAAAGGTGAATCAGGCAGTATAGCGATACCAGACTTCAAACTATACTACAGAGCAAGAGTAACAAAAACAGCATGGTACTGGTACCAAAACAGGCGGGTGGAACAATGGTACAGAATAGAGGACACAGAGACCAATCCAAAAAATTACAACTTTCTTATATTTGATAAAGGGGCTAAAAGCATGCAATGGAGGAAGGATAACATCTTCAACAAATGGTTCTGGGAAAACTGGAAATCCGTATGCAACAAAATGAAACTGAATTCCTTTCTCTCACCATGCACAAAAGTTAACTCAAAATGAATCAAAGAGCTTGATATCAAATCAGAGACTCTGCGCCTGACAGAAGAAAAAGTTGGCTCCGATCTACATATTGTGGGGTCGGGCTCCAAATTCCTTAATAGGACACCCATAGCACAAGAGTTAATAACTAGAATCAACAAATGGGACTTACTCAAACTAAAAAGTTTTTTCTCAGTAAGAGACACAATAAGAGAGGTAAATAGGGAGCCTACATCCTGGGAACAAATTTTTACTCCTCACACTTCAGATAGAGCCCTAATGTCCAGAGTATTCAAAGAACTCAAAAAATTAAACAATAAGATAACAAATAACCCAATCAACAAATGGGCCAAAGACCTGAACAGATACTTCTCAGAGGAGGACATACAATCAATCAACAAGTACATGAAAAAATTCTCACCATCTCTAGCAGTCAGAGAAATGCAAATCAAAACCACCCTAAGATACCATCTCACTCCAGTAAGATTGGCAGCCATTATGAAGTCAAACAAAAACAAGTGCTGGCGAAGATGTGGGGAAAAGGGACTCTTGTACATTGCTGGTGGGACTGCAAATTGGTGCGGCCAATTTGGAAAGCAGTCTGGAGACTCCTGGGAAAGCTGGGAATGGAACCCTCATTTGACCCAGCTATTGCCCTTCTTGGACTATTCCCTGAATACCTTAATAGAGCATACTATAGGGATACTGCTACATCCATGTTCATAGCAGCACAATTCACAATAGCTAGACTGTGGAACCAACCTAGATGCCCTTCAATAGATGAATGGATAAAAAATGTGGCATTTATACACAATGGAGTATTACTCTGCACTAAAAAATGACAAAATCATGGAATTTGCAGGGGAATGGATGGCATTAGAGCAGATTATGCTAAGAGATGCTAGCCAATCCCTAAAAAACAAATGCCAAATGTCTTCTTTGATATAATGAGAGCAACTAAGAACAGAGCAGGGAGGAAGAGCAGGAGGAAAAGATTAACATTAAACAGAGACATGAGGTGGGAGGGAAAGGGAGAGAAAAGGGAAATTGCATGGAAATGGAAGGAGACCCTCATTGTTATACAAAATTACATATAAGAGGTTGTGAGGGGAATGGGAAAAAAACAAGGAGAGAAATGAATTACAGTAGATGGGGTAGAGAGAGAAGATGGGAGGGGAGGGGAGGGGGGATAGTAGAGGATAGGAAAGGTAGCAGAATACAACAGTTACTAATATGGCAATATGTAAAATTTTGGATGTGTAACTGATGTGATTCTGCAATCTGTATTTGGGGTAAAAATGGGAGTTCATAACCCACTTGAATCTAATGTATGAAATATGATATGTCAAGAGCTTTGTAATGTTTTGAACAACCAATAAAAAAAAGATGTAGCAGAACAGAACTTCTTACCTCAGGTGAATGAGAAGCAGAGTGAATAAAGAGGATTTGGGGATAAGACATACTATTCTTATATTCTTGGATGCCCCAAGTGACCTACTTCCTCCAATTTGGTAACACTACCTCCCAAAATTCTGTTCAATTATGAATCCACCAATGGGTTAATCTATTGTTGAAATCAGAACTTTCACCATCCAACCACTACCCAACAGCTCCACCTCTGAGCCTTGCTGCACTGTGGTCCAAGTCTCCAATACCTGAGCCTTTGGGGTACATTTCATATTCAAACACTAACAGGATCACATATCCAAACTATATCACTAGTCTATAATCTCTTTTTGCTAATTTAAAACTTTATTATCTGTAACTATGCATTACTGGAATAATGGAAGCATTCAATGAGAGCTACTCAAAATTATTTTTCACTGGCTCAAAGTGTGAGCAGGTAATCTAAGCTAAACCACAAAGTGCTTTCCTGGGTGTTCAGCCCTGGAGATTTTGGAGGAAATTGATATTTTGTTTTTGTTGTTTGGTCTGCTATTTTGTCATTGTTTGCTTTTTTAAAAAAAATATTTATTTTCTAGTTGTAGTTGGACACATAACTTTATTTATTTATTTTTATGTGGTGCTGAGGATCGAGCCCAGGGCCTCACATGTGCTAGGCGAGCACTCTATCACTGAGCCACAACCCTAGTCCTTGTTGTTGTTTGCTTTTAATCACAGCAATTTAAGGATATGAATCCAAAGATATGAGTGTACATGTCTTCTCTCTCTAGCATCATAGTAAGAAAATTATGCTGACCAATTATGAGAACTAGGGTAAATCTTCCATTCTTTTTACCAAGTTGTTTGATGATCTTGTTATTTTTTTTTTCACTTTCAATCATGTGTCTGAAAAAAAATAACCCACTGTAGTAATTTGGAATGATGAAAACACCTCCTTCAAAACAATGCTCCCTACAAAATGTGATTGGCCCTGATTTGTCACCCAATATAACAGTCTTCCTCTTTTATCATTTCATAAGGGAAGAATGAGAGTGTTAAATTGGGTGGTAGGTGCAGAATCTTGAACAGTGGCTATTTATTTCTTTTTGTATTCCCAGGCATTTTCCCTATGCCCTGATTTCACCTGTTATCCTTTTGAATTTCTTAATAGCATCCCTTAAACCCTGAGATGTGTTCCAACTTACTACTCCACATTTCTCAGGGTAACTAGATCATGTAGAAAATTGTGAGCACAGTAATTCTCAGATCTTAGTTGAATAGACAAATAAATTAATAGGGAATATTTTATTATGTTTGACATTTCACCTCTTTTGGTTTTTTTGTTTTGGGGGTATTGGGGGGTAACAGATCTTTGGAACTTTTTCATTTTGCAAAACTGAAACTCTATCAACTGAACAACTCTCCATTTCTCTCTCCCCCGTTCCTGGAGACCATAATTTTCCTTTATGTTTCCATGAGTTCGACTATTTTAGATACCTCATGTAAGGGAAATCATATAGTATTTGTCTTTTTATGACTGGCTTTTCTCACTTAGCATAATGTTCTAAATTTCATCCACATTTGTAGCATGTGACAGGATTTGCTTCTTTTTAAGGCTACATAATATTTTACTACGTGTATAGATTAGAATTTCTTTATCATTCATTTGTTGATGGCCATTTGGGCTGCTTTCACCTCTTGAGTATTGTAGGTTTGTACTATATTTGTGTACAATGAGTTGAAATGCATTCTGCTGTCATGTATAACTAATGGGAATAAATTTTAAAAAGATAAATGAGCAGCCAATAGTCACCAGACTGGAGAAAAGTTCAGACATAGGATCCAGGAAATAGGAAACACAGCACAGGAAAGAAATGAAGAAAACAAGCAGGATAAGGCAAGTAAGTTCCTAAAGATTAGCTCAGTAGAAGGTCAACAAAGAAGCAAAAAAGATTATATAAGAGGGCAGAGGATGTCTCCAAGGAAGAAGTATAACTAATAGGCTGCCTGATGTGCTTGACTACACTGAGGGTAACTTCTAAATAAGTAAATCTGGCTATAAATTAATGTTAAATGCATTTTAAAAATGCAAGGGCATCAAGGGCTGGGGTTGTGGCTCAGCAGTAGAGCACTCGCCTGGCACACGCGAGGCCCTGGGTTCAATCCTCAGCACCACATAAAATAAATAAAATAAAGGTATTTTATTTTTAAAAAAATGTAAGGGCATCAAAAACAGCACAATCAACTCTAGGAAAAACAAAATACTCTACAGGAAAGGAAATTTAATAACAATGCCTGTACAGTCATAGAAATGTAGACACAGAATAATAATTTAACCAAAACTTGAAATGGGGCTGGGGTTGAAGCTCAGTGGAGAGTGCTTGCTTCGCATGCATGAGGCCCTCAGTTTGATCCTCAGCACCACGTAAAAATAAATAAAAATAAAGATATTAAAAAATATATACATGGAAGACAGTAGAAAGAGGAAATTGAGATGGCAGAGACATATAATAAAGCTTATTTTCCGGAGTATGAAAAGCTTATCTTCCCAAAAAATAAAATTAAAAAAGCAAGAAATATCTGTAATAGCATATTACTTAGTAGATAGTTTCTCAAAAAATTAAAAATAGCATTATTATATGACCTTTTTGTTTTTAATAATTAAGGTCACATCTACTTATGTGCAATGACAGGATAAGTGTTTAAAGACACTGACCAGTATTTTTTAAAGGATATGAATGTGTATGAGAAGAAAACCATTTAAATTCAGCCTTTTTCCTTTTCCTTTTTCTGCTACAACAGGCCTTAGTGCTGTCAGTTTTGAAAAAAAAAAGAAATTTTTGGCCCTAAATCACAATCCCTGCATATTGGGGGGAAAATCCTCCCACTGTTGGTAAGGCAACTGAAACTAATGACTAGAAGAGTGCCCCACATTATGTATTTAAGAAATTGTTTTTCCCACCTCCATTCTTTATTAATATTTACTTAGCAACTACATGTCATTCACCTCCTGCCATGCACCACTTATCTATTCCCACTCTGTTTAGCACTTAAACTACCCAGGATGGAACCAATACTTGACTGAAAAGGATGGCTACCAGAAGCAACTTAACACTAGGAGTTCCTGTCTAATCCCAGCTTGCCTTCCTTTGAGCTGTGTTAGTGTGCAAATACAGAGGTTTCTGAATCTATCATGGATGAATAATATCTTTGCAAATGGCACCACTGAAAGGAGAACAAATGTATTGGATAACAGAGTCAGGATCCAGAGATATAATGATGAACAAGTTTGTGCCTATGTGGAACCAGAATGTCCCCTGTCAGTGTAACTTGGGCCAAAGGATCTGTGAAGTGTCAGATGGAGAAGACTTGGAGGTACAGGGGCAGGCACACAACAGCTAACTTCAGATTAACTCTGCTGTATGAGCCTCTGGTGCATAGTTTAGGAGTATTGAATAGAAGTTACAGGGAGGCAGCTTTGGGCACAGTGCAAGCAGCATATCACTACAAGGGATTAAGTGACTCTACTGGACAAATGTATTAGAGACTAACATGTTTACTTACAAGGTTCAAATCTTCTTACTAAAAAGCCCTGTGATTGTGTTATCTCATTGGCACTTGATCAAAGTTGACCCATATACTATTTTGCATATGGGAAGTTCATACCATACCAGAAAAAATAGCTTCCATTCTGCTTAACTACAGTGATTATTTAAGGGTGTGAGTCCTTAGAAAAGAGGAACGAAGATAATACTTCAGGTCAAAAATAGATATTGGGGTATAATCCCTTTTTAAGGGATGATATATATTAACAGATAACATTCTGGATGGTTATACTGGATGATTAACATTTCTAATTGGTGGGACTGTAGATGATTGGTTTTATAAATTTAAAGTGATAAAAGTATCATTTAAAAGCAGGGATTGAGACACATGCATTTATATGTATTCCTTATTAATCACCTCAGGCTGCCATAACAAAATACCATGGACTTGGTGGCTAAAACACCAGAAATTTATTTTCTCACTGTTCCAGATGTTAGAAGTCCCAGGTCAAGGTCCAGCATGGTCAGATTCTGGTGAAGGTACTTTTCCTGGTTTGTAGATGGCCATTTTCTCATTGTGTCTTCTCATAGTAGAAAGAATTTCATTCTCTTTTCCTCTTATTGTAAGGCCCACAGTTCTATTAGTCCAACCTTTATGGGCTGATTTAACTTTAATTACTTCTTAAAAACTCTATTACCAGATACACAGCCACACTGGGTGTTAGGACTTCAACATATGAATTTGCAAATCACAATTCAGTCAGTAGTACTTACATTGACCATAACAACCAAAAATGCTCACTTCATAAGACAGTAAATTCTGTTCAGTACAAGAACCAGACCAGAGGCCAAGCATGGTAGAGCATACCTGTAATCCCAGCACTTGGGAGGCTGAGGCCAGAGGATCACAAGTTCAAAGTCAGACTCAGCAATTTTGAGACAAGGTCTCCCTAAACAACTTAGGGAGACCCTGTCTCAAAATAAAATATAAAAAGGGCTGAGGATGTGACTCAGTGATTAAGCACTCCTTGTGCCAAAAAAAAAAGGACCAGGCCAGAGTTTCAGTGCCACAGGCCATTAGTGATATTAAACATCTGAGTTTACACTCAGTGGAATATCTTGATATGCTTAGTATGGTGTAAGTTAGCAACTATCTCCTTCCCCATTCCACCCCAGCCTTGAGTGTTCCCTCCCATTAAGTTGAAAAATACTTTCCAGAAAACAAGAGGGTTAGCATGAATCCTAGCCCTTACTCATCTTGAACAGATTTCTTATCTTCAGACCTCATGTTTCCATTCTTCATTCTGAGATAAGAAGTTTAGTCCACATGACCTCTTCTTCCAACGTTACCTATGATTCTAACTCTAAGGGGAAAGCATCTAGTATCCCCAAGTCAAGACCAACCAGACCTGGATGGGGGTGGGGAGGAGCACTTCTCTTACACATAAGCTGCTAAAGAGATTTCCCTTCAAGGACTTTGCTTAGTTTCAAAGAGTACCCTCACTTAACTTCATTCCTTATAAGAACACCAAGAATGAACCACAGGAAAACAGTGACTGTGTTTATTATTTTATTGGTACAGAAATGAAAACTGCGAGAAGCTGCAAAAGTATGTAACTTCATGAATATTAAGAAGCAATGGAGGTACCCATTCTAAGTTAAAATTGGCTTGCTTTATGGGGTTTACAAAGACTACACACACAAAGATCATCAATGGTGAGACTATTGACAGCATCTTTCATTTGGAAATTATTTATGTACCAAGGAGAAGTTTAAAAATAAATTTAAGGGAACATTGACTAGTGTTGACCTCTTAGCCACAAAGTACAGGTGAGAAGCCATAGATGCCTAACATTTCTACGAACACATGGGTTTACTAAAACCAAGACTCTCCATCAATGTTGAAATTTGCTCTTGGGAGGAGATCCCCATTTTATGATGTTTGGACACACTCTTTCTCCTGCTGGATAGCTAAGAAGGGGAAAAAAAGCAACAAAAAATCATTAAGAGAGTGTTTTCCTAAGATTAAGTTCAGTACCTTCCAGAAAAACACTTTGCTACTGGGTAGGGGGTACAGCTCAGTGGCAGAGTGCTTACCCAATATGCAGGAGTCCCTGGGTTCAATCCACAGCACCCCCACACACACTCACACACACACTGAGTTCTTTACTAAGTCACTTAAGCCTGCCATACACACTTTAAATTTAGGATGCCAAAGCACTAAGCACAAATCCTCATAGTATGAGTGTGTGCATGCTTTTTAACCACCTGAACATACATTAGAATCTACATCAACTGTGGGCTTTTTTTTTTCATTTGAGAGTATTTATTATTTATTCTATTGCCATTTTCCATAGATTATTTGAGACTGAAGAGAAAACAAAGCATTTTCATCCACATTTTTAATCACTATACAATAAGGAAATTATACGTCCAGATATTTTTTGAAATTCCCAAAAAATGCTGACATGACAAAAGTGTCCCAGAGCATTTGTAAATATGTTTGGAATTTCTTCAGAAGGCTGTAACTCTAGAGGGTAAAACTGATCCCTTGAAGTCTGGGAATCTTAAGTATATCCAAGATCTATACATGTTCTTCCCTATTATCATCAGGTAGAGAAGGTCATGGTTCTTTAGGGGTGAGATCACAGACTGAAATTTCTAAATGCAGTGTTTAGTCCAATATTCTAAGATTGGATTTAATGTGGTTATTAGTAATTTTCCCCAAAAAAACTAGTTTTTTATTCCCACATACTACTAAGGCCTATCATATGAGAACCATTTACATAACCCCAATAACAAAGTCAACTATTGACATTTTTAACTGTTGCTTTAAATACAACGATACTCTAATTACTGCCCATTTTGTGGCAAAATTTACTAGAATATGGGTTTATTTACTGAACAACTTCCACCTTTGTTGGCATGTCAATTAAAAATCCCTCATTACTTACTTTCCTTTGAGGGAAGAGTATTTTTTTCTTCAGTATTAGTTTTCTTCAGTTTTGATTTGTCAAACTTCTCCACTTCAGACAAGTCTGGTTTATCACTCATCTTGACTAAAAGAAAGACTAAAAAAATTAAATTAATTGGCAGAACTATCTTCAGACTAAGGAGTAACAGTAAAAAATGTCCTCATTTAATTTAATATCAATGTATATTTTATGTGCTGATATTCAACAGAAAAAGAGCTTAGAAAGGTCACACTTTTATTAGAATGCTTTCAATTCTGTGTCATTAGCCCATTTCTGGTAGGCAGTGATAGTGGATGAAGATGCAGTAGAAACCAAGATGCTCTAGATATGCAGAGCCAATATGTCTGACTCTTTTTCAAATCACAGCAAAGGTAAAATGGAGGTGATAGAAGCACACAAACAGGTAGGTTTAGAAGACAAAAAAAAAATAAAAGAAAAATTAGATTTGACTAGTTCATGATTCTGAAACAGGAGCAAGCACTATTTGAGCGTTTTTGCCTTCTATTCAAGTTCTCTTTTTTCTGGCATTTTCCCTGGGAGATGAGGGACACATCATACAAAAAAAGGTAACACACAAAATTGTACTAATTTCTTTCCATTTTAAATGTCCAAAGACAGTATATTAAAGAGCTACAATAAGAAAGGGAAGGATTTAATCTGGTCAGAACTAATCACAGGTCTTGTGGCACTAGTTTGGAAAATGCTATAAGGAACAGCCAATTAGAATCAGATTGAGGTCATCAGAATGGGGTAAAGCAAACAGAATTGATTCTTATTTCACCCTATTTTCTCTGCAAAGGGAGAAGCAAGAAGATGAGGCTCAGAGGTGCCCTCTGAACATCCTGCATTTGTCCAGGAGAGACAATAGGAGACTCCACAAACCGGAAGAGAGCTCTCCTGTATGTGCCTGGCCCCACCCTGGTGAGGAAAGACACGTTCTAGTGCCCAGAACAGAATGAAGAGCCCCTCACCACACACACACACACACACACACACACACACACAGAGCTAGAAGTCTCCAGTTAAGGCCCTCTTGCCGAGCCATCCGACACCAATCTGAAAGCTATGAAAACCGGAATTAACAAAATTATTATTAATAACAATAAGGAAGGGCGGGGCTTATTGGCGAGTTTGTCAGGAACCATTTGCCAGGAAAGGTTTGTGAACATTTTAAAATATTGTCAATGTCTGGCGCCCTGCTGAATGGTCACTGAGAGGAAAGGGTATAAGGGGCCTGCCCCAGAAGACCCATTCCGGGTGGTCCCTAAACTCCTCGTCCTCGCAGTCTCCAGAACTGCCGCTGCAGTGGGTAGGTGACTGGTGGTTCATCCCCCTGGGCCTTCCAGAAACCGACCCCCAGGAGGGCTAACCATCTCGCAAAGAAGGTGGTGCCGCAGGAAGACAAAGGCGCGGACTCCTCCAGCGGCACAGACGCTAAACGCCAGCCCAACCCCCCGCCTTCTCGGCTCCTGAGGGCGACGGACGCCCTGAGCCCTCCCATACCCGTAGTCCTCCGATTCGGATGAGACCACAAGTCCTCACCTGAAGCCTTGAGTCTAGCGTAGAGCCGTCGGTTAACTGCCGCCGTGTTCAGTCTGGAGCAGGTTGGCGTTCCCGCGCAGAACCAGGCACTTAAACGTCGGTAGCAGGCACCGCCCCCATATCCCGCCCCAGCCCTCTGATTGGATGAGGGGTCCTGGCATCGCCTCCCGCCCTGCCTCTGCTTTAGCCCAGCAGGCCTGCGCCCACCATCTTCGTTCTACAATATACTTAATCCCTGGCCGCAAAACTTGATGACGTCATAGCAGGCCCTGCTCCAGGATTAATTTTAGGGAGGACACAACTCCCCACTTCCACTGCTTTAGTCCTGAAGGTCCACATTCCTTTTGTCGCAAATACCCGTACTCCTCCGCGGTAGCAGGGTCCTCTAGAGTAAGCAGACGTCAAGCCCAGTTAGATTTGAATGTCTGGAACTTTTGAGATTCCAGCTAAATGAGCAGTGCTTAGACTCTCTTGGCGTTTTATAGTCCGTGGAGCGGAAATTCGCTGTGATGGTCGAACAGTAACTTGGAAGAGGTGCTCTGGGAGGTCTGTTCTGATCCTTGGTCTGTAGTAGGGCTGCTCATGGTGACGGTGGATGGTTCAGGGTCATTCACTCCTATGGCTAGACGTTTCTGTGACAATGGTGCCCTCCTATGTAAAAGCCACATTTTTTTTTTCACTTTCTCTACCACTGAACACGATAGCAGTCAGTTTAGAATAATTGCAGGAGACTCTACTGGGACTGTCCATCTTTATATCCCCAATCCCTAGCACTTTGCTCGGCCCACAGGAAACACTGGATAAAGACATGTCTGTAGATTGAAGTAATAAATCCATGAAGAGCTTAATTTTTGGACAGCAGCACCACCCAGTGTCTATTGGAGGAGAAAAGTAAGAATCTGATAGTTACTTGAAAGGACTTCAAGTTCAAGGTCATTTTCTGGGAACTCACCCAGAACCTTAGAGTGTTAAGGTAAAATTAAAGTAAAACTATATATAGCTTGCACGATATGTTTTCTATATGGCTCATGTATGATAATATAAAGCTACACATGTCAGAAATCACTATTTACAGGGATTTCTCCAGACTTCCCTACCTCACTCCATACTGTTTTCTATGCTTTTGAGGCACTTTGTGTCAATTTCAGTTTTGTATAGTTTTAAAGAATTGCTTAAAATTGAAAGGCAATTAAAATTGAAATTCAAAAGATTGAACAAATTGAACTCATCATTGAATACCTACAATGTTCCAGGCATTAAAAATGATAAATACCAGTGTTTCTACCACTCAGATTTCAATGTTAATATTTTTAAAAATATTTTTAGCTGTAGATAGACACAATATCTTTATTTTGTTTATTTTTTTATGTGGTGCTAAGACTCTAACCCAATGCCTCACACATGCTAGGCAAGTGCTCTACCACTGAACCACAACTCTGACCCTCCATGTTGTTAATACTTAGGTATATTTAATTTTACTTTCTTTTTTGCAAATAATGAAAAAAAATCTAAGTTTCCTTGACCTTTGTCCCTTTTCCATTCAACCTTCCCCATTTTAGAGGTAGTCCTATCCTGAATGTGATGTATAGCCTTCCAGTTCATTTCTCTAGTGTTTGAACCTGCATTTCCCAGATTATTTTATAAGGATGAGCAACTTTTTATAAGTTTCCTGGTCATATGTATTTCTTTTTCTGTGAAGTACCTTTTTAAATATCCTTCGCCCACTTTTTAAAGTTGTTTGTCTTTTTAGTATTGTTTTTTATGGGCTCTTTATATATTCTGTATTTTAACTAGTGGTTAGAATTAATAACAATAAAGATTGAGGTGGGGGTCTGGGGCTGTAGCTCGGTAATATATTTTACAAAAAAAAAATCTCAATCTCTTGCTGGTTCTTTTTTGCATTATATTCTGTTGGTTTATAACTAGTATAACCAGAATAAACTTGTCTGAGAAAAATAACTTTTGGGATGCACACAACTGCTTCAAGAGCCATGTGTTAGGAGTATTCTATGACATGGGTTTCCAAATATTTTATTCATGTATTATATACATACACAAAAAAAGAACATATCTTATATGTGCATCTTTTTTTTTTGTCCTGGGAATTGAGCCACATTCCCAGCCCTTTTTTATTTTTTATTTTGAGATAGAGTCTCACTAAGTTGCTGAGGTTGGCTTTGAACTTGTGATCCTCCCTCGTCAGCCTCCCATGTTGCTGGGATTACAGGTAGGCACCACTGTATTGGGCTTAGGTGTGCATCTTGATGAATGTTCACAAAGTGATGAAACCCATTTAACCAGTCCCGAGATCAGGACATGTAACATGATCAGCTCTCGGGAAATCTCTCTTGTGAAACCTTCCAATCACCACTATGGGCAAAGATGATAGCCACTCTCCTGACAATTAGTTTACCTCCTTTATGCTTTAAATAAACACTTTCTGTGTGTGTGTGTGTGTGTGTGTGTCTTCTTTTACTCAACATTCAACTTTAGGTTTGTAAATTCATCCATGTGTTCATGTGTATTTGTCATTAGTTTGTTCTCCTTTGTGTACTGCATTTCAATGTGTTATGAATACAAATCCCCATCCCTATTTTTTTCCACTTTAGGGCTACTACATATAGTTTTGTTATGAGTATAAATATGTACATTTTTTTCTTGGTTGTATACATAAGAATAGAGTTACTGGTCATAAGGAATCATATATTTAGGTTTAAAAGATATGGTAACTTGTTTTCTATAAAGCTTATACTAATTATTAATTGTTTTTTTTATTTCTCATGTATTTTATTATACAATGTTTCTGGAATGAAATATATTATTCTTTTCCTTCAAAAACTTGTATTTGGGGTGTTTATTCAGAAAATTATTCTCTAAGGGCATTCTGATTTTTTTATTGATTTTGACATTTTGATTGTTGCTTACATCTAGACTTTATTGTATAAGGCACGAATCTAGATTCTGTCTATAAGGCAAACCAATTGGCCTAATCACAGGTATCAAATTACTTATCCTTTCTCCATTTCTTTGCAATGCCATCTTTCATATACCAATTTCCTATATATTATACCTTTTTCAATTTTGTAATCATTTCTTAAATTCCATCAAAAAATGAACCTGTTAATGTGTCAATTGGAATAGTATTGGACTTAAGGATTAATTTGAGAAATGCCATCTTACTGATACAAAGTCTTTCCATATTATATATCCAATTCATAATGGAGTATTGTTGGAAAAGACAACCCTCCTTGGGCCCTGAGTATCCTTTATGTTCTTGCTGAGTATGCCAAAAATGTTGGGCTCTAATAACTTGGTCTTTTCTCAAGGTCATGTTTGCAATGGCTAACCCTGAGGGATGAGGAAACATCACTCCCCAGACAAGGAGCAGACTTGTTTCTCTATTCTATGAAAGCACTGGATCCTTCAAATTACTGTTCCTTTCCTTTAATGCAATGCACTGTGGGTGCAGCCATCTATCATTTCTCCTTCACATTGCGCTTGTGTAGCTTGGAAGGCATAGGGGACAAGTACAAACCAACATGAATCTACAGCTACTCCTGTTTCTGTGAGTAATAAAATTCTTTGTCCTTCACTCAAAACTCCTATGTCTTCTGATAAAGTACATGAAACTATGGCAGGCAAATGTGTTAGCTTGTACATGGGGTAAAATCCCAGACCCTGTACAGTTCTTGACAAATATATATATATATATATATATATATATATATATATATATATATATATATATATATATTATTTTTCCTTTAGCACAATTTTATGATTTTCTGCATAATGCTTGTTCATCTTTGTTAGTTATTATTCATAGATATCCTATATACTTTTGTACTACCATGAATGGGTCATTTTTTCTGTTGTATTTTTGAATTCCATATGCTTTTTCTATGTCACTAGTATAGCTTCTCATATAGTATACTGTATTTTTCCCTCAATATGTTATTGGCTTCTCTCAAGAACAGAAACCATGCTTTATTCATGTCTGTATTCTTCCAGTGAAACATGTACTTTAACATTTATTGACCATCTACTATATAATCTGTTCTTAAATAAGGAATGAGATGTGTACAACCACAAATAAAATAGGCGCCTATCTTTGGGGATTTTAGAAAACATGAAGAAGATATACACAGCCACAAAATATTCAGAAAGCAGTAAACTGCACTATAATAGATATATGAATAAAGGACAATGTGTGTAGAGGCAAATTATTGTGACTTGCAGTATTCTGGAAGATTTCATACAATAAGTAACATTTGAGTTGGATCTCAGAGGGTGATCTAGGCTGTTGCAGATGGAGAACTGATAGGGGAGGTCATTTCTTATACATTCAAATTAAAAAATATGGCATTCAAATTAAAAAATTCAAAAATTTCAAAATTTTGAAATTCAATTTTAAAAATTATTTTTTCTTGGACCAAAGCATAATAGCATTACCTACAAGAAGCCCATTATAATCCTATTCATGAGAATCCTCTTTATTGTCAGTAATTTATTAAAAAAATAAGCAACTAATAAAATCCAACAGGGACTGAAAATATAGCTTAGTGGTAGAGTGCTTACTTTGCATGCTCAAGGCCTGAAGGTCAATCCTCAGCACTGGAAAAAAAAAATCCAACAGAGAATATGTTAAGCACTATGAAGGAATATTATAAAACTTTGAGAAACATTAAAATTAGAATAAAACATTATTTTTTACATTAAAATTCAATAGTTACTTTTGCTGAAATTAAAATCTCAACATTAAGTTTTATACAAAATAAACCTTGTATTTATTTTTGTAGCTATTTATAAGAAAGTTATGAAACTCTTGAAAAAAGATTGAGGTGGGGGTCTGGGGCTGTAGCTCAGTGCCAGAGCGCTTGCCTAGCATGCGTGTGGCACTGGGTTCAATTGTTAGCACCACATAAAAATAAACAAATAAAATAAAGGCATGCTACAACTACAAAAAAAAAAAAATTTTAAAGATTGAGGTGGGAAGACTTTCCCTATTAGACATCAAAACTTATTTTAAAACTACAGTAATTAGGCAATAACCCCCAAAATATATACTTCACATGGTTGGCATTATAAATGAATTGGGAAGGAAAGACTTTTTAGCAGATGATATTGGAACAATTGGATATAAGAAGAAGGGGATGGAATTGGACCTCTATTCTCACATTTTACACAATATCAATACCAAGTGTACTGAAGACCTAAATGTAAAAGGCAAAATTATAAAAAGTATGAATGTCAATATAAGGGAACATATGATATTGGACTAGAAAATAATTTCTTTGAAAAAACCACAAAGTGCTTATCATTTAAAAAAATTGATAACTTTGGTTATATTATAATTAGAACTTCTGATTATCAAAGGAAGCCAATAAGGAAATGATAAAAATAAGTAACTAAGTGGGGTATCTATGCAACACGTATAAAGGACACAGGACTGAAGTTAGAACAAGTAACACAAATTAATTTGAAAAGGCACAGAACCCAACATAAAAAATATATATTCAAATGTCTTGAATACATAATTCAATTATTTCTTCCAAGAAAGAGGAAGTCTTAATGTTCAATAGGCATATGATAGATGCTCACCATTATTAGTAATCAGGAAAATCTAATTAGGAGATGCCATTTTACCCGCCACTGCATAGGCAAAAATTAAATCTGTTAATGCCAAGTTTTGGCCAGCAGGTGGAGCAATAGGAATCCTAAACAGATGATAAGGCTGTAAATTAGGACACCCATTAGGAAAAGATAGACATCATCTAGAGAAGTTGAAAGTATCCATGTTCCATAAACCAATAATTCCATTCTTAGGAAAATGAGCTACAAACACCCATGTTTATGCACACATCCAAGAATATTTATTGTAGCTCTGTTTTCTAACAGTCAAAAACTGGAAACAACCAGAATGTCCCTCAAGGTTCAAAGTATATTCATCCAATGGTATACTGCCCAACATTAAAAATGAACCAACTACAGCTATCTGCACCATGAATGAGTCTCACAACAATGTGGAGTGAAAGAAGATATTCACAGTTTCACGTTTACAAAGTACATAAATTTTAAGCATAAGTAAAACAAATTTGTTGTTGGGGCTGGGGATAGAGCTCAGTTGGTAGAGTGTTTGCCTCACATGCACAAGGCCCTTGGTTCAATCCCCAGCACCATAAAAAATGTTGTTTAAGGATAATAATAAGGAAGGTAAACCTATAGACAAAAGTAAAGAAACAAGTGTCACAAATGTGAGAATAGGGGTTACCACTAAGATGGAAGAAGGAATTTGTTAGTGGTGGTGTGTAGGAGGTTAGGTGTTCTATTTCTTGTCCTGGATGTTATTACATGGATGATAGCTTTATGAATATTCTTTTAAACAGCAGTTCTCTTCTGAATGTGTTCTTCCTCCCGCACGTCTCTCTTTCTCCCTCTCTCTCCCCGTCCCCCCTGTCCCTCCCTCTGGAACCAGGGATTAAACCCAGGGACACTGATACTGAGCCACATCTCCAGCCCTTTTTTATTTTTTATTTTGAGAGAAGTTCTCACTAATTTGCTTAGGGTCTCACTAAGTTGCTGAGACAGGCTTTTAACTTGTGATCCTCTTTCTTCAGCCTCCTGAGCTGCTGTAATTACAGGTGATCATAACCCCACCCAGCTTAATGCTCTCTCTCTCTCTCTCTCTCTCTCTCTCTCTCTCTCTCTCTCTCTGTTATAAATAGACCTTTATTTTATTTATTGATACGCAGTGGTGAGAATTGAACCCTGTGCCTCATACATGCTAGGCAAGCACTCTGCCATTGAGTCAAAATCCCAGCCCTTAATGCTTCTCTTAATGAAATAGAAAGCAAGATCACCAAGTTGGATATTGGGGGAGGAAGCTTTAAAAGATTTGAAGAAAGGAAGATGGCATAAAAGAAACAGAGACATTGGAAAGTAAATATAATAGGGAAATGAAGTATTCTAATGAAAGTTTTTTCCATTTATTATACTTTTTCTCTCACAAAATGTCATTTTAAAAATATTTTTTAGTTTTTGTTGGACACAATACCTTTATTTTATTTATTTTATGTGGTGCTGAGGATTGAACCCAGGGCCTCAACATGTGCTAGGCACGCGCTCTACTGCTGAGCCCCAGCCCCAGCCCATAACGTCATTTTTTTAACTCTAATATACCACATTATAAGTACTTGATCCAAATACTTAAATTATAATGCTACTTAAGGTTTACAAATATTTAAAAAGCAAAATTAACTCTAAATAAACTATATAATTATAATTTTCATAATATATTACATATTATTTTATATTTAGCTCAGTAAAGCAGATGTACTTTATATTTAGACAAAAATATAGAGAGCTCATACAGGAATTGTACAATGGTGTATTATTCTTTATCTTCCAGTTTTTTATGTCAAGTACCTTTAGTGGTAAACTCTACATTTTATAAATCTTTAAACAGATATAGCATTTACTATTTCCTTATTTTATTGATCTCATCTTAAAAGTAATTTTTTTAAATATCAGAAAATATAATTACATTAAAATAACAAAACCAAATATTAATGACATATGTAATTACTAAAAAAGCCATTATACTCTTAAACTTGACTCAGAAGATTGAAAAGGGAAAAGTTGATAGGTCTCTATAATTTTACAGTATTGCCTAAGTATTTATATGAACCAATTTGTAAAAATTATTTAAATTATAACATGCTTTAGTTGCAAATCCATGTTTAATAGTTGCATTTAATTCAAGTTTCAACATACATAATGTAAATGTTGTGAAATTATAAATTCAAACAATTAAGACCACTAATTTAGCTTTAAAATACGTCATGTGAGTTTTCACTTTATATTTTGTAATATCTTTATTTTCTTATTTATTTTTGCAGTGTTGAGGATTGAAGCCAGGTCTTTGTGTATGCTAGGCAATTGCTCTACCACTGAACTACACCCCCAGCTCTATGCCATTATCATAGAGATAAAACAGTCTTTTTTAAAGATTGGAATCTACAACTAGTAAATATAGAAATTAATATATGCAGCTCTCAGTTCAGGAAAAAAATACATTGTGCCTGTACAGACAATGCACAATTAAATGATATAGAAAATTTGGTAAAATTTTTAATAATAGGCGAATGTGAGTGAAAAGCATATGGAGATTCTTTATGCTTTATGTTTGCAATGTTTTTATATGTTCAAAATTATTTGTAAAAGAGAAGTTAAAATAATGAAAGGGACATTAACTGACAGTGACATAAGTGGAAATTAACAATGTACTTGGCAATTGGTGCATCTCTTAAATAAAAATGGGGAGTAGTGGCAGTTTATCCCTCTTCTTTTTAGCTTAAAAAATAAAGCCATAGGGGCTGAGGTTGTGGCTTAGTGGTAGAGCGCTTGCTTAGCACATGTGGGGTCCTGGGTTCGATCCTCAGCACCACATAAAAATAAATAAACAAAATAAAGGTATTTGTCCATCTACAACTAAAAAAATATTGAAAAAAACTAAAGCGATAAGTTGTTACAAATTTTTTAAACATTATTTTTCTTCTGAGAGCCTTAAAACATAACTAGCTGCTGTTCTGTTTCCTTACCTTGTGCCAACTATGTGTTCTATATCCTTGAATCCACAAGTACAGTCATGCATCCATGACCAGAGGGGATTGGTTCCAGGACTCCCCATGGATACCAAAATCCACAGACACCCAAGTCCCTTATAAAAAAAATGGCACAGTTGCATATAACTTCCCATCCTATACTTTAAATCATCTCCAGATTATTTGTAATCCCTAATACAAGGTAAATTCTATGTAAATGGTGCTTATACTATATTTAATGAACAGTGGCAAGAAAACAGGCTGTCCATGTTCAGAACAGATGTAATTTCTTTCCAAATATTTTCTATCCATAATTAATTGAATGAAGAATGTGGAACCTGAAGGCAGAGAGGGCCAACAGCATTACTCCAATGCATCCAGTTCTGCAGATGTGGAAGCTCACCTGCAGCCCTTCTGGACATCCATGTCCTATTGACCTCAGTGGCAAATGCTAATACTATATAGTCAATAACTGTGTCTTTAATTTTTATCACATTCAATGGAGAATTATCATTGCTAGATCTATAATCCAGTTATTTAAAGGACACATTTAGGTCGGCAAGGAAGTGCAAGTGGAGGGCATTATCATGATATAAAGGAAGAATTACAACACATGCCATCTTGGAAATACTCAAAATTCCACAGTGGAAATGAATGGGATAGCTATGCAATGTGATTCTGTTCTTGAAATTTCAGTTGCTAAAGGGGTCTTAATAAAAAATATGCCATCAACAACACAAACTCAGGGGCTGGGGATATGGCCCACGTGGTAGAGTGCTTGCCTTACATGCACAAGGTTCTGGGTTCAATCCCCGGCACCACCAAACAAAAAAACAAAAAAACACAAACTCATCCTTGTGTTCCCATTGAAAGTCATTTATTGTTATAATTATTATCATCATCATTTGTGTTATTATTATTATCATCATCATTGTTGAAATCATTATCATTAGCACAAAACTAAATCCACTATTAAAAGAAAACAAAACACACCCCAAAAGGGATGTATCTTGCTGACAATGAGTAAGTAACATTATCTTCATGTACAAGGGACAGCACCCTGAGGATATAGACCATATCACAGCTTGATAATCGATTCAATAATTCACCAACATTATTGAGCACCTAGGCACAATGGAGGATTTAAAAATTCATATACAAGAATCCCTGCTTTCAAGAAGTTTTACAGTCTAGTAGGAGGTATTGAAGAACACCAAGAACACGAAGCCAAATCAGTGACATTATGGAAATAGTGCCACATTGATGTGCTGTTGGAAAGGGGCATCATAAGATACTAATGTCACATTCAGGTAGGGGAAATGGAGAAGACGCTCCATACAGAAGGTGTATCTGAGCTGGGCTTGAAGAACTAGAAGGATTTGGGCAGACTGGCCAAAAGAAGAACTGCAGGCAAAGAGGGAACAGCATGGGCCAAAGTATGACCATGGGTTAAGTTCATGGCATGTTTGGGAAGGAAACAATAATTCATTTTGGCTGGCTTATGGGATCCACATAAGTGGGAGCAGTGTGTTAATGTTTAAGTTATAGGGAGACCATATTTTTAATGTCTCTGAATGACAGGACTAAAATTTCTGATCTTTATGTCATAGTAACTATCCACATCAACAAAACACATAATTATTTGTGAAGAGATATGGTGATTTCACTTCCAGATTTCTTAGGGAAACTCAAGTAGTTTCTAGGCCATGTTACCTTGATATCAAAAATGTCCCAGCAGGTAACACCAAGCAACATATTGTATTTTTTTCTATTTTGCATGTAATTAAATCTCATCTTTCAAAGTCTTATATTATTTCCATCAGGAACCAAATTTCTTCACACTTACATTTTTGGCCCCACCAGATCTTGTGGCACCCGATGAGATGAAGCAAACCAAATTTAAGATTTCCAGCCACAGCTGCTACCCTGAAACTAGGCCCTGTAGCCTGAAGAAGGGTTAGTGATTGGGGTAGAGGCAGTGAATGTGACAATCTGAGAAGGTTCATGGAATCTCCATCTTCAAGGTCAAGAATAGTTCTTTGAAATTGGAGATCTCAATTTGGTCTGGAGGACACCTGGAGTGGTCCCAGAACTCAGAAAGCCTGAGTCAATTCATCTGCTGAACTGTCTTCTTATTAAGGAATCCCTTAAAAGAATGACATTTAATCTAGGTTACAAGTTATTTAAAGGCCTTCTGGCTCTGAGGCTACTGAAGCTGTGGATAGACTGGAGGGACTTTCTCTTTCTGACCAAAAGTTCCTGTTGGGCTTTGTCTGTTCCCAACAGGCTAGTAGTTGGGAACTTCTGCAATGACAGATGCTAAAAAATGGCTGCATTAGGTAACCAAGCCAAAGAAGTAAGTTAGATAGGAGCAACCATGGAAGATTGAGAAGAACAAAGATGCCATGGCCACACTTCCTGCAGCTAGTCAGTCTTTCAGCTCTTTCCTGGAGTGAGACTTCCTCTGCAGGAAGTCGTGGATAGCAGTAGTGAGGCCCCACGTCACGCTGGACCTTAGGATAACCAGGGAACCTCCTCGGTAGATCAGGAGTACCTTTCGACCCCGAGTGTCCCACACATCCTGGGCAGAAGCCCACAGGCTTGGCATTCTCTGCCAGCCAATATGGGACTGCATATTGGCAACCAGCACAATCAGAGGATACAGAACTAGACAGGTGATTGTTCCATTGACACTACCAGACACCAGTGCAGGAACCCAATGGGGCAGGCCTTGCTCTGCCAAGCCATCCTGGATGGGATCCTTGAAAGAGAAATAGAGAGCACTCCCCAGGCTATTCCTGACAAGGACAGGCCAGAAACCCCGATAATAGCCCAGTGACAGCCGCCCCCACAGCCCATAAGAGTTGAATTCCTTGAGAATGCTGAAGGTGCTGGGGAAGCGAGCTTGCTTGCGACCATCCTGGAGGACATTTTGAACTCTTTCAAAGGGGCTGAGTGCCACAGCCTCCACCACCCCAGACATGAGTCCTGCAGTCCATCGGTGTCCCAGGGAATGTGGCCCATCAGGGGAAAGACAGCACAGCAGGCTATCGTAAGTCCCGAATAGCAGAGTCCCTTGCAATGTCTTGGAGAGAAGAGGAGGGTAGATTCCCCTGTAGAAGTACTGAGGACCTTCATGCCAAAGCTGTCTCACAGCCTCTGACACTGCCATAGCATGGATCTGCTGCCGGAATACCACCTTATAGATAGGAAAGGTCAGAAAAGTAGACATAAAGTTGGAAATGGCCCCAAGAGTGTAGGCTTGGGGGTGCCAGTTTTTCTTTGCTGGAGCCTCTGTTCGTGTCCTGTGCTGAAGCTCTTTTCCAGCAGAGTGGTTCTGCTCCCCCATGCTGAAGACAACTGGTTGCAGCTGGAAGAAACTGGCAAAGGTGAGGAGAGTTAGATTGACAATTTAAATATGTTAGTCAGCATTATCATTGCTTGGTTAGAAACGGAGCCCCAAGAAACTCAAGTCTATGTAAATAAGCAACACTTTGGGCCAGTTTCTGAGAAACAGGCATACCCTTAACAAATTAAGAATTCACCAGCCTTAAATTAAAATATAGTTAAGGTTTTTTTTTTTTTTCATTTTCTTTTTAGTTGTAGATGGGCACAATACCTTTATTTTATTTATTTATTTATATTTATGTGGTGCTGAGGATTGAACCCAAAGCCTCACACATTAGGCAAGCGCTCTACTACTGCACGACAACCCAAGCCCAAGATAGTTAGTTTTTCATAGTCACATCTAGAATATTTTTTGGACACAGCAAATATTCCAATATTTAAAGGATTACAAATTAAAATCATGAAAACTGAAGAGAGAGGGCTCTAAAACCTACTGCATTCAACTTTCACTGAATAAAACTTTGCATTTTATTAACTACTACTAGACTGTTACTATTTTCTTTCCGAAAACATTGTATGTGTATGTGTAACACTAGGGATTGAACCCAGGGCCTCCTACATGCTAGGTAAAGTGTTCTACCACTAAACTACACTCATTAGGTCCCCTCAAATTTTCTTTAAAAAGGCGTTCAGAGGTGGGGCGAGGTACTGCGTGCCTGTAATCCCAGCGGCTCGGGAGGCTGAGGCAGGAGGATCATGAATTCAAAGCCAGCCTCAGCAACTTAGCAAGGCCCTAAGCAACTCATTGAGACCCTGTCTCTAAATAAAATACTTTTTAAAAGGGGATGGGATGTAGCTCAGTGGTTAAGCATCCCTGGGTTCAATCCCTAGTACCAAAAAAAAAGGTGTTCAAAAGATGTGGTGCTACACTTCCTCTAAAAAAGTTGGTAGTTCCAGGCACAGTGAGGTATGCCTGTAATCCTCAGTAGGCTGAGGTAGAAGGATTGCAATTTCAAAGACAGCCTCAGCAACTTAGAAAGGCCCTAAGCAACTTGGCAAGATATTGTCTCAAAATAAGATATAAAAAAGGGCTGGGGTGGGGTGGCCGTTGTGGCTCAGAGGTAGAGCACTCGCCTAGCATGTGCGAGGGCCCTGGGCTCGATCCTCAATGCCACATAAATATAAAATAAAGATATTGTGTCCACTATAACTAAAAAATAAATATTTTTTTAAAAGGGCCTGGGGATGTGGCTCAATGGTTAAGTGCCTCTGGATTTAATCCCCAGTACCTAAATAAATAAATAAGTAAAAGTTGGTAGTAAATATGGGGAGGGGAGAATTTCTTCACCCCCTATAGATTTCTGCCTAAATTGTAGCTGTCTTAAAGCAATGCATGGTCCCCTCTCCCAGTTGAGAGAAGGAAAAAGCAGCTGCCCCTTGGAGTACAATGACAAGAAGTTCAGCACCTGGCAAATTCCAAGTTTAACATTTAACAAGAGTACCTATGGGGCTGGGGTTGTGGCTCAGTGGCAGAGCACTTGCCTAGCATGTGTGAGGCACTGGGTTCAATCCTCAGCACCACAAGAAAATGAAACAAATAAACTAATGGCATGCTGTCCATCTACAACTACATTTTTTTTTAAAAAAAGAGGAGTACCTAAATAATAAAGCAGTGTTTCACAACTTTGACACCATTGACATTGTGAGCAGGATATTTATTATCAGTTCTAGTCCTGTGCAAGATAGGATGTTTAGTGGCATGCCTGGCTTCTACTCACTGCATACCAATAAAGACCCACCCAATGTGACAATTGAAAATTTCTCTAGACATGACCCTTAGTCCCCAGGGATACAAAACAGCCCTGGGTTTCAGAATCACAGTTCTAGAAAGAAAAGGTAATGTAAACTATTAAACTATTAAAAGGTTTGGAAGCAGGTGGAGTATTATGAGAACCAACTTGGGAACGAGGACAATGGTAGAACTTTGGGATCAAAAGGAAATGAGAGAGGCTGTGGTTGTGGCTCAGTGTAGAGTGCTCACTTAGTACATGTGAGGCACTGGGTTCGATCCTCAGCACCACATAAAAATAAATAAATAAAATAAAAATATTGTGTCCACCTACAATTAAAAAATACTTAAAAAAAATAAATGAGAGCCAGCTATGGTGGTTTATGACTGTGATCCCAGATACTTGGGAAGCTGAGGCAGGAGACTACCTTTGAGCCTATGAGCTGGAAACTAGACTGGGTGATGTAGTAAAAACCTGTTTCAAAAAAATGGTGGGGGTAAGAAGGGAGGGAGGAAGAAAATAAATACAGTAAGCAAAAAGAAATGAATGCTCAGTGCAAACCTGAGGCAGTTTGTCCAGAAGGCACACCGCTGAGAAGGATGGACAGCAGCGGGAGCTGGCCTGCTGTGGAGAGGAAGCATACAATTATCTGGGTAGGGAAGAGGGGGGGGGGCATGATGACCAGGCAGCAGCACTCACCTCCAGATTGACAGGAACAGGAAGCAGGGTAGGATCCTGGGCTGTGGGGGGCAGGGGAAGAGGGTAGGTGCTGGGACTCTAAATAAGTCAGCAGGCTGTGGCTCACTCAGTAGGGACAAAGCAGGTACAGGCTGAGGCCCCAGGGAGGAGATGCCAGGTGCTACTAGAAACCCATGCAGCCTTCCATGAGCTGCCACACCCAGAACTTGCCTTGCACTGCTTCTCCTTCCAGAAGCAGCCCCATCAGCTCTGCTTCTCCCTGGCCTCTTGTCCTGTTCCACCTCTACCCCCACAATCTCACCTTACAACTGCCCCCTCCCCTGGACCCTCTCTCATCTCTTAGTAGAGGGGTGGAGGCTCTGCCTCCTGTGCTCTGCCCATCACCCCCCTCCTGCCCCCAGCATTCCATGTTGGCCTTAAGCCTTAGCCTCCTTGACCCTCAAGGCCAGAAGGAGACTGGCAGGGCCTTTCTGCCTCTGACCCCTTAGCTGAGGTCTGACCAGAGGCGATGGCTTAAAAGGTCCAATCCATGAATTCCTCTGGGGCACCTCTGGGCCTCTGGAAGGCACCTCCCTCTCTGTAGAGCCAAAGGGGACCCCTCCCCCACATGCAGGCAGGAGGCAGCTCCACTCAGGCCCCCAAAGCCACAAGGGCCCCAACAGTAAATTCTTCTATCAAAGGTCTTGTTTCGCAAGTCTTTTGTATACCTAAGTAGAGACAGGTGGTGAGCAAAATGTTTGTCTCCTCTTCTAGTTCAGAGTGCAGTAATATTTTACTTTCTCCCCACCTTTTTATAAATCTGGGTTCACTGACTCTATGAGGCAGGCTGATTTAGCAGATATAAAATGGCTAGGATTTGGGCTGGGGCTGTATCTCAGTGGTTGAATGCTTGCCTGGCATGTGTGAGGCACTGGGTTCGATCCTCAGCACCACATAAAAAAATAAAATAAAAATATTTTGTCCATCTACAACTAAAAAAATTTTAAAATAAATAAATAAAATAAAATGGCTAGGATTTGGCAGACTGGTTTCTAAGCACCAGTTCTATTATCAATTTTTAATATGACCTTTAGAAATTCATGACACCTTGGTTATAAAATGAGGAGACAGGGCAAAATGTTCTGTAGGTATCCCTATAACTGCGTAATTTATAGGGGGTAAATATGGAGAAATTCAGTCCAATAGTTGTAGAGGAATTATATTTTTCTACCCCTTCCTTCTGTCATTTATGCAAATGTTTTTGAGAGATTAAAGATAAACAATAATTTAGAAACAACTTACCTTAAATATCCAATTCATCATTTTATAAATATAATTCTATTTTATAGGGGAAAGGAAGCCCACATTTCTTCTGTGTATTTTTCTTTTAAGATGCTTTGGGGAGGGGCTGGGGAAGTGGCTCAAGCGGTTGCGCGCTTGCCTGCCATGTGTGCGGCCTGGGTTCGATCCTCAGCACCACATACAAACAAAAATGTTGTGTCTGCCGAAAACTAAAAAATAAATTTAAAAATTCAAAAAAAAAATTAAATAAATAAACCGGAAGTCTTCAACCATTTAAAAAAAAAAGATGCTTTGGGGACCTACTGATCTGAGACTGACTCCTGTCTTCATTATTTGCTTAGCTGTGTAACGTTGGGCAAGACACTAGCTTCATTCAGTCTCATATTCTTCAGCTACAAAATGATGGCCATAAGACTTACCACAAAGGTGGCTTCAAAGATCAAAAATATAAGAGATTGAGGGGCAGGGCTGGAGTTGTAGCTCAGCAATAGAGTGCTTGTCTTGTATGCATGAGGCACTGCGTTCGATTCCCAGCACCACATATAAATAAGCAAATAAAATAAAGATCCATCAACAACAACAATAACAAAAATAGGGCTGGTGATGTGACTCAAGCGGTAGCGTGCTCAACCTGGCATGCATGCGGCCCGGGTTCGATCCTCAGCACCACATACAAACAAAAACCGCTGAAAACTAAAAAATAAATATTAAAAAATCTCTCTCTCTCTCTCTTTAAAAAAAAACAGACTTTATAATAAAATGAAATTATAAGAACATTATGATGTGAAACCCATGCCTAGGGAAAGGATTAACTCCCCTCCCCTTTAAAAAAAAATAACAAAAAGAGATCAAATGGCTGAGAATCCATGACTTGGTGGCTTCAACAAAAAATATATTTTAAAAAGATGCTTCCCAACCTTACCCTCTGTCTCCACAGAGCATTTGCTCCTACAGGACACTGTCAAGCCAGCCATAACCAGAACAAGAAGCATGGTGGAACAAACCTCATGTTCATATGGGAGCCAGGAAAGGCCTTTCTTCCATGAATGCAGACATGCACCATAAGTGATCCAGGAGAGTCTGTCCCTTTAACATGAATTCCAAAGTAAAGAATGGGCCTGGAGTTGGGCATGAGCAGTTATCACCTGAACCCTATGATCTGCCTCCTATGTTTACAACACAGTCAGATGACCCCAGGGTAGTCCAGACTCCTCTTACCAGTCTAGTGCAAATGGGTATCCAGTGTGACCATCCCCAGATCCAGCTCAACATTTGTCCATTCATTTGGGGCATCCTTAGCCAGTCCTTTGAACACCTTACAAACATGTATTGATCATCTTCTAAGCCATTAAATTACTGCATAGCTAGAGATGAATAGGACTGGGTGCCTGCTCTCAAGGCCTTGAAAATTCAGTGGGTGAGACAGCTCAACAATGAGCTCAACTTTACTGGAAGACAAAATGACACTAATCAAAGTCGAAGCAGAAAGACAAGAACAATGTGTTCCACTCAGGATAGGGGACACTCAAAGCTGGTGGGAACATAAATGAGTACAGCTACTATGGAAAATATGGAGGTTCCTCAGAAAACTAAAAATAACACTACCATATGATCCAGCTATCTACTCCTGGGTATATATCCAAAGCGAATGAAATCAGCATTCCAATGAAGTACTTCATGCCCAGGTTTATTGCAGCACTCTTCACAGTAGCCAAGACAGGGAATTACCCTAGCTGCCCATCAATACATAAAAGGATAAAGAAATATGGTATATACACAATGAAATATTATTCAGCCATAAAGAACAATGAAATCCTGTCATTTTTAGCAAAATGGATGAAACTGGAGGATATTCTTTGAAATTAGCCAGATACAGAAAGAGAAGTACTGCATGTTCTCTCTCATATGTAGAAACTAAAAATGTAAATTTGAATGTAGAATAGTGATTACTAGAGGTTGGGGAGGATGGGAGGGTGAGAGGAAGGTGGAAGAAGGGTGGGTGGATATGATCAGTTTATGCTGTATGTATATATGGAAACATCACACTGAATTTCATGAATATGTACAATTAATATGTGTTAACAAATATTTCTCTGAGGAAAGGCATCTGATTTCAATCCTTATACAGTGAGTAGGCTTTTGCTAGGTAGAAGATTGAGGGCAAGTGTCTAGGCTGAGGAAGAGGCCTAAAGCACAGACTTAAAAGTATGAGTGGAGCCGGGCACGGTGGTGCACACCTGTAATCCCACCGGCTAGTGAGGCTGAGGCAGGAGGATCACGAGTTCAAAGGCAGCTTCAGCAAAAGCAAAGCACTAAGCAACTCAGTGAGACCCTGTCTCTAAATAAAATACAAAATAGGGCTGAGGATATGGCTCAGTGGGCGAGTGCCCATGAGTTCAATCCCTGGTACCAAAAAAAAAAAAGTGTGAGTTATGCTTGTGGCTGGCAGCAGACAGTGAAAGGAGACAGAGCCGTGGCTGACAGAGGAGCCAATATGGAATGACGGCCATATTTGTTTTCCCCACTGCAGCATGTTGCAGGGAACATACATGGACTTTGCAGTCAGGCAGCCCTGGGGTTTGAGTTTCACTCTGCCATTTCCTAAATTTAGAACCTTAGCCAAGCCTCCTAACCTTCTCGAGTCCTAGTGTCATTATTTATGAACTACTGTTAAGAAAGTTGCATGAGCCAGGCATAGTGGCCCATGCCTGTAATCCCATCATGGCTCAGGAGGCTGAGACAGGAGAATTTCAAGTTCAAAGCCAGCCTCAGCAATTTAGCAAGGCCCTAAGCAACTAAGTGAGACCCTGCCTCAAAATATTAAAAAAGGCTGTGGATGGGGATTGGCTCAGTGGCTAAGCACCTCTGTGTTCAATCCCTAGTACCAAAAAAAAAAAAAAAAAAAAAGCTTGCATGCAATGAATCATATAAAACTGGGGAGCCAGGTGCAGTGACACACACCTGTAATTCCAGTGGCCTGGGAGGCTGAAGCAGGAGGATTGCAAGTTCAAAGCCAGCCTCAGCTTCTCAGCAAGGCCCTTAGCAACTCAGTGAGACTCTGTCTCTAGATAAAATTTTAAAAATGGCTGAGGATGTGGTTCAGTGGTTAAGCGCCCCTGGCTTCAATCCCCAGTACCAGACAACAACAAAAACATCTGAGGATATAAGTTGCTCCATAACTGATGTTAGTAGTCTCATTTTTTAAAAAAATTAGATAATATCAAAAAGGTAAGATTACAACTAAATGATTCCAAAGGCTGCCATTGGTGGTATGCAGGGGTCATCTGCAAATGTTTTTTTCCCCCACAATACTGGGGATCAACCCAGGGCCTTAGACATGCTAGGCAAGTGCTCTACCAGCTCTGCAGAATGCATTTTAAATTGCTTGTTTGGAAGACAGTAGAGTTTTCATGGGCTTTGGACCCTGCCAGCCCTGGGCTAGAGTCCAGTAGCTCTACTTTCAAGTTGTGTGGCCTAAAACAAGTTACTTAACCTCCCTGAAAATCAGTTTCCCACTCTACAAAATGGGATCACAATACCTGTCTCAAAAAGGTTGCTGAAAAACTTAAATGAAATAACAGATGGAAAGTTCCTGGCAAGGAGGAGGCAGGCAGCCAAAAGTTGCTATTATTGTATCATCTGAGAGCTTTATCTCCTAACCTTCAAGCTTTTAAAAGGCCTATTTGTTGAAACTGGAAAATATGGTCTCATTAGAACCATCATTTGGAACACACTCCCACATATGAGGCCAGAAATAAGGAATCTTTGTATCCAATTGGAGTGGACTTGCAAATTTGCAATGTTGCTCCCAAGGCTGCTCAAAGAGACCCTTACTTTGCTCTAATGGCCCAATCCTATACCTTTACACAATTCATTTGCCTTTAGTATTTTTGTCAGAACACTGAGATATATTCTTGGTCCTATCTGTTTCCACCCTCACCAGGTCCAACGGCATATACACAATTTAGAGATAAGGCCAATAAAAACATAGAATATGAGTCTGCTGAGAGGCCAGGGTCAAACATCATAGCACTGGGAGCAGAAGCAAGAGTCTGAAGGATACCCATTTGCTACTGCCAGCCTCACCCCTGCCTGTGCAAGATGCACAATCCATCTTCTTTGTGCCTCTAGCACTTTCCACCTTCTACCACCACTAAAACACTGTTCCATCCCCAAGAGGAAGGCCACAATTCTGGAATGGAAGGTGCTTCCCCCCTCCAAATCTGGATTGGTTATTCCAAGAAATTCCAGATAACAAGGTTATAAATAAGAGGGCAGAAAGAAACAGGTGAAGTACCTCAATAGGTTGAAGCGGAACCAAACAGGGTTGAACACCATCAAACTGCTCATTTATTTCCAAGCATCAGGAATCAAGAACAAGTCCCATCAAGGCCTCCTGGTCACAAGCTACATAAGGGAAGTAATACCTGCTCTCTAAGAACCAGAAGTCAAAGAAAATGGAGCAGGTTTTCTACCCACTGGCTTCATGGCCCATTCACTCTGGACAGCCCTGCATGCCGTTTCCATGGAGCTGCTCCTTCTCTGGGGCCAGTGATGCCAAAGCCAGCAAAGGAGAAGTCTCCTGAAGAGCTCACAGAAGGGCAACCTAGCAACCTATCCTTGAGCCAGGAAATGAAAGAGCTATATCAGCGGCACAGAGCTGTGGTGTGGGGGTGAGGTCAAATAGTGTTTCATTTCTCACACTTCTTCCTCAAGCAGGAGTTGAAGGAGGACGATGTCATGAAGAAAGACTGTTGCAGAGTGGTTCTTAACTGTTTTGGGGCCATGGATCCATTCAAACATTGACAAAGCTGTAGACTCAGAAAAACACAGAGTTCAAATTCTTTGCATACAATTTCAGGAAGGACCCTAGGAAGGAACCTTTGCCTGGGAGTAACATTTCATGACAGGTATGCTCTGGACAAATATACTGATGACAGGCCCATTTACTTACAACCTACGGCATGGTGTGGCACTTAGAACAGTGGTCTACACCTCAGAATCAACTACAGCAATGGTTAAAAATACAGATCACACTGCTTACTTCTAGTCCTTGACAAAACCCCCAGACATGGCCCAGGAATCTGCATCTTGCAAAGGTCTCCAAGATGACTCTGAGGCAGCCAGCCTGGTTACCCACATTTTGGTTAATAGCATGAATTCTGTATTCAGAGACTCATTCAAAATTTTGACTTCACCTGATAATTTTAGGCAAGTTATTTCATCTCTCTGAGCCTTGTCTCCTTTGGGGGTCATAATGGGCTATAGAAATAATGTTATTTGTATAAACTGGCCAGCTTGTTGTGGGGTAAAATCTAGTGTAAAAAAAAAGGAAAAGAAAAGTGCATCAGTTTCCTCTTCTGTACAATGGGTACCATAAAGATTGCCTTCCTCTTCTTTTGTTTTCCCCATTCCCACCTCACCCCATCCCTCAGCACCACCATCACACCAAGGTTGCTGTTGAAATGGTTTGACACTACTTACATAAAATGCTCTCCAGGCAGCACAGCAGGGCAAAAACCTGGCATCAACAGAACAACGGACTGGGGTGCAAAATCAGACACTGCTACTTATTTGCTGCAGGATACAGGGCAAGACGCTTAAGCTCCTTTTGGTTCAATTTCCTCATCTGTAAAACGGAGATAACAGTCTTTGCTCGCTAATTCTATACAGCCCAAATTGGTCCTCTCGTGCCCACTTAGGCTTTTCACAACTAACCCTTAATATGATGGCAGAAAGGAGTGTTTACAAAGAACTGCCTTTGAAGTCAGATATGACGACTTGAGTGTCAGCTTTAGCTCTGCACTTCTAACCGTACTGCCTGGGTGTTTATGTCGCCCTCTCTGTTAAATGGTCACACTGCTACCGCCTTCTCAAGGAGACTGTGAAGAATAAATGAGATGCCCGTGTGAAAGCACTTGGACATGGAAAGTGGAAAAAGTAGATGCTTCCCACCCACCCCCTTCCCTCTATACAAAGGTGAGGAACTCTCATTGTTCACTTGCTTTCTGTCCCACCTCGTGTTAAAGCATCCAGTCTCAAAGAGCAGAGGACAGCCGAGGCGGAAGGGGATTGGAAGAAGGGAAGTGAGAGGAAGTAGCAAACTCACGAGTGAAATGTAAATGGGCCCGGTCCGTGGGTCCGAGCTGCACTTGACGCCGCGCTGGCTCCCACGCCTGTCTGCCGCAGCCCCCGCCAGCCTGCTCCCCCCTTTGCTAGCTTGAGCATCAGGGCCCTTGGCTGTGCGGGGAGGCGGCCCCCGCGCCCCGCTGATTGGCCACGCCGCCCATCGTCACACTCTTTTGTCTCAATGGGCAGAGGCTAAAAGCAGCCGCCGCTGCTGGGCAGGCAGGCCGAGCCGGAGGGCGGGGGCAGCCGCGGCTGCCTTGGAAACCGCGCTGCCTAGACTCAGCCGCCCCTCTCTGGGCAGCCTTGCTGAGGTGCTGGCAGAGTCTGGCAGCCCGCGTTCGTTAGCAGCCGAGAAGGCGCCATCCTTTTCCCCTGCAGGGCCACAGAGACTGGAAGGTGAAACCGAACTGTAGGCGACTCCAGAGCATCCGTTGCCCACCTGCGGAGCCAAGGTAAAGGGGGGGGGGGGGGATGCGGAATTCGCATGACGCAGAGAATAGAGAGTGAAGGCCCACCGGTTCTGAGCCGGGCGGCTACCGGCTTAGGAGAATCAGTATCTGCAAAGCAGGGGAAGGCGCACTCCCGTGACCTGGCTGCACTGAGGAAGGAGGTGGGGTTCACCTGGATGCGACTGGGTAAGATTTGCCAGGGCTGGGGAGGGGGTATTTTTAGGGAGGTGGCAAGGGGCATGAAAGAGGATTCTCAAGCTGTCTTTGAATCCCCTTTGCATCTCATCTCTTCCTGAAATGAAATACGGAGGTGTGGGGATATCTAACTCCTATTCCCTTTCTCCATAGCGGCCCATCAAAGCCAATTTTGAACTTGAATTCTGTGCGTCTGATTGCAGAACTGGTAGGCTTATGGTTTCCCGGGGGGGGGCGGGTATAATGGGGGTGGGGGTATTCAAAAGATAGGAGAAGGAATTTTCTGCCTGGTGATAGTGGAGGTGGGGGCGGGTAGCAGCATGACGGGTGAGGCTGCTTCTGACGTCTTTGACCCTTCCAATCCCTTCGCAGTGGCGCAGTCTCCAAGCTCAGAGCACCCGGATCTGCGACCCCCTGTGGACAAAGATCGGCCATACTGGGGAGACAAGCTCTCTCATTGAAGACACCTGTTGCAGAGGCCGGACATGAAATAAAGGCAAGCACTAATTTCCCAGCACGCGTAAGAATCCAAAACAGGGTAGACTTTGAGAAAGGGGTGTGATTGAGATCTAAGACCATCAGATCAATGGATATTTTACTTATTATCATAAATCTGTGAGACTTACACCGTTGCACTCTATTTTTGAGAGCTCAACATTGGATTCAAAGGTTTTTACCTACAATTCTAAGCAACAGTTCCTGCCCCTCCTGGAGGACAGGTGGGAAGGGATATAGATAATGACTGAAAAAAAGTCTAGCGCAGGGACACCTTGTTATTTTGTTATTTTGAATCTCCTGAAGGATATTTTTTAGGGCAATGGGCAGATAAAACCTACTGCAGGGTATTCAAGAGCTTAAAGAATGCTACAGCAGACTGGGATCCCTGCAACTTTATTGACTTTTTTTTTTTTCTCTCCCTCTTACAGTCCCTACAAGGCTCGGTCCAGGAAACTTGCTCTGGGTATTCCTGCAAATTAGGCTTTTTGAAAAGCCTGAGCATCTTGCACTAAGATACCCTATCGCCTTGAGTCATGGCTAACATCATTACACATGTGGGTAACAGCCGGCGGCAGAATGTGCCTTTACCTCCTTGGGCCCATTCGATGTTGAGGTCTCTGGGGCAGAGTCTCGGTCCTTTAATGATCAGCATGGCAGAAAGAAACATGAAGTTGTTCTCGGGGAGGGTGGTGCCAGCCCAGGGGGAAGAAACCTTTGAAAACTGGCTGACCCAAGTCAATGGGGTCCTGCCAGATTGGAATATGTCAGAACAACAAAAGCTCAACCGCCTGATGAAAACCCTTAGGGGCCCTGCCCGGGAGGTCATGCGTTTGCTCCAGGCTGCCAACCCCAACTTGAATGTGTCGGATTTTTTGCGAGCAATGAAACTGGTGTTTGGGGAGTCTCAGAGCAATGTGACCGCCCATGGTAATTTTTTTAACACCCTGCAGGCGGAAGGGGAGAAAGCCTCCCTTTATGTGATCCGTCTGGAGGTGCAGCTCCAGAATGCTATTCAGGCAGGCATCCTAGCTGAGAAAGATGCAAACCAGACTCGACTGCGCCAGCTCCTGGCAGGGGCTGAGCTGAATAGAGACCTGCGCTTCAGGCTTAAGGATCTTCTCAGGATGTATGCAAATGAGCAGGAGCATCTTCCCAATTTCCTGGAGTTAATCAGGATGATAAGGGAGGAAGAAGATTGGGATGACGCTTTTATTAAACGGAAGCGACCCAAAAGATCTGAGCCAGTAATGGAGAGGGCAGCTAGCCCTGTGGCATTTCAGGGCCCTCAGCCAATAGAGATCAGTAATGCAGACTACAATGGCAACGTGATAGAGATAGATGATACCCTTGATGACTCAGATGAGGATGTGATCCTGGTGGAGTCTGGGGACCCTCCACTGTCATCCTCAGGCACCCCTCCCAGAGGCAGGGCCAGATCTCAGGACCAAGTTGTGGTCATTGATCCCCCCAGTAATTATGGGCCTGAATCTCCTTCTACCAGTGGCCATTCTGGGAATAAGAATGATGGTCCTGGGGATATTCGTAGAATCAGGAAGCGAAAGTACATAATTCGCTGCTCCTATTGTGGTAAGGAGGGCCATTCAAAAGAAACCTGTGTCAATGAAAGCAACAAGGCCCAGGTTTTTGAGAATCTGATCATCACTCTGCAGGAGCTAACACATACAGAGGAGAGGGCAAGGGAGGTCTTTCGAGAACACAAGGATCCTTCTGAGCCACAGTATGGTGCTAGACCCAGCCCTAAATGAACCCTTAACTGTATTCAGAGTCTGATGCTTGGGAAACTGCAGGTGGGGTGGGGGTGGGGTGCTTCTACCTGCATGAATTAATCCACAATGAAGTTTTCCTTTGGGAATAAAATGAGATTGTGAATACCAGTGCAGTGGAGAAGGATGCCCTGACCTCTGTCCTTGCTCCCTCTTCAGCCTGCTTAAGGGCCTATTCTCTCTGTGTGTCTTTCTTTGAAGATTTTATTCTGTTTATGAAGAGTATCTTAAACCTTTCAAAAATAAAGAAAAATACAAGAATGAAAGTATAAATTACCTGGAAATCTCACCCCTGTTATAACCATTGTCAGCCCTTTGATGAATGTCTTTCTGGATATTTGCCTGTACCTGTGTGCCCAAATAGATATATGTATAATGAAAGTGATCGAATATAAGTGCTGTTCTATACTGTGTATTTTTTCACCAAAAATATATCTTGTGGACTTCTATGTAATCGAATATGTGTATATATATATATATATATATATATATATATATATATACACACACACACACACACACATCTCGTTTAATATCTGTGTGTGATGTTACTTTTAGTAGGATAAAGGAAAAATAAAGCGATTATAGAAGCTATATGTGGGATATCATACAATGAGGTGGGTTTTTTTTTTAATCAATCTCATTTACAGATAAGAAGGGAAAGTGAAATTGACTAAATATCTGTCCAAGAGCATCTTATCCCAACTGACCTTTCTCCTCAGTAATATAGCCAACATCTGCACCTACTAGTTAATAATGTCCCAATGTCCTCTAATGTATCCTGAGATCTAAATATGTGGGTGAAGAATAAAAAACAGTTGTTCCCAAGTCTCCATTCCTGTTCATATTTGGAAAGAACACATGCCCCTGCCCTGTATCTTGACCTGAGATTGGAGAGTGATGAAAGATGACATCTGACCTCTGTCCCTGAGGATCCATGTTCCTTGTAGGTACATCAGTCCCTATTCTGAGCAAGATCAGACTGATGGGGGGATGGTTTCATTTAAACAGGGAGCTGAGGGAAATTAATGTTGACATGAGGACCTGAGGCAGTTTATCCAGAAGGCAATTGGTCTCAATAGGGCTGAGAAGAAGGGTGGACAGCAGTGGGAGCTGGCCTGCTGTGGAGAGGAAGCATCCAGCTATCTGGGTAGGGAAGAGGAGGGGGAGGGCATGATGACCAGGCAGCAGCACTCACCTCCAGATTGACAGGAACAGGAAGCAGGGTAGGATCCTGGGCTGTGGGGGGCAGGGGAAGAGGGTAGGTGCTGGGACTCTAAATAAGTCAGCAGGCTGTGGCTCACTCAGTAGGGACAAAGCAGGTACAGGCTGAGGCCCCAGGGAGGAGATGCCAGGTGCTACTAGAAACCCATGCAGCCTTCCATGAGCTGCCACACCCAGAACTTGCCTTGCACTGCTTCTCCTTCCAGAAGCAGCCCCATCAGCTCTGCTTCTCCCTGGCCTCTTGTCCTGTTCCACCTCTACCCCCACAATCTCACCTTACAACTGCCCCCTCCCCTGGACCCTCTCTCATCTCTTAGTAGAGGGGTGGAGGCTCTGCCTCCTGTGCTCTGCCCATCACCCCCCTCCTGCCCCCAGCATTCCATGTTGGCCTTAAGCCTTAGCCTCCTTGACCCTCAAGGCCAGAAGGAGACTGGCAGGGCCTTTCTGCCTCTGACCCCTTAGCTGAGGTCTGACCAGAGGCGATGGCTTAAAAGGTCCAATCCATGAATTCCTCTGGGGCAACTCTGGGCCTCTGGAAGGCACCTCCCTCTCTGTAGAGCCAAAGGGGACCCCTCCCCCACATGCAGGCAGGAGGCAGCTTCACTCAGGCCCTCAAAGCCACAGGGGCCCCAATACTCTTATAGTTTTATAGCCCTTTATTTTCTCCCCAGCCCCCCCCATATCTACCCACCCATAGTTCGTCTATCCCAAATCATTAGAATCATTTCATTACCTGCTTTTCCTGCTCACCAATTCTTAATTTTACTTTAGAAATGCCATTGAATGATTTCCCCAGATTTACCATTTATGTTGCCACAATTTATTTCAGAAGCCATGTTGAAAAAAAAATGCTATCCCTATTATGGCACTTGTTTTCTCTGGAGTTTTAACTTCGAGGTTCCATATAGACTTGTTGCTTTGAAAACCTGCTCTGGAATTTATCCCCTTTTATTCCCTCCCCATCTTCTTCTATTGTGTAAACTTGAAACTCTGAATTTTTATTTTACTAAAAAATGATGCAAAACTGATACTTTCCTTTTTCAATTTGTGTGACATTGACTTTTCCTTAATGTGAGAAATACATACCTTCTTTTTTAAAATATTTTTTAGTTGTTGATGGACTTTCATTTTATTTATTATATGTGGTGCTGAGAATTGAACCCAGTGCCTCACACATGCTAGGTAAGCGCTCTTCCACTGAGCTACAACTCCAGCCCTGAAATATGTACCTTCTTTAAAGAGGATATGGAAGACCTGGGTTGAATAATGAGATTAAGTGAAAGAAGACTTTTAGAGAATTTTGTGTTTGATACTCCTCATTTAAAATTATCAGTTTTTCCCCTCCCTTCTCCCTTCATTCACATTAGTCATTAAAATGTGAAGATAAAAATTGCTCTTTCATCCGGTCAGGAGAAACCAGCCTTTGAGTGACCTCGTTTTGCATTATCTCCCTTCTTCTTGATACTATTTTCCCTTGTTTCCATGACACCACTCTCATGGCTTCCCTCTCCCAGATCTTTGGTGCCTAGTTCCTTTGTTGAATCTTCTTTATCTCCCTGACCCTAACACAAGGGCAACAAAAATTAAAATCATAACAACTGTGATTTACTGGAAGTTTATTATGTGCCAGGTACCCCAGGCTAAGCCCTTTAAATGTATTAAGACAGGAATTAGTATTATTTTTCATTTATGGTATGGTTTAAATCTTAAGTGTCCCCCAAAGTCTGATATGCTAAATGTTTGGTCTCTAGCCTGTGGAACTATGGGGAGGTGGTAGAATCTTTAGGATGTGGGGCCTAGTGGTAGAAGTTAGGTCATTGAGAGCATGCCCATTAAGGGCATATTGGGATCCCAGCCCTTTCCTCTCTCTCTCTCTCTTTGCTTTCTGACCAGGATGGGTGAATAAACTTTCCTCCACCATAATATACTGTCTCACCACATACCCAAAAGCAATGGGGCCAAGTTGCCATGGACTGAAACCTCTGAAACTGTGAACCAAAATAAACCTTTCCTTTTGTTTTCTTCAGGCATTTTGAAATAGAAATGAAAAGGTGATGCAATTTCTAATTAACTATTAATTTTATTGCTATTAATTGACACATATTTCAGATAAGGAAACAGATAGAAACTTAAGAAAATTACTTAGGGTCATGTAGGTATTTAGTGACGGAGCCAGGGATGAGACACAGGACTGACTGACCCCAAAGCCTGTGTTTTGCTATTTGGGTTAGTTTTCATTGCATAGCACCATGTGTTATTACATGCATATGATGCATGAGGAAACTAAAGATCTGCAGACATAATGAAAGAAATGTCATAGCAACAAGTGCCACAAACAAGGATGGAGTTTTTAAGGAAAACTTTCTTGATAGAGGCTTTTTCTACTTTCTCTTTTTCACCTTATTGCAGCTATCCATCTTGTTACCTGGCAACCATACTCGGCCCACTTCTGAGTTGCATTATTACACTCAGAGTACCAAGTTTCAGGTTTATGCTTTTAGTGCAAATGGTTGTGAATTTAACATATGCAAGAGGAGACAACAGCAGAAGTCAGTGGGAGAGTGATGAATTTTTCATGTAGTGGTGGGGAGAACTTCATTACCCAATTGGAAAAATAAAAAGGTCAATTTATTTTTCCCATGACACTAAATATGAACTCCAGATAAAATTGAGAAATAATGTAGACTTTATATCATTGTATATTAGTTCTTCTTTAATATTACAATGAAGTAATAAGTTCTAGTGTTTTGCAACATATTGTTTGACTACAATTCACAATATCCTATTATATATAGTTAATGAAGAACTAGAAGGGAGGAGTTCAAAGACTCCAAACACAAAATTAACATTAATTAGTCCAATTGGTCAATGTACATTATATACATGTAATTAAATGTCACACTGTACCTTAAAAATATGTACATTATGTGTTGATTGAAATTGTAAAAAAAATGTTCCAGGAGATGGGAATGCTAAATAATCCTGTTATCAAGATATACCCCATAAATATGTGCAGTTAAAATAATAAATTCTGAAGATAAAATTTTGCTTGTTATAAAAGGAATGAAAGAATCAAATGCTCAAAAGCAACCCTTTTAAAACTTCAACAAAATATATTTTTATTAAATCTCTGGATTAGACAGCACTTTCTGTGATTAGAAGAAATGATAAAGAGTACAAGGGGGGCCAGGGTCACAGCTCAGTGGTAGAACACTTGCCTAGCATACATGAGGCACTGGGCTCCATTCTCAGCACCACATATAAATAAATAAAAGGTCCATAGACAACTAAAAAATATTTTTAAAAGATTTAAAAGAGTACAAAGGGAGGGCTGGGGTTGTAGCTCAGTGGTAGAGTGCTTGCCTAGCACATATGAGGCACTGGGTGTGATCCTCAGCACCACATAAAAATAACCTTAAAAATAAAGGTATTTTAAAAAAAGAAATGACTTTAATAATAGTCTCTAAAAAAAAGAGTACAAGGGGAAAGACTGATAATTCGGAAGATAGCATTGCTAGAAATGAAATATAAACAGCAAACTGAGAAATGTTGGCAACAAATATGAAAAAGCGGGTGGGGTTAGCAACAAATAAGAAAAAAAATAACAACATCAAACTTGTGCTTAGATAGATAACATTTATTAAGGTCTCATAAAGTCCCAGGCATATTCTGAGAGCTCTACATTGTTTTATACTTCATTTCATTCTCACAATAAACCCTGAGATTGATCCTAGTATCTCCATGTCCTAAAACAGCCGGGTGGGGGGGGGCAAAATATAAATAACATTAAAAGGGGAGTGAAGTGCATAAAATGCAAATATAGGGCTTAAAAGTTACATGCAAACCATCACAAAGATCAAGAAATAGAGTGCTTTCAGAAATCCCTGTGGGTTCCTGTCCAATCACAGTCTCTTTCCTCTTCTCTAAAGGAAACCATACTTTTGACAGCTCTGGCTGTTAATTGCTTGCTTTTCTTTATAGCTTTAAATATGGATCCCCAAACACTATCATTTGTTTTGAACTTGCTATAAATAGGATGACAATTATTATATGTTTCTGTATCTGGTTTATTTACCTTCATGTTTTTTTTTTTTTTAAAGGACATTTTGTTACTTTTTTCCCTTCAAAAGGAGTTAAACTTTTTTTAAAATTCTTTTTAGTTATATATGACAGAAGTGTCTATTTTGACATTTTTATACAAACATGGAGTATAGCTTATTCTAATTAGGATCCCAATCTTATGGATGTGCACAATGTTGAGATTTACTATGGCATATTCATATGTGTACATAGGAAATTTATGATTCATTCTACTGTCTTTCCTTTTCCTATTCCCCCTCCCTTTCCTTCATTCTCCTTTGCCTAATCCACTGAACTTCTCTTCTTCCCCTCCACCTCCCCTTATTGTGTGTTAGCATTTACATATCAGAGAGACCATTTAACCTTTGTTTTGGGGGGGGGGGATTGGCTTATTTCACTTAGCATGATAGTCTCCACATCCATCCATTTGCTGGCAAATGTCATAAAATCATTCTTTATGGCTAATATTCCATTGTGCATATAAACCATTTTCTTTGTCTACTCATCTGTTGAAGAGCTCCTAGGCTGGTTCCATGGGTTACCTATTGTGAACTGTGCTGTTATAAACATTAATATGGCTGCATCACTGTAGTATGCTGATTTTAATCCTTTGGATATATACCAAGGAGTGGGATAACAGGGTCAAATGGTGGTTCCATTCCTAGTTTTGTGAGGAATCTCCATACTGCTTTCCAGAGTGGTTACACCAATTTGCAGACCCACCAGCAAATTTTTCCACACATCTTTTTCCATACATTCTCACCAACATTTATTGTTACTGGCATTCTTAATAATTGGGGACTGACTTACTCAAGAAGGCTTCCAAAACAAGAAGTAAAATTAAAAAAATAAATAAATAAATGGGATGGTATTACGTCAAAAGAAAAGATTCTTCACAGCAAAAGAAACAATCAAGGTTTGGTATTGTAATGCCTCCTGCTTGCTTTTCTTGCTAAGGATTGCTTTGGCTATTCTGGGCCTCTTATTTTTCCAAATAATTGTTCTTCTGATGGGTGTGAGATGGAATCTCCGTGTAGTTTTTGATAGACCCAACCTGATCTTTTCTTAAAATTGGGCATCTCGCCACAAAACCATGAAAAGATAATTTTGGCTTTACTATAAATTACTGCAAATTCTGAACCTGCTTGGAATGCCTGCCCGTGCCTTGAACACACCCATGCCTGGCTCTCTGACCAGATAGCAGCTCTCTCTGAAACTTAGTGACACCTCATAAATATTGGCCTTCCCTGGCCAGACAACGCCCTCTCTGAGGCTAATGGTCCTCATAAATTCTGATGTTGGGGCCAGCAAAAAATGTAAACTACCATTAGTGTGATGCTTGCCAGAGTTCTGTTATCTGTAACCCCCCCTTTGTGTAACATTCTGGGCTATAAAGCTGGGCTGCAGGAAAGTGGGGGTGCTGTCTTGTTCCCGCCGTTTTGGGAGGGAGAGGCAGCCCGGCCGGTCGAAATAATAAGCTTGCTTTAATTTTATTTTAATTGGAGTCAGTGGTCTTTTCTTGCGTCCTGGTCTAACAGTTTTAATTTGCATTTCTCTAATGTTGAAGATTTTTCATATATTTGTTGAATACAATTCAACTTGTTGAATACAATACAATTCAACAAAAACATTCTTATTTCTTCTTTTGAGAAGTGTTTAGTTCCTTTGCCCATTTATTGATTGTGTTATTTGCTTTTATGGAATTAAGCTTTTTCAGTTTTTTTTTTTTTTTTATATCCTGGATATTAACGCCCTATCTGGGATGCAGCTGGCAAAGATTTTCTCCCATTCTGTAGGCTCTCTCTTCCTTTGCTGTGAAGAATCTTTTCTTTTGATGTAATACCATCCCATTTATTATTTTTTTTTCTAAATTTTACTTCTTGCTTTGAGAGTCTTCTTGAGGAAGTCAGTTCCCAAGCCAACATGTTGGAGTGTTGGGCCTACATTTACTTCTAGTAGGTGCAGGGTTCTCATCTGACATCTAGGTCTTTGATCTACTTTGAGTTGACTTTTGTGCAGGGTTGAGAGATAAGAATTAAATTTCATTCTACTATATATGGATTTCCATTTTCCCAAGCACTATTTGTTTTTCTCCAGTGTATGTTTTTGGCACCTTTGTCTAGTATGATATCACTGTATTGATGTGGGTTTGTCTCTGTGTCTTCTATTCTATTCCAGCAGTTCTTTATGCCTGTTTTGGTGCCAATACCATGCTGTTTTTGTTACTATAACTCTGTAGTATGATTTAAGGTTTGGCATTGTGATGCTTCTTGCCTCGCTTTTCTCATTAAGGATTGTTTTGGCTATTCTGGGCCTCTTATTTTTCCAACGTTTTTTTTTCACAACTGTTTTTTCTGTATCTATGAAGAATGTCATTGGAATTTTAATAGGATTTGCATTAAATCTGTATAGCACTTTTGGTAGCATGGCTATCTTGACAATATTAATTCTACCATTTTGCCCCTGTGCAAGTATGACACACAAATTCATGAAGCATTCCATATTTAAAAAGAAAATTCTGCCATTTCTTGGATATGCAGAATTAATATTATCAAAATGGACTTCTAATCATGTTTTTGAAATTCAGTTTTTGTATATAGTATTGGTTTACTATTTTCAGTGTTGCATTACATTCAATGAATTTATCCATTGTACTGTTGATGAACATTTTGGTTGTTTCTAGTTTGGGACAATTATGAAAAATGTTCCTAGGAACATGTTTTTATGTCTCTTGGTACACATGTACATATATAAAGTTTATATCTAGGATTTACTGGGTTATATAGTATATGGATTTAACTTCAGAAGATACTACCAAGCTATACAGCAAAGTTGTACCAATTTCCACCTCTACACATCAGTGTTTCAGTTTCTGTTGGTCCACATCATCACAAACACTTGGCATTGTCAACAAAGCTTTATAACTTTTCCTTAAGGTTTTACATATCTTTTATTTAGTTAAAAGTACTTGATTTTTTATACCACTGTAAATGTTTTTTTTTTAATTTTATTTTTAAGTGCTTTTGATTATATACAGAAATATGATTGATCTTTCAATATTGATGTCATGGATTTTTCTAAGCTCTCCTAATAATTCTAAATTATTTTTAAATTTCTTAGGATTTTCTCATGACAAAAGCAAATCATCTGCAAATGATAAGTTTTATTTCTTCTTTTATGAACCATTTAAAATTCTTCTTCTTCTTTTGCCTTATTATACTGGCTAAGACCAAGAAGTGGAAGTGGTAAGAGGGGATAGCTTTATCTTCTTCCTGAGCTCAAGGGAACTACTTTCAACAATTCACATTAAGAATGACATTTGCTGCAAGTTCCTGGTAGATACCATTTGTCAGACTGAAGATGTTTCCTTCCATTCTTTTTTTGGGGGGCGGTGGGGAGTACCAAGGTTTGAACTCAGGAACACTCGGCCACTGAGCCACATTCCCAGCCCTAGTTTGAATTTTATTTAGAGGCAGGGTCTCACTGAGTTGCTTAGCATCTTGCTTTTGCTGAGGCCGGCTTTGAACTCACCACCCTCTTGCTTCAGCCTCCTGAGACGCTGGGATTACAAGCACGCACAAAAGTGCATGGCCCTTCCATTCTTATTGTAAATTTACTGTTATCTATTAAGAGAATCATATTTTTCCTTTTATCTGTTAATATGTTAAATTATATTGCTTGGTTTTCTAATAATAAACCAATCAGGCATTGCGGATAAACCCAGTTTGACCTGATTTTTACAATTATTATAGATTGCTGGATTCAACCTGCTAATATTGTTTAGAATTTTTATAAGAAAATCATCCTGAACATTTCCTTTCTTATAATGTCCTTGTCTGATTTGGGTATCAAGTATTTGCTAGCTTCATAAAACTAACTAAAGAGTACAATTTCTTTTTTTTTTTTTCTCCTTTGGCTTTCTCCACTGAAAAATGAGGAAACTGATGTCTGAGGTATACAAATTTTTCATAAATGTACTATATCCAATTATTTGCTTAGTACCATGTGTCAGTCTGTTTTCTGTTGCTATTAACAAAATAACTGAGACCAGATAATTTATTATAAAAATACAAGTTTATTTGGCTCATGGTTCTGGAAGCTGGGAAATCCAAGTGCATGATACCAGCATCTGATTGGTATCTAGTTAGGGCCTTCATGCTGCATCAAAACGTGTCCGAGGACATCACATAAGACAAAGTAAGTGTGCTAGCTTCGGTTTCTCTTCTTCTTATAAACTTACTAATGCCATCGTGGCAGTCCCACCAACATGACCTCTTTGAATACTAATTGCCTCCTGTGTTGGAAAAAACAAATTGCATTTTTCCTCTGTTCTCACTCAACAGCAATCAATACAGAAGATTTTGGTGACCTCAAAATGAGTGGGGGCTTCTCCCCAACAGCAAGCAAGCAATTCAGCAATGAATACCAGCTGTGTGTCCTTTAATTTAATTCAGTTCTGACACTATCTACCTGGAGATAGTGTAAGATCCCACAGGACTGCCCACACACTTTAGATTCTAGTCACAAGTCTCAGGTTGTTTTAATCTGTGCTTCTGAACAATTGAGCATTAAGTGTAGTTCCCATGACTCCATCCTCTAGTTTAATTATTTTGCTTGAGCAGCTCACAGAACTCAGGCAAACATGTTTACCAGTTTTTTTGTTAAAAAAAAAAAAAATATATATATATATATATATATATATATATATATATATATATATATATATTAATATTACAAAGCATACAACTGGGAAGAAGCATGGGAGAGAAGGGGTATAGTATTTCCATATCCTTTCCAAGCATACCAGCCTCCATACCAGAAAACTCCATGTGTTCAGCTATGTGGAATCTTTCTAAGCTCTATTCTTTAGGGTTTTTATAGATACTTCATTGCATAGGAATGACCAAAGCATTGATAACTGTGTAGGAATGTGTTTGAACAAATCTGATGCTAGCAGGTTGAGTGGGGGAAATGTAACAAGACTTGTCTGCTTCAGAATTGTTGTTGGCCATTCCTGGGCAGCATTCCTTCCTCTAGAGTATGGAGGACTCCTCCACAATGAAGAAGTTTTTATGATCTACTATTGGACAAGGGTAGTTCAAATAATTTCTTTATGGCCATTTCAAAGACAGAAAGGTAGAGGAAAATTAGAGTACTTATAACACACCTTCAGAAAGAGAAATTCTAGTTTTCTTGGTCTGCTTTGAGGAGGGAGTTTATGAACCAGGAATTGTGGATGAAAATGAAAAAATTATATATCATAATATCACAGCTCCCAAAGACTCCACCTCCAAATACCATTGACATAGGAATTTGAAGGTTAAATTTACAACACACAAAATTTGGGGGGATACATTTAAACCACAGCACCATGACTTCTTAAGCCCCCTTAGTGTTCATCATTGCCTTGTTTCAATTGATTTACTATTATGAATCCACTTAGGACATCCTTATTCATATATAGGTGTGCACATATGACCAATTATTTCCTGAGGGTACATTCCTAGAAGTGGAGTTGCTGGATCAAGGACTATATTCCATACAAACCTGAGTGGAAGGGGAGATGGCTCTTATTCAGCAGGACCTACTTTGCTAGCACTGGCTCATGTTCAAGGGCCTTCCTCATTTCTTACATTGCCTATAATATTTTGATTCTGAACTACTGAAGATCTTAATATTTAAAGGTTGATTCAGCTCTAAGAAATTCCTGACATTACTTAAGTTTTCAAATGATTTAGAAGGGCTTTTCAAAATGATTTTAATGGAAAATTTTAAACACATAGAAAAATTTTTTAAACACATAGAAAACAGTATAATGATTCCCCCATGTACCCATCAATCAGCTTCAGTAATTATTCACATTTTGAATAACTTGTTTCATCTATAAACCTCTGCACTTCAATGGAATATTTAAAGTCATTATGAAACATCATATCAAATCATAGAACTTATCTATAGTGTATCCATAGTTATAGCGCTTCCTTTTTTTTTTTTTTTTTTGTACTAGGGATTGAACTCAGGGGTACTCAACCACTGAACCACATCCCCAGCCCTATTTTGTATTTTATTTAGAAATAGGGTCTCACTGAGTTGCTAAGCGCCTCACCATTGCTGAGGCTGGCTTTGAACTTGCGATCCTCCTGTCTGAATCTCCCAAGCCACTAGGATTACAGGCATGCACCACCACACCTGGCTCTATAGCTCTTCATTTTATTCCACGTTTTTTAATTGGCACTTTTAAGTGGCATTGAGCACTCATTCCAATTTTTTTTTAGTTTTTATTTTTTTTAGTACTGGGGATTTAACGTGGGCACTTAACCACTGAGCTACATCCCATCCCCCCCGACTTTTTTTATTTTGAGAGAGGATCTCACTAAGTTGCTGAAGCCAGCTTTGAACTTGTGATCCTCCTGCCTCAGCCTCCCAAGCTACTGGGATTACAGGAGTGCACCTGGCTCAAATAATTTTAATTTGTACATTTGTCTCTATTCTAGGCCAGTTTGTTCAGAGGGTTATTAGTTTTCTGTGTGAATTTACTTTTGGTTTAACTAATTTTTCTATTGCTTCTTTGATTTCTTTATCATTCATTTCTACTCTTCATTATATCATCCCTTCTACCTACCTAATCAATTACATTACACATTCATTGTATTTCAGTCTTTTTTCATATAATATGAAGTATATGTACTTTGGCTTTAAATTTGCCTTTGAGTACTGCTTGGGTTGACTATATTCAACAAGCCTGGCTCAAAGATAGAATTTTTGGGCTGGGGATATAGCTCAGTTGGAAGAGTGCTTTCCTCCGATGCACAAGGCCATGAATTCAATCCCCAGCACCACATACACACACACAAAAAGATGGAATTTTCATTGTCATTCAGTTCTTCATGTTTTATTATCAATTCTCAGGGTAATTAATACCATTTCTCAAATTTACATGTCCAACCCTGACCTCGTCTATGAAATCCAAACTCGTACAACCCTTTGTTTACTTTACATCTTCAATTGGAATTAAAATAGTAGGCAACTCAAACCCAAAAGAGTAAAAAAAAAAAAAAAAAAAAAAGGATTCTGGAAAACCTGCTCCTCCTTCAATTTCCTCTCTTTTGTGGAATGGATTCATCATTCACCAGTTGTTCAATCAAATCTTGATGCTGGGGATCAAACTCAGAATACTAACTATATGCTCTACTGCTGAGCTATACCCCCATCCTCAATTGAAACATTTAAAAAAATATTTATTTTTTAATTATAGGTGGATACAAGATCTTCATTTTATTTTCATGTGGTGCTGAGGATCGAACCCAGTGCCTCATGCATGGTAGGTGAGCACTTTACCACTGAGCCACAGCCCAGCCCTCAATTGAATCTTAAGTTGGGTACTATTTCTAAACTCTCCTGAATCTCCCATGTCAGAAAGTCCCTTTGTTCTACCGGCACATTATTTCTTGCATCAATTCTCCATTTTCCATCGCCCTTTTCCACCATACTGGTACCAGCCACAATAACTTCTTGCACAGACTAGAAATAAATGGCATAGCAGGATCCACCCTCTTACATCCCAAACTTGAGGTATCACTAATCCTCCTGATCACAGGTATTAGAGCACTTTCCTACTGGCTTGAGAGAGCAGCAATAATAAAACAACTCCCACCCCCTCCCTGTTGATATATGTCAATTCCCTCATTCTTCAGTGTCCAGGGAATGATGCTGGAGAGACAGTTACCATGGTGACTTAAAAATTTTCAGGTATAATTTGTGAAGTGTAAAAATATGGGAGGTTCTAACTGCAGTAAAACAAATGAACTGGGAAAAGCTTGCCCCCAAACCAGAAATGAGCTCTCTCAACCTGGTACAGGTTGAGAACAGGAGCAATCAGAGATCAGAGCAATGCTTTTTCCTCTCAGCAGATGCAAATACTTCTCCAGCTGAAGACCAACAACAGAATTTCATCTTCTGCAAACCTGCACATCCAGAGTCCAAACCACTGTGTGTTTACTCTGGCTGAATACCACATCTTCAGGTACCCAACTACTAAAAGACTAATCCAACTTTCTTTATAATGAAACTCCGTAATCCCCTTTTTGTTTGGAGACCTTATATCCTATTTTGCTGGGATACAACCCTCAATGACTTACTGATGAAAAAGAAGATAACTACAAATTTAGTTTCAACAAGCAGGACATTTTGCTATACTGTACCAATTAAGCTATATTCCCCAGGACAGGTTTTGGGAGCCTGGCACTGGCTCAAAACTTCAAATTAATATGTTGACTCCAATATGAATATTGCACTTGGTATAATGGTTGCCAGTCAGGTTGTCTGTGGAAGGACTGGATGATTGAACAAAGAGAGGAGGAACATGACTTAAGCATTCCTCAGCCTCCGGATCCTGCCTCTACTAGTTGTGTGAACTTGGGCAAGGTAGTTAACCTCTGTGTTTCAACTTCCTCATCAGTAAAAAGGAAATAATAACAGGAAGCACCTCATAGGTTTGAGGTGAGGATTAAATGAAGGAACATATGCAAAGTCTTTAAAAGGGTACCTAGTGCATTACAAGTGCCATGCTGTGGAATGTCATCATAACTGTACCAAACACTTCTCTCCAAATACTTTGAACATCCATGTAATGGATTACCTAAACCCTCCCTCCCAGCCTCTTCACACAGAATTCATTAAAGTCACTAGCTTTAGACTACTCTCCCCAACATCATTGGGGGTGGGGAATCCCTTTATGAGCTAACCAAGTAATTCCTTTCACAGAAGGAACTGTCTTCAGTCACAAAGACAGCTGTGGAATGCTTGCTTATTTGGGGAGGGGATTAAGGCTCCATGAACCAAGGTGAGATGACCCAGGTCTAAGGGAAAGGGTAACTCAAATCTCCTGCACAAGGATAACTCAGAAACTTTGGTGGATAGGAAGCTGGAGAGCCAAGGAGATGAAGAAGCACAAAGGCCAGGCAGGCAGCTGAATGGAAGAGAAATTTAAGGGAAATTATCCCACTATATTTGTGTGTGCACAGTTTGCTAACTAGTTAATTTTTTCAACTGATTGGCCTTTGAAAAATAATTTATGGGGCTGGGAATGTGGCTCAAGCGGTAGCACGCTCGCCTGGCATGCGTGCGGCCCGGGTTCGATCCTCAGCACCACATACAAAGAAAGATGTTGTGTCCGCCAATAACTAAAAGAAATAAATATTTAAAAAATTCTCTCTCTCTCTCTCTCTCTCTCTCTCTCTCTCTCTCCATCTCTCTCTCTCCTCTCTCTAAAAAAAAGAAAAATAATTTATTTTGATATTGTTTAGTACAACACAAACTCAGTTAAAAAGAAATAGCTTTCAAGCACAAACGGGGAAAAAGTAAATGTAAAAGTCCCTCAACTCCTGGCAGTCCAGTTTGGTGTGTATGCCTCTAAATCTGCTTTTATACACAGACAGTTTAATTCTTTTTATGTGAAAGTTGGGTCATAGCTGTCACAAGGTTTGGAGATTTTCTTTCCTATTGTCTGTTGTGCTATGATGAACTTTCTCCATTGTCCCAAACCTACAGCAAGATCTTGCTACCGGCTCTTGGAGCTATCTTCTTGGTTTCCATCAAGTTTCTCTCAGAGAAAGGCAGAATACTACTAATAATCACTGCCTAGATGTCCCTATATTATCAGGCAGTCAATTCTCACCTTCATTCCTCATGACACCCCTTGGAAGACATTCCCACTATTAGTGCCTATGGGGGTCACAGACGAGGGCTCGAAAGGCCCAAAAAGCAAAGGGTGAAAGGGAGGAAAGTAAAGAAGACAGAGGCAGGACTCAGACCTCCACTGTCTCTTTAAATCTTCACAATGATATTATGAAGGAGCTGTGACCACAAATGAGGAAACTGAGGCTACCGAATTCACACAGCAAGCAGCATGCCTGCTCCTTGCTGGGATGAAGCACTGAGACTTCACCAGTCCTCTCATGTCATAAGTACATCCCTTTCTATAAAATGTTGATGAAAGAAAAAACATTTCTTTAAAAATGGAAAAATAGCTGGGCATGGTGGCCCACTCCTGTAATCCCAGCAGCTCAGAAGGCTGAGGCAGAAGAATCATGAGTTCAAAGCCAGCTCCAGCAAATTAGCGAGACCCTCTCAAAAAAGGGGGGGGGTGTGCCCCAGAGTTCAATCCCTGGTACAAAAAAAGAAAAAGAAAAATATACAGTGTTCATTGAATAGAACACTCAATATAGTAAAGATGTAAATTTCCCCCAAGGTGATCTGTACATTTAACATAATTATTATCCAAATATTACCAAGATTTATCATTAATATAGGCAAGCTTACAAAACCTATAGGAAAAGGTAAAGCAACTAGAATAGTTAAAACAACTTTTAAAGAGAAGAATAAACTGGGGGAATATCTTTATTGCAAGTTAAAATATTGGATGGATACAGTAAATTGAGACAGTAGGATCCTTGGGGAGTGACAGATACAGATCAAGGGAAATGAGTAACAGACCAGCACAAGTACACTCAACTGACTTTACAAATGGTGTAACAAACTTCAATGGAAGAAGGATAGAATTTTTTAAAAAATGGTGTTGGAATAAATGTTCATCCATAGGAAAAAAATTGAACCTCACACCATCTACGAAAATAAAATCAAGAGGCTGGGGTTGTAGCTCATTGGTAGAGCACTTGCCTAGCATATGTGAGGCACTGGGTTCGATTCTCAGCACTACAAATAAATAAATAAATAAATAAGCAGGGCTGGGGTTGTGGCTCAGTGGTAGAGAACTTACCTTGCACATGTGAGGTGCTGGCTTCAGTCCTCAGCACCACATATAAATAAATAAAGGCATTGTGTCCATCTATAACCAAAAAAAAAACAGAAATGCAAGAGAGTAAATTTCTGTTGTTAAAGAAAAAAATAAAAAAAGGTCAATCAACAACTAAAAGAAATTTCAAAAACAAATCTCTTTAATAGTTTGAAAAAAAATAAACTCAAAGTGGACTGTGGACTTAAATATAAAAATCATGAAACAATAAAAACATGAAAAATTACATATTACACTAACAAAATTAAAAGTTATTATGCTGAAAAGATCCTATTAAGAGGTTGAAAATACAAACTACAGATTGGAAGAACATATTTGCAAACTATATATACAACAAAGGATTGGTATACCGAATATATAAAGAACTCTCAAAATCCTATAGTTAAAAATAAAGATCCATTTGGAAAATAAGCAAAAGGTATGGATAGAAAAGAGAATATACAGATGACAAAGAAGAACATGAAAATATGTACATCATCATTAGCCATTAGGGAAATGCAAAGTAAAACCACACCAATGAGAATGGATAATATAAATAATGGTAATAATAAATGTTAGCAACTGAATTTTTTAATTGGTACTTGGGGATTGAACCCAGGGGTGCTTTACTTCTGAGCTATATCCCCAGTCATTTTTAAATTTTCTTTCTTTCTTTCTTTTTTTTTTTTTGGTACCAGGGATTGAACTTAAGGGAGCTTAACCACTGAGCCACACCCCAAGTCTTGTATTATATTTTTATTTAGCGACAGGTTCTGAATTGCTTAGGGCCTCGCTAAGTTGCTGAGGCTGGCTTTGAACTTGTGATCCTCCTACCTCAGCTTCCTGAGCTGCTAGGATTATGGGCATGTGCCACTGTACCCAGCCTTTTTTTTTTTTTTTTTTTTTTATTATTTTTGAGACAGGGTCTCACTAAATTGTTGAGGATCTCACCAAGTTTCCAAGTCTGGTCTCGAACTTGCCATCTCCTTGCCTCAGCCTCCTAAGTCACTGGTAATACAAGTGTGTACCACCACACCCAGCCTAGCAATGGAAATTTTTCATACATTGCTTTTAGGAATATACAATGGCAAGGCTCATTCTGATATGTGCATAACTAAACATGTACTTATCATAGAACTCCACAAGTCACTGGGCATTTATCCAAGAGAAATGATAATTTATGTTCACACAAAAACCTGTATGTAAATGTTCATGGTAACTTTACAATAGCAAAACCAGGTAATCCATAAGTCTTTCAATCACAACCCATATGGACCTCAAGAACATTATACTTAGTGAAAAAAAAAGTCAATCCCCAAAGTACAGGATTTCATTTGCATAACATTCTCAAAATTACAAAAATTTAGAGATTGAGAACAGATCAATCACTGACAAGGTGTAAAAGTAAAGCAGTATGGATATGAATATAAATGGAAAATACAAAGGAGGCAACTGAAGAGTTTTACACCTTGGCAGTGCTGATGATCACCCAACTCACTAAGTGTATACATGGGATAAAACCACAGAGAACCACTTGTACATGAACACATGTAAAAATGATGAAAACTGAATAAAGCCCACATTCTAGTTAATATTATTGTACCATTACAAATTTCCTGAATTTGAGATTATGCTAGCTATATGACATATCACTAAGAGGGAGAGCTTGGTGATAGGTACATGGGTCTCTATATACTACTTTTGCAATTTCTGTGAGTCTATAATTATTTTAAAATATTTTAAAAATATTTTTTAAAGTTGTAAATGTACACAATACCTTTATTTTTTAATTTATTTTTATGTGGTACTGAGGATCAAACCCAGTGCCTCATGCATGCTAGGCAAGCACTCTACCCCTGAGCCACAACCCCAGCCCCTTAAAATATTTTTTAAAGAAAACTATTTCAAATTCCAGAGTCGCAGAAATTTACCTTGGTACATTTCATAACCAGAATTGTTCTTACTGTGTTAATTGCTATTCATGCATATGTGAGGCAGTTTAAAAAGTCCTCCACCTTTTGATAGGTTTTGCAAATAGGTATGCTGAAGGAAAGTGCACTAATGTTTCTTTTTAAAATACTGACCTGGGCTGGAGCTGTGGCTCAGCAGTAGAGCACTCACCTAGTGTGAGCGAGGCCCTGGGTTCAATCCTCAGCACCACGTAAAAATAAAAATAAAGGTATTGTGTCCAACTACAACTAAATAAACAAAATATTTTTTAATTTATATTTTTATATTTATATTTTTAAAATAAAGTTACATGCATATGATAAAAATATTAATATTTTACATCCTAAATAGCTTTTGTTCATGTAGGAGATAGAAATATAATGTTTTAGAAATAAAAACTGAAATTGTAAAAATGTTTACTAACCCTTTAAAATAACAATAGTGACTGGGGTGTTGCTCAGTGGTAGAGCACTTGTGTGGTCTTGCATTTGATCCCAGAACCAAAAAGAAAAAAATAGAAAAATAGAAAAAATAACAATGAACCCACTACAAATTTGTGTAAATAAAATTTTATTAAAAGAACCACTTTACATTTTTTGCAAATAACTTTAATATCTGCATTAATACAAGACAGCTAGATTCTCATATTTGCTTCTGCATTTAAGGTTCTAATATGTTGTTTTGGTTGAATTTTACGAAAAAAATCCGAATTCATGGAGATACAGTTAGAAAAAGGACGAATTCCTAAACACCCTGAAAAGGTCCCAGGTGTCTCCAGGGTTACTCAGACCACACTTTGGAGAACCACTGTGGTTAGAGAGACATTAAAATATTTACAAATAAAACGTTAGCATATCTGCAGTTTGGATTAAACTCTTCCCAAACACACATACAACCTATGTCAGGGTGTACACAAATGATTCTTATTATTTGTGGTAGTGAGGCTATATAAAGTCAACTTATACAATTAATTAGCAAATAGTGAACTATTCACAGTAGAACTCCAAGGTTCAGTTCCCGTGAACCTCTGGTCTCATTCCTTTCAAATGATCAATACATGAATTAGTTTTATATGTTTCTGTTTAAAGATATCTTATTTATTATCTATATTTTTAAAGAATTGAATTTGGTGTCAACATACCTTATATATAATCAGAGATATGATAAATTATGATATAATGGTGTATTAAGAATTGTAATGCAAAAATAAAGAAAGAAAGAAAATTAAAAAAGAATTAATTATATATGATATTTCTTTACAACAAAACATGAGGCGAGAAGGGTTTAAATTTTTCCTGCTCTCAGGTAGCATGACCATAAATGACTTTAGTTTTCAGCCACACAACAGTGCTCTCCACTCTGCTTTTTAAAATCAGTCATCTCATAAACCCATTAATTTAGGTGCTTTTCCATCTATTTCACAGCTTCATCTCACACTAAAGATGGTATCTTATCTCTTCCCAGAGAAGGCTCACATATTTTATTTTAGTTGTAAATGAACACAATATCTTTACTTTATTTTATTTTTAATTTACTTTATTTTTTACGTGATGCCGGGGATTGAATCCATTGCCTTACACATGCTAGCCAAGTGCTCTACCAGTGAGCCACAACTCCGGCCCCAAGCCTCACATATTAACGGGCAAATTTCTTCTTCCTTTTTCTGGATGTACCATATTGTTGATTCATTAACATTGAACTCACAACCAAAAGTATTATAACTCATGCCTAAATGAAGCTTATCTAATACATATATTTTCTCCATAAGGCACATCACTTCTGGCAATTAGGAACACTAGACAACATATCAGTGTAATGATTAGGGGCCATTTTAAACAGTGAAATCATCAACAAAAGGCATAAAATGTGGCATTAGATAGACTATGAAAAAGATATGGCATAAGAGCTAAAACAAGAAGACAGTGTGTCATTTTATCCAAACTCAACTGAGAACATTGAGTGCTTGGCCAATCTGTGCAGGTCCACGAATGACCATGAAAGTACTTCAGGTACTGATTGTGGGGTTAAAGATAAGTTTAAGCAAGTAGGTAAACTTGCAAATATGAAATCTGTGAATAAAAAGGACCAACTACTTTAAACAACTTACAACTGCACATACCCACACGTGCGCGCGCGTGTGTGCGCGCGCGCACGCGTGTGTATGACATTTTATGGATGAACAGAAATCATTAATTATTGGTGCTAGAATATGGGGGTTCATTATTCTAGTCTAATTTTGTATATGTTTGCATTTTTTCCAAAATGAGAAAGTTTTTTAAAAGTGGTTTATTTTTCCATTGGATTACTATTCCACTTTGCCTTGATCGGGCTTTTCCTTAGGGAAGTCTGCTACTGTGAAAGGTGAAGCCAAAGTGACTTTATGGTACAGAGGGTCAACCACCACCAGCTCAAACTACCACAAGTCCTCCTTGGGGGTATGAATCCAATACATAGTCCCTGCTGAAAGTGGGACAACAACAGGCAGAGGTATGAGGTCAACAGCTCTTTTTCTTGGAAAGAATTTCTAGGTAATTATCTAAGAGGCAATGGAATTTAAATCCTATAATATTTTGAGAGCCCACTGAGCCCAGACCAGCTCACTCTGTGGAAGTATGGTTCTTAATGTGACCTTAGTAAAGATAACTTAGATTTTAGTTCAAGAGTGTAGATTCAGTCACTTTCTGGCCTGGGTTAAGTCAGTAAATCCTTGGTAAATCCAACATTTTCCAACAAATTTTCATATATTTTATATATATATATATATATATATATATATATATATATATATATATATCCTATACATACATGTAAAACATATATAAACACATACACACATACATACACATGTAACATTTATATAATTATATATGTTTGAAAGCTTGGCATTTTTAAATATCCAGAGGAGGGAAGATACTTTCTAATTTAGAAGCTAAAGTATCCTACTATCCTGGTTTCTAAGATCAGACCCTCTACCAGAGTGTGGGTCACACATGGTAACTGTCTTTTTTGCAAACTTTCTGTAAATCTAAAACTATTTCAAAATAAAATTGCATTTTAAATAAGTCTAAAAACTATTGTGCTGGAAAAGTAGGAAATAAAATCAGATAGGATGAGAACTTCATGCATCAGCTGCCTCCTCCCTCTTCTACATTTTCAATTTTCTCTTTCTCATAGCTCTTCCCCATCAGCCTGTGCACATTCCCAAGTCTCTAACATTTTTATCAAAATCTTCCCTCAGTCTTGTGACCTTCCAGCTGCCATTAGATCATTCTCTTTCCAAGCTTATTGAAGGTATAACATGCACTAACAGTCTCACTACTTCAACACCCAATCTTCGGGTTTTACATCATGTGTAAAAAAATCGCCCCAAAACTTAGGGCTTAAATAATAATTATTTAATTATATTCATGACTGTGTGAGGAATGTGGGCAAGTCTACCCTATGAGGTATCTAATGGGGTCAGTGGTATCCAGCTGATTGGCAGGTTGGTCTGGAGGGCCCCAGATGGCTTCCTTCATTCCTATGCCTGCCACCTGGTGGAGATATCTGGAAATTGGGCTTAGCTGTGTTGCTGTCTCACTCCATGTCGTCTCAGGGCTTCTTTACTTGGTCTCCTTAGCAAGGTGCTCAGATTTCTTATGTGGTTGTTCAGAGCTCCAAAAGGCCAAGGCAAAAGTTTCAAGGCTTCTTACAACCTACCCTTGGAATTTAAGCAGCATCACTTCCTTACATTTTCACAGAGCACACCAGATTTAAGAGTAGGGGACTACACAGGGGAATGGTTTCTGGAAAGGATGATTAATAAGAGCCACATGCTGTTATCTACCACCCCCATGTACTCCTCAAACCACTACAATGTGGTCACACTCCCTGCCACTCCACTGCAAATGTGAACTCTGAGGTGAAGATCTTTTAGATGCTAAATCCAATGGATGCTTTTTAGTGCTTGCTTTCCTTGCTTTTCTCTGAATTGAACTCTATTGGCCACTAACTCCTTCTTGAAACTCATCTCCCCTGGCTTCTGTATACCACATTTCCTGTTTTGACTTTCCTTTTCTGACTGCTTCTCAGTCTCTCAAAGTGACTAATTTCTTACAGTATCCCCTGCTTTACCACTGGGCTTTGTTATCAGTTCCCATTCTGTATATGTTATCCAGTTATATCACTTACACAGGTAGCTTCATATATGCTTATCTGCCAGTCATTCTTCAATATATATCACCCTCTCAGACGTCTCTTCAGCCTTCCAGATTCATATATATTCTGCTTAACTGTCTCACAGATACTTCAAACATGGCCAAAGCTGAATTCACCTTCTCCCTTAAACTTGCTTTCTTTTCTCTCCTCTATTTACCACCCATCTAGATGCTAAAAGCAGAAATTTGAAGCTAGTCCTTAACTCCTCTCTTTTATTTCCCTGCCTATACTTTGTCACTAATCCCTGACCATCCAACCCAGTAAAACACTTGTCAATTTATCTACCCTGTGCATCCCACACAGTAGGTCTGGCAGAGGACTGGGTAGTGGTCTTGGCCTGTTGTTCTGGTCTATAAACTGCAAAGAAAGTATAGTTTACTACATTAAGTTCAAATATTGCTTTTTTTTTAAAAAAAAAAAAAGCAGAGGTGATCCAGAGATACTAGGATAGGAGGTGTTTGATGAATGAAACTCCTTATGGGAGAGGCACTCAGGTTGGTGACAGTAGGATTCCACCTGTGTAGGGTGACATTATTTAAGTTCACAGCAGACCAAGTGGGAGATTACCAAGCCCCTCATACCTCCAAACGTGTCATCCTAAAATGTCATCACCTTTAGCTTACTTAATTGTAAAGACTTCCTTTATCAAGTCATATCTTCTGGATCAAACATCCAAAGCCTACATACAAATTCTTACTGCACTAGAGTGCTCCTGCCATATATGCCACAGGTTAAATAATAGTAGTGACTTGACAGGTTTTGGCTTCCAATAAAAGACCAAGTAGCTTTCATCAAGTTCATCTTCCTTCAAATATAGCAAGTATATACCCTGGACAAAATATTAAAAAAAAAAATAACTGCCTGCAAATATTGACAAGTAGGCAGAAACTGGAAGAAAATCAACACTTCAAAGATGGGATCAGATCTAGATGAGCTTCCCATTTTTAAGACTTTTAGCCACAGAGTAGGCCCCAGTCAGTGCTCTGGTGGCTGGCTGAAATTGAATCTTACTAACTTGAAAATCAGAGGACAGAGCTCAGGGTTTCCACAGAAGCTGGAAAGAGTAGGGGTAAAATCCTAGAATGGACCAAGCTTGATAGGTAGAGCCCTAAATTCTGCATATAAAATGCCTCAAAGTCTGACAAACCTCTGAATTATAAGTGTGTGGGGCCATCTTCAAACAGTCCATGTAAATTTCAAAGAACTGAATAGGTATTTCAGTTGGTGCCTACCATAAGAGAGACTGAGTATGGAGTTTGAGTTATATTAACTGTCTGCTAAAACAAAAACAAAAATCAATACTTTTCATAGGGAAAAAAATGAATTACAGATTTGCATCCTCTACAATGTTCAGGAGACAAGTCAAAATGAATGGATATATAGGAAACAGGAATATATTACCCATACTGAAGAAGAAAGGCAATCAATAAAAAGTGACCCCAAGATGACCAACATTTTCAGAATTAACAAACAAGAATTTTTAAGCAGCTATTATAACTATGCCTAAGGACATAGGGAAAATGCCCATAATAAATAGTGACTAGTTACACTGCAACCATATAAAGATGACCAGCCCATAGATATGGGCAGCTGGCTCAAGGCTTATAAGAAACGGGTCATGGCAAGCCTGGCCCCCTGATGTGCCTTAGCTCAGATTGTTATTACCTTCAGGTGGATTACTGAAACAGTCTCATAAACTATCTCCCTGCTCCTGGTTACTATTTACTATAATCTCACCTCCCACCAATACACACACGGATCCTAAACACATCTACATTGATTTTAGAATTACCTTTTACAACAGTTTTTATCAAGACTTCAATGATATCAAGTAACAGAAATGCTACTTAAACTTGGGCAAAAGAGGGAATCTATTAGAAGCCTCACATAATCATAGGGGCATATGGGCATCAAAGACAAGTAAGACTAGGAACTTGAACACGAATCTTATAATCATGCATGTACATAGGGTAATAAGGTCCGTCTCATTCCACCATCTTTCCTACCTTCATATCTCCTCCCCTCCCCTCACTCCCCTCTTCCCAATCCAAAGGTCCTCCATTCTTCCCCCGCCCCCATTATGGAACAGCATCCACTTATCAGAAAAAAACATTCAGCCTTTGGCATTATTTTAGACAGATTTTCTCCCTTTGACCATAAAAGGGCCATCAGCTGTGGGCTGGCGTTATAGCTCAGTGGTAGAGCACCCACCTAGCATGTGTGAGGCACTGGGTTCTGAGCTCAGCACCACATATAAATTAATTAATTAAATAAAGGTCCATCGACAACTAAAAAAAAAAAGTAATTAAAAAAAAGGGGGCCATCAGCAGTTTCTGGCCATACATTTTCCAGTCATGTCACAATTTTTTCCTCAATTAAGTCAAAAAAAGTAATTAAAATGAAGTATTCTGATTGTCCTGGCCTGGATCACATGGCCATACCTCAATCAATCAAATTGTTTGCCAGAGAGACAGAGTACTGATTGGAAGATCTCACTAGAACTGCATGGCTAGATAGGAAAGGGGCAGTACACCAAAAACCAAAATAATACAAATAAACAGGCTTTTGCTTCTAGGTGAAGCCAAAGGCCCTAGGAAAACAAACATAAAGGTCTAATAGGTTCCCTGTATTCTCCACTTAAATTGGGGATGATACCATCCTACATGCAATCCTCTATGCAAATGTCAGAGTCTTGGAATCTCCCTTATAGCAAAGACTGCTAGCTTTCACCTAATATCTGTTCTCTCCTTACCCCTGCAACATAGCATTTTGCTGCTTGGAACATGAATGTGCTCATTGGAGTTGTATCTTATACCCTGAAGATTGGACACTAAACCCTTTGAAAGAGAAATGAATTTCTATCCAGTTTAGCCAGTGGCTATTTTGCTGTTGTTGTTGTTGTTGTTTTTTAATGCATTATACTATACTCTTTCTTTTTTTTTTAAAAAAAAAAACAAGCACTCTACTGACTAAGCTATATTCTCAGCCCTGATCTGTAATCTTTTTTTTTTTAAATCTTTATTTATTTTTTTTAGTTTTCAGCAGACACAACATCTTTGTTTGTATGTGGTGCTGAGGATCGAACCCGGGCCACACAAATGCCAGGCAAGAGCACTACTGCTTGAGCCACATCCCCAGCCCCTATACTCTTTCTTTTATTTTCTTTTACATTGAGATATTTATTTCCATATTTTTATTGGTACATTACAATTATACATAACCCATCGTTATTTTGGCTATCTGATAACGTACAGCTCAACCTAATCCGAACTAACAACCCCACACTTCCCACATCCAATCATGGCACAACAAGGACGTTAAGAGTGAGGGTTAAGGGCTGGGGTTGTAGCTCAGTGGTAGAGCACTTGCCTAGCATGTGGGAAGCCCTAGGTCCGATCCTCAGCACCACATAAAAATAAATAAATAAAGATATTGTGTCCATCTATAACTAAAAAAATTATTTAAAAAAAAACAGTATGGGTTAAGAGTCAAGCCACTTAGCTGGGTGCAGCAGCACATGCCTGTAATCCCAGTGGCTCAAGAGGCTGAGGCAAGAGGATTGCAAGTTCAAAGCCAGCCTCAGCAAAAGTGAGGAGCTAAGCAATTCAGTGAGACCCTGCCTCTAAATAAAATACAAAATAGGGCTGGAGATGTGGCTCAGTGATTGAGAGCCCCTGAGTTCAATCCCCAGTACCAAAAAAATAAAAAATAAAAAGTCAAGCCACTTGAGTTTGAATTTATGCTCTGCCACTTACTAGCTCTGTTCACCAAATTTCTTTATCTCTATGTTCCTGTTTCATTGTGCATAAAATGACATTAATGACATCTATCTCACAGGTTGGTTGTAAGGATTTAGCAAGATAATCGATGTATGTACTTAGAATACTACCTAGAACATGGCTCAGTGAGCATTAGCTATTTTTTGGGTTGGGGAGGCTGCAAATTTTATCTACTAAAGATTTTGGGAAACTCTCCCTTCCTCCACAACCTATTCCTACTTTGCCTTAATGAGGCCTGCCCCCAGTCCCATTCCTCTAAACGCTGCCTCAACCTGACTTTTCTAAAATACCTCGATCTAACGAGGTCACTCCTACTTGAATCTCCTCAGTGACTCCCATTTACCAAAAGGAAGCCTTAACCCCTTCACCTGGTGGCCAAGGCCCTTTTGGATAAAGGCTTAACTGACCTTTCTGGACTAACCTCCTGCCACTCTTCTACAATGCCCCACACCCCAGCCATACTCAACTATTCTCTGCCATCACCTCCCTAACTGCCTCTCAAGTGTTAACTACTCCCATTGCCCACCTCCTGAACTCCTTTGGCTGCCGAGGTACCATACTTTCTTGGTCTTCTTCCAATTCCCCTTGCTATTCCTTTTCTTTCTCATTCTTCAATTTCCTTGTAAGGTTCCACAGAGTTCCATCCTAAACCCACTTCCTGTTTTGCTGCATGTCCCGTCCCTGAGTGATGGCATCCAATTTTAAGCTCTATCTATATGCTCATGACTCCTAGTTCTTTACTCCTGACCTCTCTCATGAGTTTTGGCTTAAAATAACCTTTTTTATATTTTTATTTTGAGACAGGGTCTCACTGAGTTGCTTAGGGACTCACTAAGTTGCGGAGGTTGGCTTTGAACTTGGGATTCTCCTACCTCAGCCTCCTAAACCGCTAGAATTACAGGTGTATACCACCACACCCAGATGGTTGCAAACATCTCTATAGATGACATCTCCTGAACAGTCACCTTAACCTCAGCATGTCCCAAACTGAACTTTTCTTCCGCATCTTAAACCTGCTTTTCCTCTTCATTCTGAATTTGTTGGTGACACCACCATCACCCAAGCCTGAAACTCTTCATTCTCTGCATGTAAGAAATTACTCAATCCTGACCGTTTACATACTCAGTAACTCTCCAATCCATCTTCTCTCCATACTCACTCTCATCCTTTCTAGCCCGGACTCTGCAATAGTCTGTCTCCAGTCATTATGCTTTGAAATCAACTGACAACCTTTTATCTACCACTAGTGAAAACTTTACATTGTCACTGCCCTGCTAGAAACTGTTTTTTTGTTTTTGGTTTTATTTGTTTGTTTGTTTGTTCTTTTAGTACTGAGGATTGAACTTAGAGGCACTGAACCACTGAGCCACATCCCCAGCCCTATTTTGTATTTTACTTAGAGTCTCACTGAGTGGCTGAGTACCTCGCTATTGCTGAGGCTGGCTTTGAATTCATGATCCTCCTTCCTCAGCCTCCCAAGCCACTGAGATAACAGGTGTGTGCCACTGTGCCTGGCTGGAAACTCTTTATTGATTCCCAGTTAGACAAAATTACTCCATCCCCTGTTGTATGCCAAGATCTATGCTAAGTATAAAAACTGCAATGTTGAACATGAAATCATCCCTACCTCTTAGTGGACTTACCACCCGGAATGATAGACACATAAATGCATACTAATCATAAGTGATAAGTCCTGTGATAAATATACTCACAGAACATTAATAGGAGCGCACAACTGAGTTCGTTAGGGACTATATCTTCCTAATCTTTGTGACCCCCAACATCTAGTACTAGGTTTAATTCAGAAGAGAATTTTATCTGAATTCTGAATAGATACTCTTCTCTTCAGTCTCCTTCTATATAAAAAGACTCATAACTCATCTATTAAATAAATGCAATTTATAAACCTGTCTGAATCCTGATTTGAATAAAATACATGCAATTTTAAAAGATGAGAAACCAGGTAAATTTAACAGGGCTAGATATTTGATGATGTTAAGGAATTACTGTAGGGTTTTTTAGTGTTATAATGTTATTGCCTTGTGTTAAAGAGTGTTTATCTTTTAGAGCTATTGAGTTTTGGGAGGTTTTTTTGTTTGTTGTGTACTGGGGATTGAACCCAGAGATGCTTCATCACTGAGCTACATCTCTAGCCCTTTTTATTTTTTTATTTGAGACAGGGTCTCACCAAGTTTCTTAGGACCTCACTAAGTTAATGAGACTGGCTTCAAACTTGTGACCCTCCTGCCTCAGACTGTGCTGCTGGGATTACTGGTGTGTGCCACTGCAAAAAAGTACTTCAAAATGAAATAATATGATGAGATTGTCTGGGAGCTGTCTGAAAATAATATGTGTTGTCAGATGAGGGTATAACTGAAAGAGGACTGATAATGCCTGTTATTAATTGCTGAAGCAGGCTGAGGTATAAAATGAAAGATAAAATTAATCTCTCAGGGTTTCATGGCAATTAAATAATTATATAAAATGTCTGACTATAGTACCTGATGTCTCAAAAAATAACAGTTTTATCTGGGTACAGTGGCACATACCTGAAACCCCAACAACTCAGGAGGCCGAGGCAGGAAGATTTCAAGTTCAAGGCCAGCCTCAGTAATTTAGCAAGACCCCGTATCAAAATAAAATAATAAAAAGGGTTGGGGAATGTAACTCAGTGATAGAGAGCGCTCCGGGTACAATCATTAGTATACACACACACACACATGCACGCGCATGTGTGTTTACAAGTTTGCTTCTCTCCTCACCTCTTTAAATCCATCCACATAAGGGCATTACATGGGAGACAGCAGATCAGTGGAGTGGGAATTAGAATTCCAGCATCTGAAGGACTGGAAAAATACTCGGCATCATTTCTCTTCTCTGGCTGGTAATGACTGACCAACTAGAACACCAGATGTCTCCCAGAGCAGCCTTGGGCAGGAATTGAAGTGTTTCAAAACTAGCAAAACAAAAGAAAAGAAATCACAGCTTTAACTTTTGTGGACAGGACACAAAAACTCATTTAGAAGTAAATATGGGCTCTTAGCTGGAATAGGGCTGGCCATTTCCTCTGCTGCTCAAATCTCTCTGCAATATCGCCATCTGGTGGCTATCTAGCATCACTTTATTTCGTTCCCAGATGCAGTGCCCTCTGATGGCTTTGAATACACTTAGAAAGTTCTGGAACTGGGGCTGGGGATGTGGCTCAATTGAATACGCGCTTGCCTGGCATGCATGAGGCACTGGAATCGATTCTCAGCACCATATAAAAATAAAAATAAAGATATTGTGTCCACCTAAAACTAATAAAATAAAATATTAAAAAAAGAGAAAATTCTGAAAGGAAACAGCTTCACTCAGTGAAATGTTCTATGAACTGCTCAAAGTTAATCCTCATGTCCTACAAAGTTCCTTATGCTCAAACTCCATTATAGCCCCTCTCTGTTAGAATTGTTTACCTGTGAGCATTCATTCATTTACTCACCCAACAAATTTATTCTCTAAATGCCACACTTAGGATAGACACTGTGGGACAGGAGACACAATGGTAAACAAAATGAATTGAGGACAGAAACAAAAAATTAAGCATGCAAACAGAATTAAAACATCCCCCTTTCCACCCATTATAAAATAGTTTTTAAATTTATTGATACTGGGGATTGAGCCCAAGGCCCCATGCATGCTATGCATGGCACGATACCACTGAGCTACACCTTCAGCTCTAATTATTGCAATAGATAAAATTTGGATGCCACTCCTCACCCAAACTGGGAACACATTCCTCATGCTAAGAGGGGAGGTTGGAGGGACTGTGACCACTACCCCCCAAACTGACAAGCCCAAAGATGGAAAGATTACCCATTCAGGCCTACCTGCATCTACATATGTATAATTCCAGTCCTTTTGTCACTCATTCCCTTGCCTCCTCTCCTTTAAAAATTTTGCTAATTGTCAGGGATTTTAAAGATGGAATGAAGTTTCTTCCATTTTTCTTCAAAGATATATTTGAATATAAAACCTATTTGCCTATATATTTTGGAGGGGGAATACTGGAGGTTAAACTCAGGGTGTTCTACCACTGAGCTACATCCACAGTTCATCCCTTTTTGTCTTTTACTTTGAGACAGTATATCACTAAGTTGCCCAAACTGGCCTTGAACTTGTGATCCTCCTGCCTCAACCTTGTCACTAGAATTACAGTCATGCACCATTGCATCTGGCTAAATTATATATATTTTGTTTTGTCTGATTAGGGCTTTTAATTTTCTCTGAAATATTTCTATCTTTGGCAAACAAATTCCCCATTCAAGTTTGCTAACCTCATTCTTTAAGATGCAAATTTCTTCCTAGTTTCAACTTTGGAAATGCAAATTTCTGGCTTATAAAACTAGCATGGAATGTCTGGCTTATAAAACTAGCAAACGTTAATTCTAGGTTTTAATTTTTTTCTTGTATACACCTATGTTTATATATATATAGCTTATATATAGTCTGCTTACATGGTACTAACTTGACTTATAAAAAAATTAGTCCAAGTGCCTTTTGATTCACATGACTTTAAATCTATAATACATTATTTAAATTTGTTCATAATAAAAATGTCTTTAAAATCTAGTAACTAATTTTTCTGGCCTGCTAACCAATTAATATATTGGTCTCTAGATACTGAGATATAATGTCCATTGTTTTCTCTATATAGCAACCTTTGAGGACATTTTTGGCAAAGAATAATTTAAACGTTAACTATGCTTGATTTCTGTAAGTAAAGCTAACTATTAAAATGAATAAATTAAGCTGGGAGTGTAGCACACACCTGTAATCCCAGTGGCTGGGGAAGCTAAGGCAGAAGGATTCAAAGCTGACCTCAGCAACTTAGCAAGGCCCCATGCAACTCAGGGAGACCCTATCTCTAAATAAATATAAAAGGGATGAGATGTGGCTCAGTGGTTAAGCACACTGGGCTCATCCCCAGTACCAAAAAAATAAATAAATAAATTTAAATTTTCTAAAAGGTGACATTTCAAATTATTTTGTTTTTACAAGGAAACCTCAATCCAGAGATGAAAACTCTTAGGCTTTTCATACCTGAAAAATATTCCATCTACTTTTTTTATTTAAAAAATTTTTAGTTGTTGATGAACCTTTATTTTACTTATATGAGGTGCTGAGAATCAAACCCAGTGCCTCACACATGCTAGGCAAGTACTCTACCACTGAGCCACAACCCCAGCCCTCCATTTTCTTTTAATTAGTGTATGATGTTTATATCTATATATGATATTCAAGGTTTGTTTAAAATATGAATTGTTCAATAGATTTAAAAATTCACAAGTGACCTGCCAGACATGGTGGTACACACCTATAATCCCAGTGACTAGGTAGTCTGAGGCAGGAGGATCTCAAATTCAAGGCCAGCCTCAGCAACTTAACAAGACCCTAAGCAACTAAGTGAGACCCTGTATCAAAATAAAAAAGTTAAAAGGGATGGCAAATGTAGCTTAGTGGTGAAGTGTCTCTCGGTTTAATCCTCAATACAGAAAAAAATTAGAAATTCATCAGTGAGTCTATACTTTCCTTGCTCCAAACCAGAGATAAGTCAAAGAAAATAACAGATGATTTAAAATGCTAATAAGCTATATACAGTTTCTACTTCTGAAATATCATTTTATAATGAGCTAAAATTAGGGAGATTTTGTTTTTAATTTCATAACTCCTAAAAGTACTTTCAGAAATTAACTATTAGTCTGTTCACACATTCATTCAGTAATCTAAACTTGTTAAAAACTTGTGTGTCTGTTTTAAATTTATTTTCACAACTACCTTGTTAAAAAAAAAATACATGATATACAGGATATGATGTTGAAACTGGGTTCTCCACCTCTGCTTCTGTAGTTGCTGGTGAAGTTACAGCCCTCCACAGCAGCAGCAGCTCCTCACAACTGGGCATGCCCTCCAGCATTAGCAGCTGGTCTCAGTCACCAGGACTGGATTCTTTGGAAGCGAGTGGGACCTGTGTTGTATATCTCCATAGCAGGCAAATGCCCACTTAGTGCTGCAGCAGACCTTATCCACCCACTAGTGACTTCTTTCCAGGTTCTTGTCCTGAGAATTTGAAGAATGAAACCCAGGGACAAGAGAGAGTGAAAGAGTTGCGTTTGTTCAAGTAAGAAGAAAAGAAACAGAGCTCTTGCTGGGCAAGAGGGGACTAGAAAGCAGGTTGCCACTTAAGTGTACTAGTCCAGGGGTTATTAGAAAAATGCCAAGGCTACTGGTCAGCAGCTATACTTGTCAGGTATTGGAAAGGTGCCATGCCTATTGGTTCAGCTTATGACCCTTTAATTAGTTGTGCCCTTTTAGGCCTTGAGTCTGTAACCTTCATTCTGGTCCATCCCACTTGTCTTTTTACACTACTCTGGGACAAATGGGTCAACTGGAATGCTTGCAGTGTTCCTACAGGTTAATTTCATGGATTAGCCTACACGTTTAGAGAAGCTGTTATGGGGCTTAATGCCCTGCCTGCCTGCTTCTCTTTTACTATCTACTTTATCTATTCAATGTTGCTTATAAAACAACTCCAGTAATTTTCATTTATAGTTTCATGTTTTCTGCACAAACTGGCTGGTTTTTTTTTAACATTTTTTTGGTTGTAGTTGGACACAATAACTTTATTTATTTTTATGAGGTGCTGAGGATCCAACCCAGCACCTCACATGTGCTAGGTGAGCGCTCTACCACTGAGCCACAACCACAGCCCCTGCCTAGGTTTTATTGTTCTGTAATAAGCAAGGTGCTTCACTGTGTTCTTAAAAAAATGCTAAATGGGGGGACTGTAGTAGTGGCTTAGTGGCAGAGCGCTTGCCTGGCATGTTTGAGGCCCTGGGTTCAATCCTCAGCACCATATAAAAATAAATAAATAAAATAAAGATATTGTGCCTGTCCACAACTAAAAAATGTTTTTAAAAAACAGTTTGTCTTATCAAGAGAATTTGGAAGCGGGGCACAGTGATGCACGCCTGTAATCTCAGTGGCTCAAGAGGCAGGAGGACTGCAAGTTCAAAGCCAGCCTCAGCAACTCGGTGAGGCCCTAAGTAACTCATCAAGACCCTGTCTCTAAATAAAATATAAAAAGGGCTGGGGATGTGGCTTAGTGGTTAAGGGCCCCTGGGTTCAATCTCCATTACCAAAAAAAAAAAAAAGAAAGAAAAAAAACAGAGAGAGAATTTGTTTTCTACTGATTAAGTCCTACAAGAGTTAAGATTTATTCAAATCTTCATTTGTTCTAAAATTGCTTTTAGTCTGTAACTCTAAAGCTTTAAAATCTGCCAGTTAAATATAATGCTGTTGTTATCAAGAATACAAGCAACAATAAATGTTGGTGAGGATATAGGAGAAAAGGCACACATTGCTGGTGGGACTGCAAATTGGTGCAACCAATCTGAAAGTAGTATGGAGATTCCTAGAAAACTTGGAATGGAACCACCATTTTTACTGAGCTATCCCACTCCTAGGTTTGTACCCAAAGGACTTAAAATCAGCATACTACAGTGACATCAATATTTATAGCAGCACAATTCACAATAGCTAAACTGTGGAACCAACCTAGATGCCCTTCAATAGATGAATGGATAAAAAAATGTGGCATTTATACATAATGGAATATTACTTAGCATTAAAAGAGAATAAAATTATGGCATTTGCAGGTAAATGGATGAAGTTGGAGAATATCATGCTAAGCGAAATAAACCAATCCCAAAAAAACAGGGGCCAAATGCTTTTTTGGATAAGTGGATGCTAATCCTTAATGGGGAAGGGCATGGGATGAGTGCAGGAACTTTGGATGGGGCAAAGAGGAGCGGGGAGGGGACAAGGGGGTAGGAAAGATGCTGGAATGAGATGGACATCATTTTCCAAGGTACATGTATGACTGTACAAATGGTGTGACTCTACTTCATATACAACCAGAGAAATGCAAAATTCTGCTCCATTTGTATACAATGAATCGAAGAGCTTCCTACTGTCATGTATAACTAATTAGAGCTAATTAATGAATAAATAAATAAAATGCTGTTGATCATGTTGTTGTCTTACTGTTACAGAGTTGAGGACTTTCAAGAAACTGAGACAGCGTGAAAACTCACCCTTTAAACCCTGATTCTTGTGATCATGTCATAAAGATTTCAGACATGTCACTCTGAGTAACAGGAATGAGTTTATTGAAAGGACAGGAAAAGGGAAAGGGCACACTCTCAAGGGAGACAGTGGGTCCTCTCAGAGAGGAGAGGGACAATGTGCCTCTCCTGTATTCAAGATTTTTTTTTAACAGAGAGAGAAGAGAGAGAGAGAGAGAGAGAGAGAGAGAGAGAGAGAGAGAGAGAGAGAGGAGAGAGAGAGAGAGAGAGAGAGAGAGAATTTTTTTTAATATTTATTTTTTAGGTGTAGATGGACACAACACAATGCCTTTATTTTTATGTGGTGCTGAGGATTGAACCCGGGTCCCGCCCGTGCTAGGCAAGTGCTCTACCACTGAGCCACAATCCCAGTCCCTGTATTCAAGTTTTATTGGGGACCCCAAAGAAGTTTCCAGAGAGTCCCACCCAGGTCCATCTCTTGGCTGACAGCAGGTGACATCAGTATCTATTGCTATGAAAACTGAAGTTACCCTTGGCCTGGCTAAGTGGTTCTAACTGAATTGTTAATCATTTTATAGGTTTTATGGTCAGGATAAATTATCCCTATGTTCCAGGATCTGGTCTGTGAAAAGGGTCACAAAAGTGTCTCCCTTCAAAGTAACTTGGGTCCCTCTTATCAATGTTATTTCCTGCTTGCATTTCCTTGCAAATAACAGGTAGTTTGGTAAGAATGTGACATATCCTGTCCAGTTAGGCCAGGCAGGGCTGCAGGCAAATTGCTTTTTGGCAAAGAAAGTATGTAGGTATCTGCACAGTGGGCCCACTTTATAGAGTTATTCTCTTAACCTTGTGTTCCCACCATTCACATCTGTCTGTTCCCTAACACTAGGAATTCACAGAGGAGGAACTGGATTCAGGACCAGCAAGCCTCTTGGCATATGTGATGGAAAAAAATTTCAGCATGTGCCAGTCAGAAACATAGACTGAGGGGACTGGGATTGTGGCTCAGCGGTAGAGTGCTCGCCTAGCATGTGTGAGGCCCTGGGTTCTATCCTCAGCACCACATAAAAATAAATAAATAAAGGTATTGTGTCCTACTACAACTAAAAAAAAATAAAAAGGAACATAAACTGAGGTTTATTTAGGAAAGCAGAGGCACATTCAAGGAGAATGTGGGCTATTTTGAGAGTAAAAAGCAAAGCAGAGAGAAAAAATAACAGTTATTTGTCAAATCCCACCAAAAACATAGATAGCTGGGAGGTCATAAAAATGTTACCAGAGTCTAAGGCCTGAGGCCTGACTCTAGGGATTCAACAAATCAGGTCCAGCCACTCACCACAAAAACCAAACAGAAAGGGTAATGGTGAAAATCCTGTGGGTAGCTACGCAGATTAAATTTTCTTTCAGGTTTTCACCTATCCCTTCCCTATTTGGCTTTTAGGGCAAGTGAGCAGACCCAATTTGTTGGATCCCTGAAATCAGGCCTGTGTCCTAGGACTCCACTAACAGCTTTGGCCACCTGTGCTAGGAGAAAACATGCTGTTGAAGCCAGATTTAAAGATAGGTAGTTAGTGTAGTTAGGTAAATCTGATCTAATATCATATCTAACAAAGAAAATGGAGTAGAGCTGAGCTGGGGGAAACAAGAACAGCACCTGGGAGACTAAAATGTTAATGTTTCCAAGCCCCCCCCCCCCCCCCCCCATCCCAAAGAACTGTAAATGAAACAGCTCCCAGCAAGACAGGGAGATGCTAATCAAATCACCCTAGGCCCTTCCTGCCCAGATCACTCCTCCCCTCCCCCACCCCATCACCCACCAGTCTTTCACCATTTGGTTCCCACCTGCATCCCCCACCACATGCAGGGTAGAGGGAGATAAGCAAAAAATAAAGGACAGGAATGTAGAAGAACAAAAGAAGATCTTAGATATAAAAGGGAGAAGCCCCTTTGCACAGATTTGGCCTTTTAGGTCCCCTTCTTCCTCTGGTATCCTTTAATAAAGCCTTTTAGTTTCCACTCTACACTTGCCTCTGATGTTATTCTTCAGCATTCAGGGTGTTACACTTCAGCATTCAGGGAAGCAAGGACGTCATGGTAACGGTGGTATCACTGTTTGGGCCTTTGCCATTCACAGCTGGCCAATCCTGAAATGAAGAGAGCAGAAAAAGAGGGGGGCCATGCAGCTGCCAAAATTAAATTCCTTTCAGGGTCTCTCCCTTTATTTTCACCTTGGGACAGCATCAGCTGCTTTTTACCATCATTTAGTGAAACAGAGAAATGGAACTTTTGGGACTCTATGGACCCCAAAGTCTGACCTATGGCAAGTTCTCCCTGGCAGTGCATGTCAGGCCTTGCCCTTCCTTTTCCTTGTTGTTTGGGGCTCTTTTGAGCCAAGTTGGATTCTTTTGAACCAATTTGGGCTTCTGCCCATTTTTGTGACAAGGAAGTTCAGATTCTGTAACTTTGTGCTGCCAATTAGCAAAGAAGGGTCATAAGATACACAGAGAAAACTGGGTGGTTTGAGGAAATCTATTTTGTTATTTGCATAAGAATGGAAAGCACTAATTTTGTATAGGTGCTCCCTAGGAACAATTTTGGCTTTGTCTATTTATAGCTATGAACTTATAACTAAGAAAAAAAAATGATATATATGTACCTGAAGGTGTATTCTAGTTCAATATAATTGTGTCATGTGTTCTTTTGTTAGTCTGCTATTAGTCTGTATTCATGGTGACTGAATTAAAGCAAAAAAAAAAAAAATCTGATAGCTGGTATTGACAATCCCTACTAGAATTTTATTGTTTGGTTGATGGTTCGTCTTTATTTTGAGCTGGTTAATTTGGATATCCTTTGTTTCAGAATCTTTGTTAGAACACTATTTGCTAGCATTTGGTCTTTTCTTCTGCAATCCCATTGTGTAAATCTGCCTTTTTGCTTTTTTGCTTCTTTCTTCTGATCATTGCAACCTTGTCCCTTTTAGTCCAAAATATAAGAAGAGGCACGGCCACTATTCAAGGGAGGAGATAGTGTTTAGAGAAAAACCCCATCTCCCATCTAGCACTCCAACTAGTTTTATGTTTGATGATTATGGTGTCTCCACTTGCTTAATAGATGTGGACTATTTAATATTTCCAAATAGGTTTTCTTGTGTGCTGATCTGGAGTCCTCAGGTAAGACAAATGGAAAAAACATACATAAATTTCTGACCAGCTTTTTAAAATTCTGATACAATGGGAAATGTTTTAAATTTTAAAGCAAGCTCTTTCTAAAATGACTAAATCCTGTGATAAACTAAAGCAGGAAGAAAAAGTTTTGGAAACTCAAAAGAGGTTTTACCAGTGTGGGTGGGCATAGAAAGTGCCTTATGCCCTACTCTTTGAAGGGCTAACTCTGACTGAAAACCAAGTCAGACCAGAATTGTTAGGTAGTGGTAAGTAAGTAATGAGCATTTTAGTATATAGCAAGGCCAAAAGTTATTTTTTAAAGTTTTAAGTTACTGCCAAGACAGTTGAGTGAAAACTTGTAGCAGATAACCTGTAGCAAAACATTGGTACAAAAGACCTTGACAATAAGCAAATAGAAACAAAAGAAGCTAATTGGGGAAATGCATCAAGAAGAAAGGATTAATGGAACTAACTCTTTCACAGGGTCCACCGAGGTCAGGGTAAAGCTAGGAGTTGTGGCCATAGGTGCCTCCATATATCCTAGAAGTGATGTTTCTTTATTAACTCAGGACCTCTAAGGTAACATCTGTTTGGCCACTGAGTCCAGTCCCCACATTAACATAGGATTGACTTGTAGATGAAGCCCCCCCCCCCACAATGGGATGGCCACCGCGACAGTTCTGGAGAGAACAAATTATGGCCCAAAACTCCACCACCGGACATGAAGGAGGACCTTGGTTCTCCTGGTAAACACCAGACAGTAATAAATATGGAGACAACATTGTTTCCTTTATTGCTCTCTGAACAGAAATGGCCCATTCTCTCAAGAGTGCTCTCTGCTTAAGCCTTAATCTGCTTTCACCCTACTCTAACTTTGCTTCCACTTTACCTTTACTTATAATAAAATTCTCTTGCATGACTTTTAGTATCTGACTTTAAATTTTCTTTTGTCAGAACACAAGAACCAATGTTTATAGCTTCGGTTCCCCACTCCCCACTCTCCTATGACAGAATGACTTATCAACTAAAATATGATTTTTCCAACCCTTTACAAAAGAAATTTCCATTTGTAAAGGTTTCTCCCGCTACTGCTTAGCTCTTAAAATATTGGTAGAGGTTATTAACTTAAGCCTGAATAGCAAGCCTCATTTTTAAACCTTTTTCTTTTAACAGACCTTTGCCTCTACCCCTTTCAGTGATGTTTAGACTGTTTTGTGTCTCTGAGATTTATATTTTCTGCTTTGTTTCAACTAAGTTAAATCTAAATCTGGAATTACAGATTTAGACTAAGGATTTCTTAGGACTATAGTAATTATATCAAAAGATTAGTTTTAAGAAACTGGCAAATAATGAATCTAAATGAAAACTATGAAATCTTTGTTTTCCATTTTTATGTATGTTTGCATATATGTGTATATTGTGTTGTATGCTCATGGTACCAAATTAGCTAATAAATAAATATTCATAAATTTTTATTATTTTTTTAAGTATTAGGAATTGAACACAGGAGCATTCAACCACTGAGCTACATCCTGAGCACTTTTTTATATTTTATTTACAGACAAGTTCTCACTAAGCTGTTTAGGGCCTTGCTAAATTGCATAGGCTGGCTTTGAAATTGCGATCCTCCTGCTTCAGCCTCCTGGGATTACAGATGTGCACCACCATACCCAGCTGCTCATAAACTTTTAAAGGACATAAATACAAAGGTCTCAGTTCACATGACTTTAAATATTTGAGAAGTTAGCCAATTTTAATTTGTTAGTAGGACAAAAGTAAAGGTATTTTTTAAAATTATTAACACATTTTTGCCTTAGTAGATAATTTGGATTGTATTTGTCTCTGCTAAGATGTTTAAAGTACAGTGTCTTTTAAGGTTTTTTTGAAGGGAAAAATGGCTAAAAATATTAACTATATTTATTCAAAATCAATATTGCTAGTGAATAGGTAGAATATTAGACAGTAAGATCTAGGAAGGCAGTTAGGACAATGGGTCCCTAAAAGGCTTCTCTAAGTAGATGTATAGTAATGGACTGCTCTGTAAAAACATTCCAAACAGCCAACCAACAAAACCCTTTGATCCAGAGGGGCAGGACAAGAGAAGGCACACAGACCTGAGTAGAAACTACAGAGAATTTCAAACTCAACAGCAAAAAGGACAGAACCAATCAGAATGTTATTGGTCCCACCAACAAACAAGTCACCTTCCAGATACCTAATCACCATACCAGTTAAGACCAATAGCCTTAGCATTCTTTTTTAAAATTTATTTATTTGTAGAGGGACACAATACCTTTATTTAATTTTATTTATTTATTTATTTATTTATTTATTTATTTATTTATTTATATGTGGTGCTGAGGATGGAACTCAGTGCCTCACAAATGCTAGGTAAGTGTCCTACCACTGAGCTACAACCTCAGTCCAGCATTCTTTCTATATCTGATTAGCATAAACATTGAGCAACACCCCTACCAAGTAGCTATAAGTCCCTAAATTAGTGCACTTGAGCAGCAAGCCTCTATCTGAACCCTTCTCACTCTGTAAGATCTGTGTTTTATCTTTTTTTTTTTTTTTTTGTACCAGGGATATACCCAGGGCACTTAACCACCAAGATACATCCACAGCCCTTTTTATGTTTTATTTAGAAACAGGGTCTCACTAAGTTGCTTAGGACCTCAGGGCCTTGATTAGTTGCTGAGGCTGGCATTGAACTCAAGATCCTCCTGCCTCAGCTTCCCTAGCCACTAGGATTAGAGGCAGGGGCCACCATGAACAGCTTGAGTTGTTTCTTTTCTACTCACTCAAATAAATCTTAATTTTCATGGATTTCATTCTTCAAAGTTCACGAGACAAGAACCCTAGAAGAACTCACTAGAGGTCTGCTGCTGAATGATAACACCACCATATGACAACAGCAGGTGTTACCTGCTGTGGAGCTAAAAGATCTGTAACACAAACAGCCCTGCCCACCATGAATTTTTTTTTTTTTTTTTTTTTTTTTTTTTTTTTTTTAGAGAGAGAGAGAGAGAGAGAGAGAGGATTTTTTAATATTTATTTCTTAGTTTTCGGTGGACACAACATCTTTGTATGTGGTGCTGAGGATCGAACCCGGGCCGCACGCATGCCAGCCAAGCGCGCTACCGCTTGAGCCACATCCCCAGCCCCCCACCATGATTATAATAGCAAAATATCTGTTTTCACTAGCATCATTTTGCTGTTATGCCACTTAATATTTGAACAGTCTCATTAAATATAATTACACAGAAAATATAAAATGTAAAGGAAACAGTTGGATAAATGCCATTCCAATAGGAAAGAACAATGTTTTACTTCTAAGCTTGGCTACTGTCATCCTGACTGAACCTACTGGGTTTCAGACCTTGACTATGGGATACCTGACTTGGCTTCTTGGTTTCCTAACTCCTGACATTTAATAACTGTTACTCTCCTCGGTATCACTTGTTTGTTTGTTTCAGAAATGATTGTGTTTCAAAAATATACAAAAGCAAAGGGAAGACTAGTCAGTCACTGGACACAAGTAATTATACTGAAATTTTGGCATATAACATTCTAGGTTTTTATAATCTTATTTATGAAGTCATCCCAAAGGTATCATAAACATACATTACAGAAAAGATAGTCTCTTCAACAAATGGTGCTGGGTAAACTGGAAATCCATATGTAGTAAAATGAAATCAAACCCCTATCTCTCACTCTGCACAAAACTCAACTCAAAAAGTGCATAATGGATCTTGGCATTAGCGCTGAACCCAACCTAATTTTATCCTAAGATTGGGAGCCATCTCATCACAAAGTTATAAAAAGTTCATTTCTGTTTTACTAAGATATCTATTTGGCCTGACTATACTCTGAGGACTAATCTTGTTTAGAATTCCTGCCTGTGCTCTAAACTCACCCATGCTTGGCTCTCTTTGACCAGATAACAACCCTCTCTAAAACCTTAGCAGCCCCTCAGAAATTCTGATGTTGGAATCTCAATTTACTCCCTACCTTGAAATGTTAAGCCATGTAAATAATTAACCTGCTATCTGTCTTTGTATTATGCTTGCCAGAATCCGGTTAGCTGTAAGTTCCCTCTTTGTAACTTTTTATACTATAAAAACTTTTTCCTGGAGAGTTGGGCTGCTGTTCTCTAGCCCGGCTTTGGGTGAGACAGCTGCTGGCCAGCTAGATCTCTTTTGTACACAATATCTCTTTTGTACAGCAAGCTTTAATTTGGTTTAAAATTGGAGTCGGTGGTCTCCAATCGTGGGTTCAACAATTAGACCAAAATCCCTACACCTACTAGAAGAAAATGTAGGCCCAACTCTACCACCATGTCAGCTTAGGAACTGAATTCCTCAACAAGATTCCAAAAGGGCAAGAAGTAGAATCAAGAATCAATAAATGGGATGGTATCAAAATAAAAAGCTTCTTCACAGCAAAGAAAACAATCAAGAATGTGCAGAAAGAGCCTACAGAATTGGAGAAAATCTTTGCCACCTCAGAGCATTAATTTCCAGGATATATAAATAACTCAAAAGAACTTAAAAATCAGCATACTATAGTGACACAGCCACATCAATGCTTATAGCAGCTCAATTCACAATAGCTAAGCTACGAAACTAACCTAGGTGCCCTTCAACAGAAGAATGGATAAAGAAAATGTGATACACATACACACACACACACACACACACACATACTCACATACAATGGAATATTACTCAGCTATAAAGAAGAATGAAATAGTGGCATTTGCCAGTAAATGGATGGAACTGGAAAATATCATGCTAAGCAAAATGAACCAGTCTCAAAAAAACAAAGGTCAAATGTTCTCTCTAATATGTGGATGCTAATATACAATAAGGGGTAAGGAGAACAGAATTTCATAGGCATAAGAAAAGGGAAGGGAGGGGAGATGGGAATGGGAAAGACAACAGAATGAATCAGACAACTTTCCTATGTCCAAATATGCATACATAACCAGTGTAACTGCACATCATGTACAACCACAGGAAATGGAATTTATACTATATGTATGTATGATATATCAAATTCACTCTACTGTCATGTATATCTAAAAATAACAAAAAACAATAATTTCAAAATATTTGGAAATAAAAACTAATAACAGCAACAAAAACATGAAGTCATCCTCTACTCACTACTTATAACCAGCTTATTTCATAACATACTGTTTTCTTGTATCATTAAATAATTGCCCCATAAAAATATTAAATATGATTGTCTGATATCTTGGTTTTCGTAGGTAATCTAAAAAGAGCTGTTAAAAATGGGTAAATTTGCCAGGTGCAGTGGCACAAGCCTGTAATCCCAGCAGCTCAGAAGGCTGAGGCAAGAGGATTGTGTGTTCAAAGCCAGCCTCAGCAACTTAGTGAGGCCCTAAGCAACTCAGTGAGACCCTGTCTCTAAATAAAGTAAAAAAAAAGGGCTGGGGATGTGGCTCAGTGGTTGAGTGCCCCTGAGTTCAATCCCAAGTACCAAAAGGAGGGGGGGAGGGGGTTAAATTAGATTTTACATAAATGGGATAAATATTTATAAATACATTTATTAGAGAAAACATCTGATTTTTTGTGTGTGGGGGGTACTAGGGGTCAAACCCAGGGCCTCAGGCATGCCCAGAAAGGTGCTCTACCACTAAGCCATATCCCCAGTCTAACATCCAATTCATTATTCAGTTAGAATACTAAAACACCTACTGCTAAACATAAATTCAAGTACTCTTAACTTCTTAAATTCTATTCTTAAATTCACAAAACATGCACACATATATACATATACACATAGACTTGTTTATATATTAGGGTCTTTCAATGAATGTATTTTTGTAATTTTGTTGGTATATGGAAAAAACAGTTTATGATTGCTTTATTTCTGAGTCTTCACTAAAAGGTTAACAAGAGTTAAAATTCTAACTGATGTACTTCTATAAGTAAAAATTACAAAAAAATTAAGCTGTTCTTTATTGGGGGAAATCTGTTTTAAAAGAAAAAGGTATTTCATCTTATTGGATAAAAAAGAGTAATTTGTCAAAAGTCAAAAATTTCATAAAGGTTGTTTTAAATTATAAATATAAGGAAGGGGAAAAAGAATCAGCAAGTAGGAAGGAAGAAATATAAGAAAGCTATAAGCATGGGGATATATTTTAAGGAAAATTAAAAGGAAAATATGTTTTGGGATGGAAAATCAGAAGCCTTGCAATCACAGTGAGTTGTGAAAACTGCTACTAGGATAATTAGATATCCACTTGAAAAAAAAACAAAAACTGGACCCCTACTTTACATCATAAGCCAAAATTATTACCTCAAAATGGAACAAATGCATTAATGTAAGAGATAAAAAATTAAACTCTTAGAAGAAAAAACAGATGTAAACTTCATAACCATAGAAATTCACATGAATTTTTTTACAGTGAAAGAATAAGATATTTTTTACTCTGGCCTATAACCATGAGGTTATATTTATATATATTTATCATCAATATCTTTGAGTACTGACTAAACAATTACAATAATAGGATAAGAAAGGTAGCAGAATACAACAGTTACTAATAGGGCATTATGTAAAAATGTGGATGTGTAACCGATGTGATTCTGCAATCTGTATTTGGGGTAAAAATGGGAGTTCATAACCCACTTGAATCTAATGTATGAAATATGATATGTCAGGAGCTTTGTAATGTTTTGAACAACCAATAAAGAAACAATTACAATAATAATACAGTCTTATTCACAGACATAAATTACTAAGTTTCTGAAACTGGCACTGAACTTGCCATTATCCTGCATCAGCCTCCCTAGACACTGGGATTATAGACATGTGCCACCATGTCTGCTGCCCCCCTCCCACACATACCATTCTATTGATTAACACAATCAAAGTGTGACAGGATTCAAAGCTGAGGGGTTACTTGACCCTGCTTCTCAACGGAAGGGTGGCAAGGTCCCATTACAGAGGAGAGTGGGATGGGAAGTAAGTGGTATGGACATCTTTGAAAAATAACACCCTATCACATCCTCCCAAGTACTTCTCTTGCTTAAGTATATGCTGATCTCATTTTTTTTTTCCCCAAGGAGAAACCACTCAGGAGACTTATTATAAATGAGGTTCCTAAACTCTATTCGAGGGTAACCAAATGCTTTTTTAAAAAAATATTTATTTTTTAGTTGTAGTTGGACACAATACTTTTATTTATTTATTTTTATGTGGTGCTGAGGATCGAACCCAGGGCCTCACACATGCAAGGCAAGCACTCTACCGCTGAGCCACAATCCCAGCCCCAGAGGCTTTTATCCATATTCAGCTTTTCCGTTTAGCACATCTGACCATTTCTCCACTCAAGTGATTTGGTCACTTATAGGCTGCTGGATACAGCAGTAATCATTCTAAGGAGAAAAGCAGCCACTGACAGGAGCTGGCTGCACCCTCACAACTAAGGCTCCTAATGAACATAAACAATTTCTTGGACCTCCAGTGTTATACAAGGTTACTATGTGATCAGGATAACCAAAAAAAAAAAAAAAAAAAAAGGAAAACCACTGCATAATCATATCTGACAAGACAAAACACAAACTTTTACCAAATCACAAAAATGAACAAACATCCTACTGTCCTGGTTAAAACAGTGCCCATGGCTACTCACCAGTCTACTTCTAGTCTATCCTCCTAGATAATACTCATTACGATATCCACAAAATTCCTTCTTAACTGAATCCAACCTAGAGCAAAGCCTCACTTCTTTAAATCCTCCCCCAAATCACCTAACAGGTTCAAATCCTATAAATCCTTTTTGACTCCCCAACAGATGCCTTACAGTTCCCCATTGTGTGCATTCTGCTTCAGTGCAACACATCCAGTGATCAACTCCATTTGTTCAACCACCATGTCTTAGTGGTCTTTGGTTAGAACTCACTAACAACTTCTCTAAAGACCCTGGAGTTTACAGAATACGTTTATGGCCAAGGTTATTTCTGATCTTCTGAACTCTAACATACAGTCAGTGAGACATTGGATTTTACTCTTTTTCACTATGGTTTTGGAAGATAATTATATAAATTCCTTAGACCACCAGAAACTTTTTAAATGCCCTTACAGTTAAATTCATTTAACTATAGTTAAAATATATTTATGCATGGTGGTGCACATGTAAATCCCAGTGGTTCAAGAGGCTGAGGCAGGAGGATCACAAGTTCTAGCCTAGCCTCAGTAACTTAGCAAGACCCTGTCTCAAAATAAAAACTGAAAATGTCTGAGGATACTGTAGCTCAGTGGTTAAGTGCCCCTGGGTTCAACTTGGGGGCGGGTGGGGGGTAGAGGAATACACACACACATTTGCATATGTATGTATGTATGTATAGGTATATTTTATATATTTATATATATATATATATATATATATATATATATATATATATATATATAAAATCTGGACCCCAGATTTCCTTCTTATCACCTTATAAAGTGCAGAAAGATTATCCTGATAACAGTGGCAATAGCTGTCCTATCCCCAGCATGGCTACAGAGTCCAAGGGCAACCTGTCTTCAGACTATTGAGGACATTTAAGTCTCTGCTATGGGAAAACAAATAAGTATAATAGGACAACTGGCTCATCAGCTGTGGGTACCAGAGTCCAGAACATATTTCTACTGCTGTCATCTCCTCCTCCTCCTAATGAGTTCTTGATTTCTCTCATAGTCATTTTGCAAAGGAAAAATGTGACTTTTTTTGTGGTGCTGGGGATTGAAGCCAGGGCCTTGTATATGCGAGGCAAGCACTCTACCAACTAAGCTATATCCCTAACCCCAAAATATGACATTACTTATAATTACCCACCCTTTTCCCCTTATCCTTTTCAGTTCTCACTCCCTTGATACAAAGACTTGTATACTCAGAAAAACCATGTGTAGGGCTGGGGTGGTGGTCCAGTGGTAGATCACTTGTCTAGCATGTGTGAGGCACTAGGTTCAATTCTCAGCACCGCGTACAAATAAATAAAGGTCTACTGACAACTAAATATTTTAAAAAAGAAAGAAAAACCATGTGGCCTAAGGGGTATGGGCTCAGTGTTAGAGTACTTGCCTAGTATGCGCAATAGCCTGGGTCCAATCTCCAACACTACAAAAATGAAAAAAAAATTTTTCAAAAAACACTGTCTTCCACAGCATGGTAGTTAAGTGACAGATCAGAAACCTCACCTTACCTTAGGGGTGAACATATACAGTTAATTTAAAGGTGTTTAAAGAACGAGCTATAGCAGTTAGGTGATTTGGATTGGAAACAAACTCATCTGAATTTCAGTTCTAGAGTTATTTTGACACGCATGGCTCCAAATTCTCCTTAGCCTGTCTATTCCCAGGAACCCTGGGAGTTTTTCCCTTGCAAAATGACTATGAGAGAAACCAAGAACTCATTAGGAGGAGGAGGAGGTGACAGCAGTAGAAATATGAATGTTAATGCAAAAAAATTAAAGCATTGTTGGGCTGGGGTTGTGGCTAAGTGGTAGAGCACTTGCCTAGCAATGTGTGAAACACTGGGTTTGATCCTCAGCACCACATAAAATAAAAAACAAAATAAAGGTATTGTGTCCATCTACAACTAAAAAAATAAAAATTAAAAATTAAAGCATTGCTACCTAGGAATCATCTAGGACATCAAGCTAAAGAGCTCAACCTCACATAGGTTTAACTTCTCACATTTCACCGAAAATTATACTCTCTCAGTAGAATGAATTGGACATAACTTTCCTATGTTATATATGAATACATATAGTAAAACTCCATATGTACAACCACAAGAATAGGAAGTTATACTTCAAGTGTATATGTTAAAATACATTCTACTGTCATGTATAAATAAACAGAATAAAAAATTTTAAAAACACACACAAAAAAGAGAATTGTACTCTCTGGAGGACAATGTGCAGATTAGATATGAGGACTAATGTGGAGGGAAGAAATCAGTGAAACAACAAAAAGGATAAGGTTTGGCAATCATGAATGAATTTGATAATTTTTAAGTTTGGTTGCTTTTTGTGTGTGTTTGTGTCCGGCTGACTCCCTCAGGATGTGCGTACAGCAGATAAGATATTTCTGAAACATTCAGAGCACTGGCCAGCCCAGCTACTTGCTGGCCCTCTGCAAAGACTCTGAATAGAACTAGGCCGGTTTGTTTGGACTTTTTCTGTTGTTATTTTATGTGTGCCTGGTTGTTTGGTTTGAGGTTGTTTTATAACTGGTCTGGGGAGAGATCTGGGATGCAACATTGACTAGAGTCTAGAATGAATAGTGAAACTTCTGAAAGTGTGTCCTGGTCATTTTCAGACTCCTGGGAGGATTTGGAGGGCACGTGTAACTGTGAACTGTACCCCTGCAGGAGACTGTTTAGGGTCAACCTTTAAAAGAAAGCTTCAAATTAAGCTCCAGCACAACAGGATTTCTGGTTCTGAGCTCTAGATTAAACAAAATGATTACTTCTTCAGAGGAGGGAGAGATTTTATTGAGGGTTAGAAAAAAACTACCTACCATACCTTCTCAATTCTGACTCATTATGCTAATTTTTCTCTGACAATTAGATCATCACAGCATTTTTTAACTTCAACATAATTTATTACCAGAAATTAGGAACAACCCATATTTTGTTGTTGTTGACACAAATAGGGGTGTGAATTCCACTATAAATAACTACTTACCTGAATATAACTCAGCAAAGAATTTTAAAAGAAAATATCTTCTTAGTGTTTTTTTTAATTTTCATGGTACAAAGCACTATGACACCTAAAATTGAAGAAAAACAGTTTTGTTTGGTTAATCTTTGCTTGACCATTCAAAATATACAAATGAACAACCAAAACAAACCCATTCTATTAAAGACAAACATAAGACCTAAAATGTAAAACTTGTAGACAAACTAAGACAGGAGAAAAACTACATGACATTGATATGGGCAATGATTATTTGGATTTGATCTCAAAAGTTCAGGCAACAAAAACAAAAATAGACAAACGGGGGCTGGGGTTGTGGCTCAGCAGTAGAGCGCTCCCTTGTCATGTGTGAGACCTGGGTTTGATCCTCAGCACCACATAAAAATAAATAAATAAATAAATAAAGATATTGTGTCCATGTATAACTAAAAAAATTTTTTTTAAAAAATAGACAAATGGGGGCTGGGGTTGTGGCTTAGAGGTAGAGAGCTCACCTGGCATGTGTGAAGCACTGGGTTTGATCCTCAGCACCACACAAAAAAATCAATAAATAAAAAATAAAGAGATTGTATCCACCTATAACTAAAAAATAAATATTAAAACAATAAGACAAATGAGCCAGGTAACTAAGGACACTGAAATAGGAGGATTCTCCAAGTTCAAGGCCAGCTCTAAGCAACTTAGGGAGACCCTGTCTCAAACACAGAAGGGGTATAGTGGCCCACACCTGCAATCCCAGCAAAGCCAGTCTCAGCAACTTAGTAAGGCCCCGAGCAACTTAGGAAGACTCTGTCTCAAAAAGTAAAAAAAAAAAAAAAAAGGCTGGGGATGTGGTTCAGTGGTTGAGTGCCCGCCCCTGGGTTCAATCCTCAGTAAGGGAGGGGATGGAGGGAAGGGGGGGATGAAGGGGGGGTGGAGGGGGAGGGGGACAGAGGGAGGGGGGGATGGGGACAAAACACCTACCTGCCATTCAAATTCACTATCTGACCAGTCCCAGTATCTGCAATACCAAAATAAATAAATAAATAGATAGATGGATAGAAAGAACAGACTGGGAATGCAGCTCAGTGGTAAAGTGTCCCTGGGTTAATCCCCAGTACCAAAATAAAAATAGACAAATGGGATTATATCAAACTAAAATACTTCTGCACAGCAAAGAAAACATTCAACAGTAAAGAAACAACCTACAGGGGATGAGACTGTAGCTCAGTGGCAGAGCACTTGTCTAGCACATGTGAGGTACTGGGTTCAATTCTTTGAACCACATAAAAATAAAACAAATAAAATGGAGGCATTCTGTCCATCTATAACTACAAAAAATTTTAAACAACCTACAGCATGGGAGGAAATATATATCTGTAAGCCATACATCTGATAAGGGGTTAATATCCAAAATATATAAGAAACTCAACTCAATAAGAAGAAAATAACACAATTTAAAAATGAGCAAAGAGACAGGCACAGTGGTATATGCCTATAATTCCAGCAACTCTGGAGACTGAGGCAGGAGGATCGTGAGTTCAAAGCCAGCCTCAGTAAAAGTGAGGCACTAAGCGACTCAGTAAGACCCTGTCTCTAAAATACAAAATAGGGCTGGGGATATGGCTAAGTGATCGAGTGCCCCTAAGTTCAATCCCTGGTACCAAAAAAACAAACAAAGAACTTGAATAATATTCCTTGAAAGGAAGACTTACAAATGGCCAACAAACATGTGAAAAAATGCTCAACACCACTAATCACTAAAAAATGCAATAAAGCCCCAATAATATATCACCTCATACCTGCTGAAATAGCTATCATAAAAAAGATGAGGGTGGGGCTGGGGTTGTGCCTCAGTGGTAGAGCACTTGCCTAGCACATGTGAAACACTAGGTTTGATTCTCAGCACTGCATATAAATAAATAAAATAAAGGTCCATTGACAACTATTTTTTTTAAAGGATGAGGGGCTGGAGATGTAGCTCAGTGTTAGATTACTTGCCTAGCAAGCACAGGGTCCTGGGTTTGATTCCCCAGCAAGTGTAGAGAAAAGAAGACTCATGTACATTGTTGGTGGAAATGTAAATTAGTAAGGCATTATGGAAAATTGTATGGCAGTTCCTCAAAAACTTAAAATTACCAGCAATCCCACTTTGGGGTATATATGCAAAGGATTTGAATCAATATGTTGAAGAGAGACCTGCATTCTCAAATTAATTACAGCATTATTCACAATAGCTAAGTTATCGAATCAACAAAATTGTCCATTAAAGGGTGAATGGTAAAAGAAAATGTGATATATATTCACAGAATACTCTTCAACCTTAAAAAAGAAGAAAAGTCTATCATTTGTAACAGCATGGACAAACCTGGATAAAGTGAAATAAGCCAAGCACAAAATGACAAATACTGCATATTCTCATATATGTGTGGAATTTAAAACAATTACACTCATAGTAGAGAGTACAGTGGTGGATATCAGAGGCTGGAGGCTGAAGAGAATGGGGAGATGTTGATCAAGGTGTATATAAATTTACATAGATAGGAGGAATGTTTTTTGAGATCTACTATATAGCACGAAGACTATAATTAATAACAGAAATAGAAAATTAAGTTCTCTTGCTGGGTGTAGTGGTGCATGCCTGTATTCCCAGGAACTCAGGAGCCTGAGGCAGGAGGATTTCAAGTTGGAGGCCAGCCTCAGAACTTAGTGAGACCCTATCTGGGGCTGATAGTGGTAAAGTGTCCCTGGTTTCAATTCCCAGTAACCCCCCCCCCAAAAAAAAAAGGTATGTTGTGCATTTCAAAATTGCTAAGTTTCAAATATTTACACCACAAAAAATTAAGTTATTTCAGGTGATGGGTATGTTTCTTAGCTTAATTTAATCATTCCACATTGTGTGTGTGGGGGGGGGGGGAGAGAGAGACTTTGTATCCCATATATATATAATGATGTTTTGTCAACATACACTAAAATACAAATGTAAATAAATTAAACATTTTCTGTGCAGTGTCTAAACAAAATCTATTTTCATATCCATTATGATTTAGTTCAGATCTGTAACTGGGGGTGTGCCTGGCCTTCTCTACATAAAAATGCCCTTTCAGATTTACTTAGATCTGCTGTGTTTAGACCAGCAGTGGCCACAAGGCCAATAGTATTAGCATCTCCAGGGACTTGCTGGAAATGTTAATTTGGGGGCCCACCCCAGACCAACTGAAAAAGCAACTCTGCATGAAACCCAGCAATTCTGTTTTAATAAGCCCTCCAACTGATTCTGATGCACAGGAATATTTGAGAACCCACTGACCTGGACTGTCTGCTATACAGCTGTTTCTCTGGTTAACAAAGCAGCAGGTTTGATGGTTCAGAAGCATTAAAAGATTGCTTAGGGTTTCTAGTGGGTGCACAATTCTCTGCTATGAATTGAGTTTGCTAGAAAACAAAGAAGTGGCACAAAAGTGTTTTAAAGCCAGCAAGCCTGTAAATCCTTTACTGCAGTCCTACATAGAGCTAGTAGGCTCCACATGCAAAGAGAGACCCTGTTCTCAAGTAGTATCGATTTTCCCAGGAAGGTGCTGGGATTGTGATGTGCAAGTGCTCTCGGGAGGAATAAACTTTTTGAGCTGAGGTACTTCTTAGCTCTCCAAGTGGCTGCATCTGTGCTAAAAAGGGAGGAAATGTACCTGGAAGAAAACTGCACACAGTTTTGCCCTTATTTTATCTTAAAATATGTATATTAAGGGTTGGAGTGGTAGAGCAATTGCCTAGCACATGTGAGGCAGAAGCCATGCCCAAGGGAGTCTGGTGGGCTCCGCAGGTAAAACCTGTCCCCTTGTATTTTAATTTCCTATGTTCAAATGCAATTAGCAACTGCTTAGATGTAAAAGTGGAGAACAAAGCCTAATTCTTTCTCCAGACACTCTAGTGCAGTACTCAGAACAGAACAGATACTGTATTCAGTAATTTGGAAAAGAAAGCTATCATTCTACTAGTAACCATCTGAAACTACAGGTTTAGATCACTCCAATAAAATCATCTTTTAGAAGTTCGACCCAGGTGTGTTGGTGCCAAGCCAATAATACATTTTCGCCCAGATTTATCACTTTCAACAGTTTGCCACCTCCCCCAAGGATACCGCCAGTCCCCAACTGAAAATAACCAGAGCATTAAACATCCCAAGGTCAACACACACAGTTACACGTCCCCTTAACCCTACAACTATGCCATCAATTCTCGCGGCAGAGTCCGTCTGTGGGTTAGTTCCCCCCACTCCTCACGTCCTTTCACTTCCGTTCCCCTCTGTCTGCGTAGCTGGTAAGCAGGACATGCCCAGCCCTCAGACTGTAAGAAATACTACAAACCTCTGCCTTATCTGCTCTCCGTGGCTGACGGCCCCTGAACTTCGGCTGGCTTCAGGGAGCTATGGCAGTGGCAGTTCGGCCGCTCAACCACTCATTTAGGGTCGGCCATTATAAAGAAACGCACCGTATTGTTCAAGCGCCCGCTGGTGACACACAACAGAATCCCCACAATCCTCTTCGCCTCTGCCCTCCCCACGCCCAGCCGTGGTATTAACCCTTTCGCGCTCCGGTTTGCTGGTGGTTGGACTCCTCCTTGCACACCGACTGCTTGGTTGGGAGATCCAGGTGATTTAACTGGTAAAAGACCAGTCCTGTCCTCTTATTCATCTATTGAACATTGTCCTATTTTGCTTATAGGTGGACTTAGAAGCTTATCAGTCATTCTAAAATACGAGTTAATTTATTTGTTAGGTGAACAGTTTGTGATAATACCTTTAAACTGCTGGACCAAGCCAAACTCTCAATTTGTAGTTTCTGACCTGTTCACCTTGAGCCTGTAACACTTTCTACACTTATTCCCCATCTCCTTTAGGTTAATTCCTGACTCTGCATAGATAAAAAGCACAGACTTTGTAACCATGGGATCTACGGCAGATAACTCAAGCATGCTATTCCTTGGCTTCCTTATCTGTAAGATTAGTATAACAGTATCTATCCTTAGGATGGTAGTAAGAATATGAAAAGTTCACATGTGAGAAGCACCTAGGACATTGCCTGGCACAGAGTTAAGCAGTATATTGAAATAGAAATCATAATTATTGAGTTTGGTGGAAATATTGTTTCACCTATGACCTTCTGACTAATAAATAAGAAATGATAACAATAGCTAGTTAGAGGACCTATTGGATCAGGAACTTTAAGTGCCACCCCATTTTGTTGTTGTTTAACCCTCATAAACCCTTTGGTGGTAGTTAAATTATTATCTTTTCCTCTCCTCTTGCTTTTTTTTTTAAGTACATAAGAAAACTCAATAAGGTGGTAGCAGATAATAACTTGCCTGTGGTCACAGAGCTAGTAACATACAACACCAAGACAAATATCACTGAGAAAAAGGATAGAAATACTTTTCAAGTGATTTTTTTTTCTCCTGCAAGTTGCTTCAAAATCTTTTCAGGTCAGGAAGACTGTGTTCTTTTCAGAACTATCTCTTCCTTGATGGCTGGCAGCAAAGGAGATGACTCAAACCCGGTGGTCATGACCAGCTCACTTACTGCTTTCATTGTGCCACACAGGCCCCAATATTGCCTATTCTAACTGAGGCCACTGGGGATAAAAGTATAAGATCCTCACTTCACCCCACCATTCTGTAAAGCTTGGGTATTGTAAAAGATTTTGGTTATTTGAGGAGAGTACCAAGAGACTCTTTAATATACTCTTTGGACTCCAGCCAAATAGTAGTAATTTCCATATTAGTCTCTAGAGTCAGATATTACTGCCTGAGCCATGAGAGAACAGGGAAATCCCCTCTTTCTCAGATCAAAACAAAACAGGAATTCCCTCATTCTCCCAGAGTCTATAGTACCCAGGACCTTGTTATTCTTGCTTTATACCCACCCACTCTCACTTCCCAATTTATCCTAAGGCAGTCCATGGTGGTTCTTATACTTTTTCAGGGAAGGACTGGTGATGGTCATGGAACTGGGGAGGAAAAACATAAACTTCCAAGTTGGCTGAGATAAATGAAGCACACTGCCTCATTCGCATATTTGTACTACTTTTCTAGCTTGCTGATCTTCTTCACTGCCTCTTGGCATTTCAGAGCCTATTGTCTGCACTTCATGAAAGCCTCTAGTTTTAAATTGCAGGTGAATAATCTTGTCTTTCTTCCCCCAGAATCCAACAATAGCTCACATGTCTGAGCTTGCCTTCTACTTAAAAGTGGCTAAGTTTAGAAAGGAAAAGGACAGAGATAGCATGGAAAGATTTTTGCTTAATTTTCTCCATTATTTCCAACTGTCGGACTATTGAAAAATGTCAGCTTGGGGAGAAATCTTGTTCCAGAAGCCAAGAAAATAAAAATCCTAGTGCAAAAGAAAAATGTTAGCAGAGAAATGACAAGCAGACAAGGAGGTCTCTGGGCCAGTAGTGAGATCTGTGAGTGGGTCTTGGACACAAACAAGAAATTGTGCCCTTACAGCTTCTTTTACCCTAACCAACCCAATTATTTCACCACTGCACATTTTGCCTCATCACAGAATCCATCACCAGCTTAGCATAAGGGATAGGTGAGGAGACAGGATGTTGATAAACCCAATGTTACAAAAGATGCTTCCTTAGCATCTCTATTTGTACCCATAACATCTCTTTAGAATCATTGTCATATGTAGTTTAAGTCTCAGGGGTTTGCAGTGATTTCTACAATATGTTTCAATTATTTATTTCTTACAGGCTGATCTAGAGTCCTAATATCTATGACACAATTTTTATAGTGTACATAAACTGCTCTGCTGGTGACCAGTTCAAGCCCCTTTTCCAAGGCAAATAGGCCCATTCTCCAGAAGCTACAGGTGTTAACTGTGAATTTCAGCTGGTTCCTTCTGAGGAAAATGGCACTCCATAAAAGAGCTTTCATGCCTGCAAGATTGCAACATAATCCCCTACTCCATGTACAATTCTGCAACCTGCAGCCAGTAATTGACTGATGATTGGGGTACAAGGGCACCATGCCTCAAGATTCATAAATTTTATGGTGCAAATCCTATTCCAGAGCACCCCTTGGGATCATGCTAAAGCTGATTTCCAACTGGCTTAGTTTTTCTCCCCTTCTCTATCCTGCTTTTCTCACTCCCCTACACCCTGGGAACACTCCCTCAATAAGTTACTTGCCTAAGAACATGCCCCCTTCAGACTCTGCTTCTAGGGAACCCTGTCTAAGACTCACGCTTATCTCATGTTTGTTAGAGGACTATGTAAAGAGGATCCTTTGTGGGCCCCCCTTGTGTAACTGCAGCAGGCTGTACCCATCTCTGGGGAAGTCAGGAATGAGTTAAAGTACAACTGGACAGGGCTTCTCAAATCAAAGTTGAACATAATGTTACCAAAAGCTCTGTCCTTGTCCCCAATGCCAATTTAATAAGGAGGACACAGTTTTGAGGAAAAGGAAAAAGAATGTTTATTGCTTTGCTAGGAAAGGAGAAGAACAGGGGACTCTTGTCTAGAAACCGTGATTCTGTCCATCCTGAGGAACGGGGGCTTTTAAAGAAGCTATTCAAAGACTCCCTAACAGGTGTTCCTGTCAGAAGGATTATGAATTGCTTGTTAATTTTGGAGATAGCCATTCCTTAGATTCTCTGCCAGCACCCCCCACCAGTCTGAATTACTTGGTTCCTATGGTGGGTATGTGCTCAAATACAGATAACTAGGCCTAGAATGGGATATAAAGGTAATCCTGTTCCCTGCCCCTATGTTAGGAAGGGAGAGAAAGAGAAGAGGAAAAGAAAAACATGTCCATTTTAAAATAAGCCATTGTGTAGTGAGGGCTGTATTCAAAAGGTGAAGTGGACCACTGTTACAATAAGTACTAACTCAAATTAAGATGAGGTTCGGTTCTGTTGGGTACAGTGGCACATACCTGTAATCTCAGTGGCTGGGGAGGTTGAGGCAGAAGTATTGCAAGTTCAAAGTCAGCCTTAGCAATTTAGTGAGGCCCTAAGAAACTTAAAATAAAAATAAAATAAAAATAAAAAAAAAGAGCTGGGGATGTGGCTCAGTTGGACCCACCACTGGGTCCAATACCTGGTACAAAAACAATTTTAAAATACATAAAAATAAATGAGTCTCAGTCTATTCCTAACATCTCCTGTCTTGCTGATACCAACATATCACATTCTATCAAATGAGAAATGAAGTTATATGTATTCATGATTCTTTGTAGCAATTCTTACAATTAACACAAAGAGCTATGTAGCATTTGTTAAAAATTTGGTTAGATTAAGATTATTTGTGATACACATTCTAGCTGTAATAATATGAACCTCAAAATTATTTATCAACTGTTGGATGTTTTATTTTTGTTAACTGTAAACTCTATTATTGAAGATAGTCAAAGAATGTGCCTGAGGTGGGTTACTTGATAAGAATGCTCTAGTTATTCTAGAAGTGTTAAAAAACAGACCATATTACCAGCTTTCAAATAATAAAAATGTAATGTAAAGATTGTGCTATAATATAGGAACTATAGCAGATCATCATTATAAACATCAGTCCAAATATTGTAGAAGTGTACAGATAGTGGTTAAGAGAAATGTTCAGATTGAAAAAAAGTGCAGGTTGAAAACAGCCAGATTTTTAAAATATACATTTGCAAGGATAAAAATTTCATAACATATGTCATTTTATTCAATTTATCCCCCCAACATATATATCCTATCACATAGGCCCTTGTATATCCACCCACATTAATTTCAGTTAATTAAACATATTTTTCTGGCTTACAATAAAAAAGCCAAGACAGTAATTTTCTTTTTTTATTGATTTTTTTAAAGACATGACAGCGGAATGTATTATAATTTTTATTACACATACAGAGCACAGTTTTTCATAGGTTTGTATAAAGTATGTTCACTCCAATTCATGTCTTCCAAAATGATAATTTTCATTGTGAGTATCCTATCAAATAAATTTCACCTAAATAAGGATCCTGCCATATCCGAAAACACCTGTAATCCCAGGGGCTTGGGAGGCTGAGGCAGGAGGATTGCAAGTTCAAAGCCAGCCTCAGTAAAAGTGAGGTGCTAAGTGACTCAGTGAGACTCTGTCTCTAAATAAAATACAAAATAGGGCTGGGGATGTGGCTCAGTGGTCGAGTGTAAAACCTATTTCTAGGTATATTTGGAAACATTCTTTTTGGTATGATCTCTTATAATTAATTCCTTCTTATTAGTTTTATTTATGTATATTTATTTATATATTATATTTTAATTCCTTTTAACTTGTTATCTAGCAAAATGTATTGATCAAAAATCAGATTATGGAGAATCTTTGTATTGATTATTTTTTATTTGGGTAACTGAAATAAACATTTTCATAAGAATAAAATATCATTAAAAATCCCTACCAATTAAGAAATGTTGGTGTTTCTCAAAAGCCCTTTCTAAATAAAATAAATATCATGTGTATAAGTATTGTGCAGTGTTTCCATTTCATACAAGATTTTCATTATGGCATAAGAAAAAAAATGCTGTACTTAATTGCTTAACACACATGTGTACTGAAGAGGAGATATGACTTTCCAATTTTTTTTTTTTTGGTACTAGGGATTGAACCCAAGGTTACTCTACCATTGAACTACATCCCCTGTCCCCCTTTTTTAAATTAAAATTTATTATGTTTGTTATTGATAGAACTTTGTTTTTATTTATTTATGTGCGGGGCTGAGAATTGAACCCAGTGCCTCACACATGTTAGACAAATGCTCTATCACTGAGCCACCACCCCAGCCCCCAGCCTCAGACCTTTTTATTTTTTATTTTGAGATAGTGTCTCACCAAGTTGCTGAGGTTTTTGCTAAGTTGCTGAGGCTGGCATTTAACTTGTGATCCTTCTGCCTTGGCCCCCAGAGTCACTGGGATTATAGGTTTGTGCTACCATGCCTGGCCTTTCCTAACTTATTTGTAACAAAGAAGGTTTGGTAAGAGCAATTAAAGAATGATGAATTAATCAATTCATTAAAATTTTTAATGTACTTAAGCACTAGAATGGATAGAATTATAGAGGGCAATATATCTTATTTCCTTTTCAAAAATAAGATGAAAATTATATGAGGACAAATATATAAATATTATTATAACAGTCTTATTGGTTGGTATTTCTCAAAATTCTGTTTGCCATCATCCCTTAAGGGTTTCCGTGATTGTGTATGGTTAATATCACATTGTCCATTTCCTGTCAATGACATTTTATAAATTCATAATCTCTCAGAGTCCACCAGTTTCATCACAGAAATGATGTAGAATTTCAATGTGACATTGTTTCATCTAAAATGCCCATCTTTCCTGGCCTACTTAACAGCTACTATTCTAAAAGCCCAGACCAAATGTCTTTCCCCATAAAACCCTCACTAATATCCTTTCTCCCAAACTGAACTAATTTTTTCTTTAAAGGTGCACTATGTCTTTGTACATCTTTTTTGGACCTTATATCTCACTGCATTGTAATTCTATTTTGTATCAGCAACTATTTGACTGTCATGACAAAACCCATGTGTTTCTAGCACATAAAAGAAATCCAAAGGAAGGTAGTTTAATATTGTTGTGGCTGTGCCTTTCATTTTTCTGTTATGTTTACCAAGTTCAAACCCTGCTTTCTCATTTCAAGTTTTCCTCAATGTAACAATGTGGTTCCTGTAGATCCAGCCCTAGGCAAGAATGGATAAGAAGGAATGTGAAATGTCCTTTCAGCTAAACAGCCTCTTAAACACCACCACTCAAGCCTCCTTCAGCATGCATGCACAAGCACACACACATATCCACATACACATTTAATATGATACCTTCTAAGAAGCCTCACCTAACAAGTTCTACCCACATATCATTGGTCTATATCTAGTCAAAATGTGCACCCTTATGTGAAAAGAAGCCTGAAAATTAAGGCTTATTTTTCATTCTGGGTACCTAGCCAATGCCACAAAATGAGAATTTTGTTATTTAGGACAGGGAGAAAAGGTATATAATAGATAATTCACACTTGCTAACACATTTTCCCACCTTATTTCCCTAACTAGATTGTAACATCCTGGGAGGTTTAGCTTATGTCACATTTACTATATATCTCCAAAATTTAGCATAGTATTAGACACATAGTTGTTTATTTTTTATTTCCTTCACTTATATTGTGAGGAGCTGTTCCATGTAATCTGGATAGAAATGAGACTGTGTTTTACACTATAATTTTCTGTAATGTATGTTGACTTTATTATGTCCTTGATTACTTAAGAAAACAGTTTTCTCACAAAAGAGCTATGGTTCTTGATAATAATGTGACCTGTATTTATTTTTTAAATGTCTTATGTACTTTCAAATGAGTACCCAACTATTGTTTCTCATCACCAACTATCCTCTTTCAATGTTCAAATCTTCTCACAAGCATTTTCTTCCTAAAATTGAATCCTAAATGTAAAATGAAACAAAATAAATTTCAAGATAACTTTTTGCAACTAAAACTATCTTGGAGATTTTCAGAGGCCCTTGGAAATCAAAGATTTATTATTTTTCTTTATCAAAAGAGAGGTGCTGGAAACAATTGTTTATTTGATGTTGCCATTGATGACTGCACGGGAAAAGTTGTTAAGTCAGAAGAGATGGTCAGCTCTGCCCAGGTCAAATTTGTATGGGAAAATTCTATTAATATAAACATTTCAGAAATTGTATGATATGTGGGAGGTAAGTTGAGATTTCTCATTGTCCTTGTTCTCCATGATATTTCTATTTATCTGAGTCCTGGTGGTGCTTTGCCTGAGGATATTAGGAAAAGGCAGCAGAATGTTATCTGTCCTCATTTCCATTAGTGTTTACTTGGCCACAAACATCCTATTCATTTGAATCTAGCACCTTTTTTTTCTTTTTGGTGCTGGGGATTGAACCCAGGGAAACTTTACCACTGTGCTGCATCCCCAGTTCTTTTATATTTTATTTTGAGGCCAGGATCTCGCTAAATTGTTGTTGGCCTCAAAGTTGCCATTCCCCTGCCTCAGCCTTCAGAGTCCCTGGGATTACAGGTGTGTACCCCCATGACAGGCTGAATCTAAGCATATTTTAGGACAGTAATTTTCAAGTTAAGAATGAACATCAGATTCACCTGGGAAGTTTCATTAAACTACAAACTTTTTGGAACTGCTCCAGATTTGCGAATTTCTTTAATTGGTATTTATGATATTCTTTCAATATATGTTTTCCCTGTATGTCTGGTAATTCATGGCATAATGTGTACATTGTGTCTCTGTTAATATGATATATCTTAAGTGTTTTCATTCACAAATTGTGTCCATTCATGTTTGTAAATGAAATGTAACATTTATTGTCTTCATTGGAAATGAGCTCAATTATTATCCTTACAGATATTTTGTCAAAGACATTGTGAATTGGCTTTATTATTGGAATTCTCTGACATTACATATTTTGGCCCATTGGCTTGTCCTCTTGGAAAATAATTGGTAGGTATTTTAACTCAAAACAGAAAAAAAGAAGGATTTGAGAATTGAAATCCTAATTACTTTAGAAGAATTCTTGATTTATCTTTTCTTTCCTCAGTCCTCTTAATTCCATGCTTTACAAGGGGCCTAGAAAGTAAAACAAATCCTATGTTCTGTGGTTCAGAGACTAGCAAAAATTTTGACAATGTCTCTGTAGTGAGCTGAATGGTGGCTCTCTCAAATGATATTTCTACAGTCCAGTCCCTAGAATCTGCAAATATTATTGTAGATAGAAAAATATTAGATAAAGATTTTGGAAAAGAGGACTTTATCCTTAATTATTTGGCAGAGCCTTAAATCCAATGGCAAGTGTCCTTATAGAAATGAGGCAGAAGGAGATTTGACAGGTACGAAAGGAAGAAGATGAAGGGATGATGAAGGCACAGAGTAAAATGATGAGGTCACAAGTTCAAGAATGCCAAGGCAGCCCTTAGAAGCTGAAAGAGACAAGGAATTACATCTCCTCTAGAAAAACAGGTAGCCTGTCCATATTTCAGACTTTCAGCCTCCAGAACTGTGCAAGAATAAATTTCAATTGTCTTAAATGACCAAGTTGTGGTAAGTATTTATTGTAACCTCAGAAAACTAATACAGCCACTAAGACCATAGAACCTTCTGCCCCAGAAGCTCATGAAATTGAACAAGGTGTGGTTCAGAATAGAGCTACTTGAGGAATAGGAGATTAGCTTCCTAAGGGAGAACGTGTGATGTTTTATAGAAGAATGTAGTACTTCCATTCCTGAAGACCTCACCTTACCTTGGGTGATTTGGAGAATGACCTCATAGCTGGTTCTATAGACCTCAGATTGGGGATGAGATCTATTCCCTTGGTTTAATAAGGGTAATTTTGGCTCATGGCTGAGAAGTGGATTTCAAATTCTGACCATAGTGCAGTTTTTGTTTGTTTGTTTTTTTGTTTAGTTTCTGTCTGTTTTGCAATTCTAGATGTGTGCTCTCCCATTACAGCCATTAAACTGTCAGGTACCCAGCAAATGATCATACAGTAGAAAGAGAAGGAAAACCTGACAATAATAATTAGACTTAAACTAATCTTAAATTATTTTAAACCTAGAAGTTGAAACAACTATAGATGGGAACTTGACATACCATTTTGACACCTCAAACAAGGATGATCACACCTTCATATAGTAACAGACTCTCCCTCACCTTAGGCTGAAGAATAACCACAGAAGGGACTAAAAAACAAACTGTGTAGCTTTACACTTAGCCTCTTATACAAATTTAATATCAAAGTAAATTTAAAAATTGTGTACACAACTTATTTAGAAAAGATAATATTGTTTTTTAAATTTTTATTTATTTATTTTTTACATGAGCTCTAATTATTATTGTTGTTATTATTATTATTATCATCATTTGCATTACAATTCTTAATACACCTTTTTGTGATATACGATATTTTATGAAACAAAACTGCCCTTAGAAATGTGAGTATGGTGGTGCACGCCTTAATCCTGGCTACTCAGGAGGCTGAAACAGGAGCATCACAAGTTTGAGGCCAGCCTCAGCAACTTAGTGAGAACTTGTCCCAAAATAAAGAATAAAAGGGATTGTGGTTGTAGTTCAGTGGTAAAGCACCCCTGGGTTCAATCCCCAGTATTACACACACACACACACACACACACTCACGATGGGGGGTCGTGTTAACATACTAGTGACTGGCCGGTGTTGATCTTGGGCTTCAGCATGCTTGTAAGGAGATTTTGTGAGGATTCCACTTTTCCTTTCCTTTTTTCACACTACTGCAAACATTCATTCATGTAGCAATCCATGAAGTCTAAGGTTCACTTCATTTATTTTCTCACTAGCTCATGGCAATTAAAGTAGTATTACCTTGTGTGAATTTGATTGTGAAAACAGACTCAAATACATCCTAATTATGTGGTAGCAATTATCATGTGCTCATCCAGATACTCCTGAATATGCTTAAAATTAAATGCAGAAGTAAAACATGCTTGTAGAAAATATGCAGACTATCATTAGATTCCAGCCTGAAATACACCCACCTCTCAGAGTATGTATAAAAAATACACATAATTTGCTGGGCATGGTGGTGCACTCCCATAATCCCAGCGACTCAGGAGGCTAAGGCAGAAGGATTGCAATTTCCAGCCAGTCAGAGCAACTTGGCAAGACCTTGTCTCAAAAATTAAAAAAATAAAAAAATAAAAAAGTCTGGGGATGTAGCTTAGTAGTAGAGCCCCCAGGTTCAATCCCCAGTACAAACATCTTACCTGAGTACCTAATGTTATCCTGAAGCACTTGACTCTTGTTCCATTTGGACAATCGAATATCTTTGTTTTTGGGGAATAAGCCATGACCCATTTGGCTTCACTAGCCCCAGACCCCTGGGGATTGGTACACTGAGAATCATAGGTTAAACCCTAATCATCCTCACTTCCACAAGTTTTAAATTGGTTGGCATCCTGAGGTGTTAATGAATGATTGATTTTGAAATTCACATTCCCAATACAACATACCTGCAATCTAGATGAAAGAAAATGGTCATGCTCCACAGTTAGGTAACCAAATAACTGAAGCAAGACAGTATATCTGCTGGTTCTTCACCCTGGGATTCAACCACTGTGAGTAGAAGATATTTGAAAACAAAAATGTATCTGTACAGACATACACAGGTTTTTCTCATCATTATTCCCCAAATAATACAGTATAACAACTATGATAAGTAATCTGGAGATTGTTTAAAGTATATAGGATGATGTGCACAAATTATATGTAAATATTATGCCATTTTATTTTATTTTTAGTCATTGATGGACCTTTATTTAATTTATTTATTTAGATGTGGTGCTGAGAATTGAATCCAGTGTCTCACACATTCCAGGAAAATGCTCTACTACTGAACCGCAACCCCAGCCCCTCTGCCATTTTATTTTATTTTTGGTAGTGGGAATTACATTCAGGGATCACTGAGCCACATCCCCAGCCCTATTTTGTATTTTATTAAAAAACAGGATCTCACCGAGTTGCTTAGGAACTCACTTTTGCTGAGGCTGGCTTTGAACTAGCAATCCTCCTGCCTCAGCCTCCCAAGCCTCTGGGATTACAGGTGTTCCTGGCAATATTCTGCCATTTTATACAAGGGACTTGAGCATCCATGGATTTTCCTGTCTTTGGGGGTCCTGGATCAATACTCTGCAGATACCCAGGGACGACTACATATAAATTTTTAGAAGTGTTTGGGGGAGTTGTTTTCATTATATTATATTGGTAGGGCAAGGCACAGAGTGTGCCTATTTGTGTGACAGTTTTTCCCTTATGTTGTCCTCTTTCTTTTCTTGCTCTTGTGTTCCTTCATCTTTCCCCTTCTACTTTAGTTCCTTACTTCCCTCTAGGATCAATGTAATGAATTTTTCCATAAAGCTAATATATTTAATGTAAATAATTGTTTTTATTATTATATTACATGCCTTATAATATTATGTCTTATAATTTTATATGGAAATAAATGCTAGCTGGGAGCACACCTTCATCCCAACAACTAGAGAACTGAGTCAGGAGGACCACAAGTTTGAGGCTAGCTTCTGCAATATAGTGAGACCCTCAGAAACTTAGTGATACTCTGTCTCAAAAAAAAAAAAAAAAGGATTGGAGATGTAGCTCAATGGTAAAGCACCTCTGGATTCAGTCTCTTGTGCCAAAGGAGAAGAGGAGTGGGGGAGGAGGGGAGGAAAGCTTCCTTTTATAAATAGTAGTGGGTTGTTTTTAAAAGTGTCTTCATTTGACAAAATAAGAAATTGGCAATGTTGGGTTTTCCTCTAAATATTTTGTGCATACAACATCTGGAACCACTTGTCTGGAGAATCGAGCAAAGAGAAGTGATAGCAGGAAAGAACAGTGAAATTTAGTAAATTGAGTTAAGTTGAATCAGTTCCATACCATACTTGCAACGCGGGAGGGGGGCCTGCGGGAAGTAATAGCGGGAGTGTGTGTCTCCTTTGGGAGTCTGGGAAGGCTTCACCGAGGAGGTAGCTTTTGAGCCGGGCTTTAAGGATCAGCAGGGAAGAAATGGCAGGGCATTCCAAGCAGAGTGCATAATGCGAGCAAAAGCACAGAGCACAAAAGAAGCACTACGTGTCCAGCAGTTCTGAGTAGCCTGGTAGCTGGAGCGTAGGGTTCTTGAAGCGAGGTGATTAAGGGTGAGGCAGGGACTATTTTTTTTCTACTTGGCGTTTTTCTCCTACAGCTCTTTGCACAGTGCTGGGCACACACGCTACAGGAGCTCAATAAATACTTGTTGAATTGAGACAGGATGATCGAGTACGCTGGGAACAAGGACACATGAATCCTTTCTCACGCACCCGCGGTGTGACCTTGGCCAAGTCCCTTTTCTCAGGGCTGCAGTTGCTGCTTAGGTGCGAGTGGGAAAGTGGAGGAGGACGCTGGTTTGAGTCAGTCTTTCCAAAGCCCTGAATCCCTGATTCGACGCGTCGGGCGGGGCGGGCCACGCGGGGCTGTGGCCCGCGGAGGTTCAGTTGCTCCTCCGCTCCAGCAGGGGGCAAGGGGAGCGGCTTCCCGCCGCTCTTCCTATACTGGACGGCGTCTGGCCGACTGCAGCAGTCGCAAGCTGCGAGCGCAGTGGGCGGGGCCGCCCAAGCGGGGCGGTGGCGCTGCGCTGACTGGCTGGGCGGGGTAGTGGCAGCGGCAGCGGCTGAGGCTGCGGCTGCAGAGGCCACTGGGGCGCCGACTGGGTGGCCGGCGACCCTCTCTGCCCTCGTGCAGCCTCTTCACACAGATCCGCACTCCCCGGGCAGCGGGGACCTCGGTGCTCAGCTCGCCAGCGAGCTGCGGTGGGCACACCCTGGAGCTGCGGTGACAGCGGACAGGTTAGAGTGGGGGCAGGGGAGGGCGCGGGAACAGCCCAGGGCCAGAGAAGGAGTCCAAGCCGGACAATCTCCAGCCATGTCCGACGAGGCGTCAGCCACCACTTCCTACGAGAAGTTCCTAACCCCGGAGGAGCCCTTCCCGCTCCTGGGACCCCCTCGCGGGGTGGGCACCTGCCCCAGCGAGGAGCCAGGCTGCCTGGACATCAGCGACTTTGGCTGCCAGCTGTCCTCCTGCCATCGCACCGACCCGCTCCACCGCTTCCATACCAACAGGTATGAGCCGCCTCCGAGGGCAGCGGTGGACTTCCGACATCGCTGCCTATTGCTGGAGAACGCGGGGTCGCGCCCCAGCCGCGTTTCAGGTCCTTTGCCTGAGGCTGAGCTTCCAATGGCCCCCTCCCCCACCTTCCTTCGACCAGCGCTCATTCCCGGGCTCTTTCCCTCCTCCTCCTCCTCCTCCTCCTCCTCCTCCTCCTCCTCCTCCTCCTCCTCCTCCCCCTCCCTATTTTCACCCCTGCCCTCTGATTTTCCTTCCCACTGGCATTACTAGGTTTCTTTCCCCCATTCATCTTCTGACTACAGCGATATCTTGTTTTCCTGCCCTCTGCTTTTTCCCTTCCACCTCCCCATGTGTACCCTGCGAATCCCAAACCCCCACCCTTGATTTTTAGATGCTCCCCTGTTTCCATCCATCTGCAAAAGTTTAACCCATTCCATTTCCGGTACGCTATAGAGTGAATTTTCGGTGGCTCAAAAATCAATCCATGGATCTTTGAAAGGTGGCACTTTTGAAGCTCGAACCTTCTCTTTCCCAATTTTTAACCTGTCTTAATAGTTATTTTCCCTTCCACCTCCCCCATTTTTTAGCGGAGTGCTGTAAAAACTACCCCCCCCCCTTCCTTTATGAACTCTTTGCCTGAGCGCTTTAGGCCCTGCCAAAATGTATAAAACTTAAAATCTGGAAGATTCCTTCATGTAACATAATCCTTCGTTTGCTTCCTCAGTATGGGGTTAGAGCAAGGCTTAAAATGAGCTTGTTTATACAAATTTTATTCAGAGGGTGCATCTTCTAACTGGTTTTATTGGAAGGCAGTGTTCTGGAGAATTCTCCCACGAAAGTACTTAAGTGTTACATCAAACGTTGTGGGGGATTTGAAGAGCTTTTAGATATAAGCCTCAACTTTTAATAACTGAGGATATTTGAGATAGGCATACAAAGGACTGGGTGAATGTGTAAAAGGGACTTGAGAGGGTTCAGCTGTAGAAAATACTGGAAGTAAGTAGTCTAGTTCTTATTTCTGATCCAAGTTTACTATGTGAGTTTGATCAAATCCATCCACATTTTAGTGTCTTGCATATTTTCCCTTCCTACCCACTTAAATCAATCTAGATCTACTGAGTCTCTACCAAATACAAGGAATGTATAAAACATGATTCTTATCTAAAAGAAAGTTATAGTCTGTGGAAACAAAGATGCTTTAATACTCTTTCAGAACATCCACATAACACAAAATGGCAGTAAATTTTTTACAACTATTCCAGGTTTTTATTGCAAAAATGAAGAAACTGAGGCTCAGAGAGAAAAAGACTGATTTGAAGGTCACAAAACCTTTCCTAATCAGGGAAAGGCCTAGTCAGACCTGGACTACTCCTTTGGAGCCAGTGATGGAACTTGGATCAGAACCAATGGATCTAGGGTTATCAATGGTCATTGTAGTTTCTTAGACTGACTCACAGAAGCCTGTTTAACCATGATGTAACTAACATGAATGTAAAATTGATAAAATCAAGTATTAAGGTTATTTGTTTTGAAAAATAATATAAAAGAATGCCTTTGCATATATTCGGTATTCAAGTTTTGCAGTAGTGGAGTAAGTTACATACCCAGGAAAGTTAAATGATTTTAGAATTAGCTGGCTCTGATGATGAGGGCAAGGAAGTGGGGGCAGACTTTGAAGGTCAATGTTGCCCAAACTGGTGGAGGTTATGGGAGTGAAGCAGTGAGAATAATGTGTTTCTTACAGCTTGTTCTGTTCCTCCTCCTCCCCATTATTTCCTTGTATTTTTCCCCTTTAAAAGACTGTGAAAAGGTCAGGGCTGTTTTCCAGAATGGGGCAGTGAGGGTGAAAGGAGGTTCCTGTCAAGGCCAAGTTTGTCTAAGTCAAGCTTTATTTTTTATTTTTTTTCTTACGGCCTTTTTTTTTTTTTTTTTTTAAATTACAGTACAGGGGATTGAACCCAGGAGTGCAGGACCACTGAGTTCCATCTTTAGCCCCAAACAGGGTATTTCTAAAATGCTTAGCCTGGCCTTGAACTTTTACTCCTCCTGCCTCAACCTCCACAGTAGCTGGGATTATGGGTGTGCCACACCTAGCACTGCCTGCTTTTTTTTTTAACTGTCCCTTTTCTACTATATTTTTCACAAGGCTTGGAATGGTAGCATGGGATCTAATGCTCTGCATTCTTTTCAGCAGAAAGTAGAAGAAACAGAATTAGCAATATTTATAGCAGATGATGTTTCTGCCCTAGGCTACCTTGCTTTTTAAATCTTTTCTCCTTCTGGAATGTTCTTCCTTCTTACCCCTCTTCAAGATGGTGTTTGAGAGAACCATATGCTTCCAGCCATTTCTTTTCAGGGAGAAGCAAACAGCTAAATCATCTATGTGGGCAAAGTTTAATATAGGGAGTTCTTTTATTTTGGAGTTGTATGCGTCACTTTTTTTCTTCATATCACATCATTTGCCAATTCAAGCAACATTCCAAAAATCAGATGTGAATAGTCGAGTACTAAAATTCTGCTTTGGGTTTAGTCACTGTAAAACAAGTTTTATTGAAAATAGAAAGCTTGTCAGTACGTAGATATTTGGTTTACCTTTATTTGGCTTCTTCCTTATTATCGGATAAGAAAATAGGGAGATTAATGCCCTTGATGAGGACCTTGTGATTATGACTATTGTGCCTACTCATTTACTTGAATGAGCTCTATTTCCAATCTTCATTAACCAAGAGAGTCATGGAACTAATACTGGTCCCTAAGTTTGAATACATGTGTACACATTAGAATCATGTTTGATATAGGTTGGTGTGTCACTGATCTAGGTTCAGTAGAAAATAAATTATAGGGACATAACCATTTTTTTGAAGAATTTTGATTTTCTATCAAGGTATGGTGATGTACTCTTGTAGTACCAGCTACTGTGGAGGCTGAGGCAAAGAATCACTTGAGCTCAGAATGTTATGAAGCTGGGGCCTTCCAGAAAACTGAGACAGCATGAAGATCCACCCTTCAAACCCTAATTCTTACAATGTAGTCACAAAGATTTCAGACATGCCACTCAGAGTAACAGAAATGAGTTTATTGAAGGGATAGGAAAAGGTAAAGGGGAAACTCTCAAGGGAGGGAGTGGGTCCTCTCAGAGAGGAGAGGAACAATGTGCCTCTCCTGGACTCCAGTTTTATTGGGGATCCCAGATAAGTTTCCAGAGAGTCCCGCCCAGGTCCACCTCTTGACTTTTGACTGATAGCAGGTTGACATCAGACTTTCAAGTGCCTGTTGCATGACAACTCTATGATACCCTGGCTTGTGATGAGTAGTTTTAATTGGACTCTTAATCATTTTTACATGTTTTATGGTCAGGAGGAACTATCCTTATCTTCTAGGATCTGATCTGTGAAGAGGGTCACAAAAGTTTTCCTTCAAAGTAACTTGGGTTCTTTTTATCAACAATATTTCCTGCTTACATTTCTTTACAGATAACAGGTAGTTTATTGAGGAATGTGACATATCCTGTCCACCCAGGCCAGGCAGGGCTGCAGGCAAATTGCTTTTTGGCAAAGAAAGCATGTGGGGTCAGCACAGTGAGCCCATTTTATAGAATTATTCTCTTAACCTCATGTTTCCACCATCCTCATCTGTCTGTCCCCTAACCAGAACTTAGACCAGAAAACCAGGTTGGGCAACATAGGAGACATTATCTTAAAAACAAACAAACAAACAAACAAAAAAAAAAACAGGAGGGAAATCACATCTTTTAGAATTTTAAGAACTAACTGAGTTTTTCTAGAATTTTGGAAAAATAGAATAAATTTAAATTAGCTAAAAAATTAAGACTTAAAAAGAAACTTGAAATGTCAGTGTTTATATATATATATATATTATATATACATATACATTATATATATATATATATATATATATATATATATACACACACACACACATACATATATATAATATTAATTTGTGTGGGCATGTTTTTAAGACATTCTCTGTGGTTTTTGGGACAGGGTTTTTCTGATGTAAATGGTGTTTTTCTCTTGAATTAGCATCAGGACTTTTTTTTTTTTTGTATACTAGCTATGTCTGCTGCAACAACCACTCCCATCACCAAAAACAGATGTCATTTAGCAGATTGGAAAATTTTTCATGATATTGATAGGTCCTATGATTAAATTGTGAGATGACAGAAGTTAATATTAACTACAAAGTGTGTTATTCTCTTCATCCTTCAGGACTGCATCAGTACTATGACATTAAACAATTGTGAAAAGTGTGTGGGAGGACAGTGCCTTACTTTTTGTACACCTTACCTGCAGGGTATGAAATGAACTATTGAATAAATCAGTTACTCGGTGATGAGATTTTAGAGCCCCATTTTCAACCATAATTAAGCAGAAAAATTCCAATACTATTGTGTTTCCTTTTTTGTTATTGTTTGGCAGTGCTGGGTATTGAACCTAGGGTCTCACACATGCTCAGGAAATGCTTTACCACTGAGCTACATCCCCAGCCCCTATTGTGTATATTTTATACCACACACAGTTTTACTATCTAGGTATAGAATTGGAGGTGCAGAAGAACTGTGGGTTACAGGTGGGAGAAACAAATTGGAGGAATTTGGTTTAGGGACTTGAGACAAAATGAGAATGGGGCTCAGGCTTTGGAGAAATTTCCAAGCTAGAAATAATAGACTTGGAGGTATGTATTATTCCTCTTTTTGTCACTGACCAAAATATCTGACAAGGGTAACTTAGAGGGAAAGTTTATTTGGGCTCATGGTTTCAAAATTTATTTGGGCCAACTCCATTTCTCTGGGCCCAAGTGAGAGAGAACCTCATGATGAAAGGACATCCATTCATGATAGCCAGGAAGCAGAGGAAGGGGCCACAGGGAAGTTAACCCCCAGTGACCCACCTCCTCTAGCCATACTCCACCTGCCTACAGTTACCACCTAGCTCACTCAAATTAGGATGTACTGATTAGGTTACAGCTCTCACAATTCAGCCATTTCACCTCTGAATATTTTCCTGCATTAATACAGGAGCTTTGCGGGGTGGGGATTCCTCATATCCAAACCAAAATAGAGTAATCAACAGAATTTCTAGTAGAGTGATAGTAGTAAAAGCATAGGTTCTAATGGCTGAAAGAGTGGGAGTTTTTCAATAAATCTAACAGGGAATGGATGATAAATTTTTTTGTTTAGTTTTTCTTTTCCAATAATAGATATTTTAGCTTCCTTGGAGCAGGCCATAGAAAGGGAGAAGTTGAAAACAGAAGAGAGGTTGAGATGAGTGGAGATAGATATGGTGAACTCAGAAGCCCAGATGAAGAATTGACTTTAGAAATGGTACAGGAGGGGTTGGAGTTGTGGCTCAGTGGTAGAGCACTTGCCTAGCATGTGTGAGGCACTGGGTTCGATTCTCAGCACCACATATAAATGAATAAAATAAAGGTCCATCAATATCTAAAAACAAATACTTAAAAAAAAAGAAATGGCACAGGATTTTTTTTTTTAACTTCTAAGACAGTAGAAGGAGTAAGAAAGATGGGTAATGATCTCAAGACAATTAAGGTAGCTGGGAGGACAGTAGGAAACTTATGGGAAATAGAGAAGTGGGTTGTGCCATCTACTCCCTATTGGAACCCTGATGACCTATTAGAATCCAAAGGAGAAGCAGAGTGGGGTGACTATGTGGGGTTCTGTCAGGGATTCAAAGATGAATACTTATGATGATGGGGGACTGTCCTCTAAGAAAGAATGTATAGCACGGATTTGGAGTGACCTTGATCAGCTTGACAGTTTTGAGTTTGACAGTGCCTGTTGGCTGGATTCTCATCCTGAGAGATCCACCTGAAAGAGGAAAGAACTACAGAGGAATGAGTACATGGTGGACATTTTTCCCTTTATTCCTTTATTCCACATTTAAATAGCTACTTATCAAAATACAACTTAAAATTGTTAGTCTGTATATTCTTGCTGAAAAACCTTGTAAAGAAGTGTTCTTGTCTTTTTTTTAAATTAAAATTTGGGGGGCTGGGCTTATGGCTCAGCAGTAGAGCACTTGCCTAGCATGTACAAGGCACTGAGCTCGATCCTCAGCACCACATAAAATAAATAAAATAAAGGTATTGTGTCCAACTACAACTAAAAAAATTTAAATTAAAAAAAATTGGGGCAAGAAGCCTAGTTATTGAGTTAAACACAATTTCATTGGAGTTCTTGTCAACATTTTTTCTTGTACACTTTTTGGAGAAAGTCTCCTTTGAGAGTAATGTTATAGTATATCTAGAACCTTAGTATTAGGCAGCTTTCCCTTAGTAAATAAGATGGAAGAGCTTGTAAATTTGAATGATTCAGTGCTACGCCTACACTGAACATTCATTGAAAGCTGTCAGAACAGTCAAAGTGAATCACAGTTAAATTTTTATTATAAAAGCTCATAATAAAAAAATGAAGGCATATTAAAACTATGAAGACCACTCATGATCCCTTTTCCCAGAGTTAACAATTTGTCAACACTTCAATGTTACTTTTAATATTCCTTCTCTGTACAGATAGAGGTTTAAGTATCTCTTATCTGAAATGCTTGGGAGTAAAAGTGTTTCAGATTTCATTTTTTTTAATAGTTGCATGTGCATAATGAGATATCTTGGGTGTGAGACCTAAGAGTAAACACAAAATTCATTTGTTTCACATGTGTCTTATACACATAGCCTGAACCTTTTATACACTATTTTTAGTGTGCCTGTATTTTGACTGCAGCCCATCACAAGGTCAGAGTGGAATTTTCCACTTGTTGTGTCAAGTCAACATTCAAAAAGTTGAATGGATTTTGGAAAGGTTCAAATTTTGGATTTTCAGATTAGTGATGCTTAACCTATGTAATTTTTAAAAATCACTATCAGGCCACATATACTATTTGTGATTTATTTGCACTAATATAGATGAATGCTTTCCTTTTCAACAAATCATCTGAAAATGTGATTTTTTAAATGATTACAAAAATACTATTATTGAGATATGACAGTTATTCCCCAGGTTTTAAGGTCATTTATTTTCCCATTTTTGCTATTATAAATGATATTTTTTTAGAGAGAGAGAGAGAATTTTTAATATTTATTTTTTTTAGTTCTCGGCGGACACAACATTTTTGTTTGTATGTGGTGCTGAGGATCGAACCTGGGCCGCAAGCATGCCAGGCGAGCGCGCTACCGCTTGAGCCACATCCCCAGCCCAATATAAATGATATTTTTGACATATTTGTAAATATATTTTTTCTAAATTTCTATTTGGGGAAAGGAATAGATTTCCTAGAATATAAATTAATGGAGTCCAAAGGTATGGACCTTCGTTGGTGCGGGGGAGGGGTGTCACTTGGGATTGGGCGCATGGGACTCTACCATTGAGCTGCATCCCAGCCCTTTTTATTTTTTATTTTGAGACAAGGTCTCATTAAGTTGCTGGGGCTGGTCTTGAACTTGTAATCATTGTGCCTCAGTCTCCCAAGTGGGTTGGATTATAAGAGTGTGACACCGAACCCTGCTAAGAATGAACCTTTTTAATGCTTTTGGTATGCATATACTACTAATTGCTTTTCAAAAGGATTATATCAATTTATACTCATATCAGAAATGGATAAAAGCATTTCTTGCTATGTTTTTATCCACACTGCTTTAAAATAATAATAAAACAATATTATAAATTAGAAGATAAAGAATTTTTAAAAAATCATTAGTAATAAAAATACGTTTTTTTTCTATTTTGTAAATGATTTGTAAAGTAAAAAGCCCAGTTTACTTGCCACTGATAATAAAAAAGACAAAGGCTTCTGAGAATATCTAGAACCTTGTTACATAGTCATAAATCTGAAAGGCTGAGAAACATACTAATTTTGCCCTATGGTAAGGGCACAAAACCAAGCAAATCCCTAACTTGCCAGTAAACTAATGGTTAGATTATCAAATGTGACATAGCTTTTTAAAAAGGTATGTTATTACTCATTGAGGGAAATACATTTCAGCAGAATTTTTACAAGCTGAAAAGAAATTCTAATTAAAAAACAATTATCTAACAGCTTTTCCTAACAGTGAACATTGTATTTGGCACACAGAAGATACTGACTAAATGTTTGTTGAATGGGTGAATGAATAAAGGGGGGAAAGTCAATGTGCAATTTGAAGACATGCAGTTTGAAGAGAAAATAGTTTGCTCAGTGTAACTGGCTTACTGTGTCTAGGAGAGAACTTATGATTGAGGTTTAGAGCTTTTATTGCAAGCTCTGAGCAATTTGGTTAGATCTACTAGTTTGTTAATTATTTTAAATGAGGATACTGCCCACACAACAAGGATACAATGAAACTAAGTAATACTACATAGTATTCTATAATTCTTAGATGAATGATAGATTTGTAACAAATTATCAACATGTGCTTTTTATTTATTGAACTGTAATAGTTGAGTGTGTCTATACAGGCTCCTGCACATTTCAACTCTACTGTCAGCCCAGCAGACATAGACACCATACATTTTTTTGAGTTTTCCAAATTTGGTAAATCATGAACTTCTGAATTTAATGTTAGCTATGAAAAATAAGGAAAGGCTTCGGGTGGTGTCATATCCTGTAATCCCAGAGATTCCAGAGGCTGAGGCAGTAGGATCTCAAATTCGAGGTCAGCCTCAGCAATTTACCAAGACCCTGTCTCAAAATTAAAAATAAAAGGTTGGGGATGTAGCTCAGTGATAAAGTGCACCTGAATTCAATTCCCACTTCAAAAAAGGCAGAGAAGGAAGTTAAAAAATTTTATAATTCAAAAAATCTGGATTTAATGAAGGATGAGGAACAACCTAATAATAGATAAATAATAGGCTTTTCTTCAGGAAGCCATTAGTTCAGTAGCTTATTAGTATTGGAAATCTTAAATCATTATCTTCAGGATTAATTCCCTATTCTACCAGCAAAGCAATGAAAAATATCCCATTATCTCATTAATGGTATGAAACTAGTGGAAATTCACAAAAGAAAACAAATTTTATACCGTTTTTTTTTTGGGGGGGGGAGTGGTAACAGGAATGAGCCCAGGGGCACTTAACCACTGAGCCACTTCCCGAGATATATGTATATATATATATATATGTATGTATATGTATGTGTGTGTATTTAAACTTTGTTTTTTAGTTGTAGATGGATTCAGTACCTTTATTTATTTACTTTTATGTGGTGCTGAGGATTAAACCCACCCAGTGCCTCACCCATGCCAGGCAAGCATGCTACCACTGAGCCACAACCCCAGCCCCCTATATATTTTTTTATTTAGAGACAGGGTATCGCTTGCTTAGGATCTTGCTAGGTTGCTGAGGCTGGCTTTGAACCCGCAATCCTCCTCCCTCAGCTTCTCGAGCCTTGGATTATAGGCATGCATCATCATGCCCAGTAAATTTCATAGATTTTTAAGACCATAAAACAACAACAAAAAAGGCAAACCCCAAAATCCCTTTAACAAATAGTACATGAAAAAAAAATCTTAATATTCTTAATGCATGAAGAATTCATGAAGTCAATAAATGAAAACATTCAACACATAGAAAAACACCATTAGAAAAATAGCTAATACATATTTAAAGTTTTGATCATCCTGATAATCAAATAAAAATGTGAATAAAATATTTCTGTCCCAGGAGATAGGTAAAAGTTTTCTTAAATGAAAATTTCTATGCTGTTATGGTTATGGTGAGATGAACCTTATTTCAGTTTTGATTTTTTGTGTGTGTGTGTGTGTGTGTGTGTGTGTGGTACTGTGGCTTGAACCCAGGGCCTTCCACTTGCTAGACTAGTACTTTACCACTGTCCTATATCCCCAGCCCCAAATTAACATATTTATATGTTGCCTTGGGGAATATGAATTGATGCAGCCTTTCAAAAAGGTATTTGACTAAATGTACTGTGGCCCTTAGGAGTGTTTATATTCTTTGACTCAGTACTTACCTTTCAAGCAGTCTATCCTGGGAATATTGATGTTTGGATAAATAATTATAAACAAAAAGCTCATCTCTGTGTTATGTGTAATATATAAATACAGAGAGCAGTCTACACATCTGTTATTGGGGAAATAAGGTAAATAAGTTATGATTCATTTCAATCAATATAATATTATATTGATATTAAAATAGTTTCAAATGATATGCAGGTTGAGTATACCTAATGTAAAAATTCAAAATCTGAAACTTCCTGAATGGCAACTTGACATAGCAAGTGGAAAGTTCCACTGTGACCTCACGTGATGGAATGCAGTCAAAATACAGGTGCACTGCCTGCATGTGGTGACACATGCCTCTAATCTCACCTATCCAGTGCCTGAGGCAGGAAGATTGCAAGTTTGAGGCCAGCCTTAACAATTTAGTGAAACCCTGTCTCAAAATAAAAAGTAAAAGAGGGTGTGGATATAGCTCAGTGCCTAGTACCTCAAGACAAAAAAAATAGGTGCACTAAAAATATTGTATAAAATTACTTTCAGGATATGTGTTTACAGTGTATATGAAACAAATGTATTTCATTTTTATACTCAGGTCTCATCCCCAATACATATCATTATGTATATGCAAATAATTCAAAATTTTAAAAATGATTGAAACAATTCTGGTCCCCATTTTGTTTTAAATGTTTTAAATAAGGGATATTCAACTTGTGCTTAGAAAAATGTTCAGTATATAATATTCAGTGTAAACAAGATACTAACACACATATATGTATACATAGGCTGATTGCCAATTCTGTAAAAAATATATGCATCTAGAAAAAAGTTACAAAATTTTATAGGCTAGCTGTTGCTGGATAGTGGAACTATAGGACCTTTTAAACATATTTACTCTTTTTTTATTCCAGCATCCCTACAGTGATCCTGTGTAACATTAATATATAAAAGTTATTTAAATATAACAACCACTTCTTAAACTTCTTCCTGTGTACTTTGTTGGTGATTTTCTCTGCCACGACCTGGCTGTCCTCGTCCTTTAATTTAGTAATAATAGCTGTCATATATTAAGCACTTTTGATGTGTGCTAAATTCTCTGTATACATTCTCATATACTGCTCACAATAACTCCATTTTAAAGATGAGGACGTAGGCTTGGAAAGGTTGTGATTTACTTAAGATCAAAGAGCTAGCAGATGATGACAGAGCAAGAATTTGTACTCATTCTGACTCCAAGGCTTAGTCATACCCACTGTGTTATATATTTTGTTTTGGAAGAAGGTTCTACTTCATTCCTAATTTAAATATATTTTTGTTTTAAAATGTTTTATTATAAAGTTTTTCAGACAACTATAAAAGAAAATAGTATACTGAATCCTTTGTACACATCACCCAGCTTCAATTATTCACATATGGCATCATGCTTTATCTATATTTCTAACCTATTCCCTAACTCCTTTCTTATTATTTTGAGGCAAATCCCAGACATATTTTACTCATAAATATTTTAGTATATTTTCTTAAAATGTAAATGCTTTTTAAAAATAATCACACTATTACCTAAAAATACATTCCTCATAAATGTTTCCTATTAATAACTTCAAAGTGTGTGGACTGTAGTCCCTGTCATGATTTCTTTTATGTTATGTTTTTAAAGGTGGAACCTAACTTCGTGTGGAACAAGTGTTGCCAGCTCAGAATGCAGTGAGGAGCTATTTTCATCAGTTTCTGTTGGAGATCAAGATGATTGCTATTCCCTGTTAGATGATCAAGACTTCACTTCTTTTGATTTGTTCCCTGAGGGGAGTGTCTGCAGTGATGTGTCTTCTTCTATTAGTACTTACTGGGATTGGTCTGATAGTGAATTTGAATGGCAGGTAGGTATTTGGTCATCTCCCTGCCCCTTTACTGGGGATTGAACCCAGGGGAACTTAGCCACTGAGCCACATCCCCAGCACTTTTGGTTTTTAATATTTTATTTTGAGACAGGGTCTTTCTTAAGTTGCTGGCTTTGTACTTGCATTCCCCCTATCTCAGCCTCCTGAACCACTGGAATTACAGGTGTGTGCCACCATGCCCAGCTTTGTTTTTTCTTTAATTGACATTATTACTATATAAATACAAGTATAATTTTTCCTTTTTCTTTTTTTTTTCATTTCTACCTCAAAGTAAGTTTTTCTACAATCTCCAGATCTGGGGATTCTTTGACAACACATTTTAATGTTGAGAATTCAATGAAATATGTATTTTTTATTTTTGCAAATATATCCTTTAGCCTTATGATGCTATAGATAATCCTTTTGTAGGTTTTTTAAAAATTTTATAGTTATAGATGGACAGAATGCCTTTATTTTATTTGTTTGTTTTTATGTGGTGCTGAGGATCAAACCCAGTGCCTCACGGATGCTAGGCAAGCACTCTGTCACTAAGCTACAGCCCCAGCCCCTTTTGTAGGTTTTTGTTTACAAAATAATCAGTACTTTTCTATGCATGAATCCAGGCACATTTATTCTCCCTGCTTTGTAATAGATAGCCTTATGTCCTCATAGGACACACATCAGTGTCACCTTATGTATCTAATGCCATAAACCATTATTACCATAAATACATAATTTTTGGTTTTGTTATCAGAAATGGAATATAATTTCTCATTTTGTATTCTCTTTGTAGACATTTTTTTTCACCTGACACTTTTCTCATGGCATGTATACCATACAAAATGCTTTTGTGGCAAATTGTTTGAAAATGCTGCCTTATAATGAGTACAGTCTATCAGAAAATATAGATGACGTTTTCCCTACATCCTTTTTTCTGATTATAAAAGGCAATAACATTCCAAGAGCTCTTCTTGCGTATAGCAAATGTTTTATTCCACAAATAAGCTTGAATGCTTACTACATTTGAAAACTGAATACTTGAAATGGTATTCCAAAACAGGAATCAGATATTTTATTTCAGAAAATTCTTAAAATATCAAATAATACAGAATGACATGAAGTAAAAAGTCTCAAAGTCTCACTCCACAATAGTCACCATTATTAAGACTTTATATGATAACTCTTTAACATTTTGAGGAACTGCCAACAATGTTTTCCAGAGTAGCTGCCTCATTTTACATTTCCACCAGCAGTGTATGAAAGTTTCACTTTCTCCACATTCTTGCCTACACTTGATATTCTTTCTTTTGATTATAGTGTCTTACTGGGTGTGAAGTGCTTATGTTCTTGTGATTTTTGTTTATATTTTTCTAGTGACTAATTGTGTTGAACAACTTCTCCTGTGCTTATTGGCTGTTTGTACATCATCTTTGATGTTGTTCTATTTAAGTCCTTTACCTGTTTTTTAAATTGTGTTATCTTTTAGTCCTAAGCGTTCTTTTGCTACTAAACTTTTATCAGGTGTATAATTTAGAAATTTTTGTCCTGTTTTGTGGGTTTTCTTTTCACTTGATAGTTTCTATTCACTTCATAGTATCTTATGTAAACATTTTGAATTTTGAAGTCTAATTTATTTGTAGACTAATCCAGTATCATTAAGATTTTCACCTGTTTTCCTCTGAGTTTTAGAGTTTTAGTTCTTATACTAAGTTGGTCTTTGATCCATCTTGAATTACTTTTTCTTTCCAGTATGAAATAAGGGTCCAAATTCATTACTTTGCATGTGCATTTCCAGTTGTTCCAGCACTATTTGTTGAAAAGACTATTTTTTCCTCATTAAACAGTCTTGGCACCCTGTCCAAAATAGGGTTATCTTTGGACTCGCAATTATTTTCCATTAATATGTGTGTCTGTCCTTATGCCAGTACAGCATTGTTTAAATTACAGTTTTGTAGTAAGCTTTCAAAATGGAAAGTGGGAGTTTTCTCACTTTATTTTTCTTTATAAAGATTGGTTTGCTTTTGGAGGTCCCTCTCAATTCTATATGAATTTTAGGACGAGGTTATCCATTTCTACAAAGGGCAGTTGGAATTGAGAGAGATTGCATTGAGTCCATACATCAGTTTGGGGAGTATTGACATCTTAACAGTATTAAATATTCCAATCCAAGAAATGAGATGGAATGTCTTTATTTACATCTCCTTTAATTTCTTTCAGTGATGTTTTAGAGTTGTCAGTGCCCAACTCTTATACTTCCTTGGTTGAATGTATTCCTAAATACTTTATTCTTTGTGCCATTATTATAAATGGTACCATTTTCTTAATTTCATTTTTAGATTGTTCATTGCAAGTGTATATATGTTTAAAGATGTCTAATTAATTTCTGTATGCTGATTTTGTATCCTGCAACATTGCTGAACTTGTTTGTTAGCATTAATAGTTTTTTCCCTGTATAGATTCTCCAGGTTTTTCTACATTTAACATCGTGTCATCTGTGAATAGAGATAGTTTTTCCTTCCTTTTTTTTCCAATCTGGATATCTTTTATTTCTTGTTTAATTGCCCTGGCTGGATCATACAGTGTTGAATAGAATTGATGAGAGTGGGAGGATCTTGTGTTTTTTTCTCATCTCAGGGGAGAAATTTATTTATTTTTTGCCATAAGCACCCTATATCATACTGAGGAATTTATCTTTTGTTCCAATTGGTACAATTTTTTTTTCATGAAGGAGTATAGAATTTCATCAAATGTTATTTCTACATCAGTTTAGATGATATATGTTCCTTCTTCATTCTATTAATAGAATTGATTGGAATTCTATTAATAGAATTGGTAGTGTTACATTGGTTGATTTTCATGTTTAACTACCCTTACTTTCCTGGAATAAATCCTAATTGGTTATGGTGTATAGTCCTTATTTTTTTTTTTTTAGAGAGAGAGAGAGAGATAATTTTTTAATATTTATTTTTTAGTTTCGGTGGACACAACATCTTTTTTTTATTTTTGTGTGGTGCTGAGGATGGAACCCAGCGTCCCGAGCATGCCAGGCGAGCGCACTACCACTTGAGCCACATCCCCAATCCGGTGTATAGTCCTTTTAATGTGCTTCTGGATAGTTTTTTTTTTTTTTTTTTAGTTGTTGATAGACATATACCTTTGTTTTATTTATTTATTTTTGTGTGGTGCTGAGAATCAAACCCAGTGCCTCATATGTGCTAGGCAGGCTCTCTACTACTGAGCCTTAACTCCAGCCCCTGGACACAGTTGTATAGTATTTTTTCAAAGGAATTTTGCATGTGTACTCATAAGGGATATTGGTCTCTGGTTTTCTTTTATCTTTGTTTTTCTTTGGTATCAGGTAACACTGGCCTCATAGAAGGAGTTAGGAAATGTTCTTTCTTCTTGATAAAATTTTGTAATATTTTCTTATTTAACATATGAAGTTTTCCATGTTCTTCATAATACGTTTTGTAATGACTACATGATATTCCTGCTGTTAGATGTGCCAGAACTTGTGAAAATGTTTTGTTTACTTCCGTTTCAATTTTTTTTTGTTACAGATAACACCACAGTGATAATTTTTATGTGTGTCTTTTTTATTCTTTAGAATCTCATTTTTAAGTGTGTAAATTGTATTTAAAAATCATACTTCAAAGATTCTTAATAAAGTATAATCAGATAGAGCCCTGATGATTATGGGAAATATATTTTCTGCTTAGTTCATATGATTTATTTAGAATTCTTATCATCTATAATGTCACAATGTGGCAGGCTTTTAAAATTTTTAATTGCTGGCTTCTTAACTCATTTCATGAGTGATTAGAGTGGAAATCCATCCACAACTACTCACAGTTAATGTACATTAGTGGCTACAATGTTGGAACAAAATCAGGTCTGCTTTAGTA